>NC_137719.1:600000-1137831 GCF_964034855.1 Anser brachyrhynchus | reverse complement strand
GAAAGGAAAGGAAAGGAAAGGAAAGGAAAGGAAAGGAAAGGAAAGGAAAAAGGAAAGGAAAGGAAAGGAAAGGAAAAGGAAGGAAAGGAAAGGAAAGGAAAGAAAGGAAAGGAAAGGAAAGGAAAGAGAAAGGAAAAGGAAAGGAAAGGAAAAAGGAAAGGGAAAGGAAAGGAAAGGAAAGGAAAGGAAAGGAAAGGAAAGGAAAGGAAAGGAAAGGAAAGGAAAGGAAAGGAAAGGAAAGGAAAGGAAAGGAAAGGAAAGAAAGGAAAGGAAAAGGAAAGGAAAGGAAAGGAAAAGAAAGGAAAGGAAAGGAAAGGAAAGGAAAGGAACAAACACAGAAGAGACAGTTCATGGAAGTTAGGGATTTAAAGCTTAAATATTTGTGCATGGTTTGATTTCTAGAGACCACCACTGCATATGACTAGGCCTTCAACTGGCATGAATGTCATATCCCCTCTGAAGGTCTATTTACATCCCATGATGCTTTTCTGTTCTGAAAGTCAATCAGCATTGCCCAAAATACATTTTAACCTGGGAGCTACAGAGCTGTTGGCAGTAGGCATCGATACGATGTTTGCAAAAGCAGTTTTCTCTCAAGGCAGTCTGGGCTCCTGCACCCACCAGTACCTACAACTTTATTCCACTGAGCGCAGCCACACAGACCTGTCCTCCAATTTCTGAGTGTTTCTGGGGAGCTAAAGGTGAGTTTATTCATGCTAAAGTTTGCTTTTGTGAGATTGAAAGCTGGCAGGGGTAGTGGGATTTAATTGGCAAAAATTATAGTGCTCTTCTTTTTCTCCCCTTATTTTCATTGCACTTAAAGTCACATTTTCAAACAGTTTTAGTCTGTGTTATGCTTGTGTTTATATTCAAGAGCTTGGGGAAAAAGAAAACTTTCTAAGTAAAAAATTAGAGGAAAAAATCCCAAGGTATGACTTAAATACATCAGCCATAATCAATCAGGACCTTCCATTTATCAGTGGATCTAACAAAGTGTGTTTTTATCAGGAATTGGATTATTTTTTCTGCTATTTTTTACAGCTCTTCTGCAGTAGAGCTCTTGATGGCTAACTTGGGTTGTAGAAAAATCATATCTCTTACAAATGTAAACCCAACTGGAGAATTGTGTATCCCCATCCATTTTTGCAGTGTCCTGGAAGCTACGCCAACATTCATACCCTTGGGGAAATCTTTTGTTGGGTTCATGACACTTTATTTGCTAGAAGGTGCCAGGTCAATTTTAGAGCAAAATTATCTATGCCTGCAGCTGGGTAGGTGTTATGCTGTTTTTTCTTTCCATCAGCAGCCTCCTGAACCCCAGAATTAGCAGAATATTCCTGGCAGTAACCCAGGAAGCCAAGGGTCACCACTGATGTGTGTTATCCCTTAAAGTAGACAGGTTTGCAGCATGGTTGTCCATCTAGAGGTGTTCGCCTATAAAATAAATTGCTTCCTACGTCTGAACAAGAACTGTTGGGTCAAAAATCCCAAATCTGTTAGATAAAGAGATGTCTTCAGATAGCAACTGGGTCTAGGCTAGAGCTCAGATTGGTCTCAAGATGGTCTCTGCCTTGAGGGAAAATGGGTCAATAATTTAGCAACCCAAGCAGAACAGACCTGGCCAGTTGTGGACTCTTCCAGCTGTTCAGGTGCACACCCTGTTTGCTTTTTATTTCTAACTTGGCTTGAACTGAGATTCTGCTTCTTTACAGTAGATGGATAATGATATGATATTGCCATGGATGCAAGCAGTTGAAACAAGGGATGCAGAAGGACTGGCTCTCTGCTTTCAAAGTGACTTTGGGAGGCATCGACCGGGCTGCCATTAATAGTAACCATTCTCCCATCCAAGTCAAGTGTGAAAGGCAATCACTGGAGGTCAGATAATCAGGAGATTAATTAGTGACTGTGGCAAAATCCAAATAAACTCACATGGGGAAGATACCTGGAAATGGGTATGTGAGCAGTGAAAAATCAGGCTGCACTTAGAACAAGAGGAAAAAACAAACTCTACTTCTGCAAAACCCCTATTAGCTGTGCAGGTCTCCCCCAAAATTAAATGGGTGTGTACTCCCAGCACACAGCCCCATCGCAACAGCTCTGTTAGCTGAGTGAGTCTCCATAATCATACTGGCAAATCTGTCTAATAACCACTTGAGCCTTCCTACAAGCAGCAGGAGACATTGCCCTGGTAAAATTTATCCAAATTTTCTGAACTGTGGGGAGAGCAGAGGTGGAGTGATGGCACAGAGAGAGGCAAGGCTGAGCCAGCTGCTACAGGTGGGCAAGGCGAGATGAGTGCACTGCAGGAGGTGGTGGAGAGTCCCCAGCATGTTCTCATTCTCCCAGGAAGGTCTCTGCGTTAGCTGGGGACACACACAAGGGTTTCCCATAGCGGGGAACACCCAGCAGGTGAGCAAAGAGTCTTTTCCCCAGCCCAGCACCCCTTAAAATCACCTCTCTCTTTTCTCTGCCTTTGACCCCGCCATTCAGCTCTCAGCAAGCAACAGGACCATGCTAGAGGATGAGGATGGGCTGAGCGAGAGGGGTCTCAGCAGCTCAAGGAGGAGATACGATGATGAAGAAGGTGAGTGAAAAAATGAGGATCCCCAAAATGGCAGCACAATATCCTGTTATATGCCAGCAGGGTCTTTCTGACATCAGAGCTCCATCAGAGCTCTGCATCAGAGCTCCTGGCATTCAGGGCTGCACAACATGAAAAAAGCTCGTGTGAGTGAAACAAGGTCTTTTGACCCTGGTGGGAAGAAGGCAAATATCTCCCTGGCTTTTCTTTGAAAGTTAGAAACGCTCAGATCTGCTCTCTAAAGCTTCTCCCCTCACCCCAGATTACCACTCCATCTACATTGGGGTGCCAGTGCCCCGGGGCTACCGAAGGAAACGGCGCCGGCGGCGATCTGCCTCCAGCCGGGACAGAGCGAGCGAGAGTGAGCGGCACTATGAGCAGCAGGAGCGCTCTGACACTGATGACGGTGGCCACGGCTGCTACGAGAGTGGCAATGACAATGCCAGCAGGACCAGTGAGTTGCCCTTGGATTTCCCAAAAAAAGCAGATGGGGTTTTGCAGCACGATTTGATTTAAACTCGGGTTAAATCAGCCCCTGCACACAGCCACATTGCCTGTATGGCCGTTGCTTTCAGCATTGCTTTTTCTGATGCTTTCCAGGCTTATTTTTCTCCATGGATGTCTCTGAGAGCTGTGTACAGTGTGTGAAACAGCATTTGGGGCTGCTTATGTGATGGGTAGGCTAAAAAGAGGTTGTCAATGGAGTGGTACAGTGAGGTCTTGGAGGTGCAGGCACATCTCAGGCATCACACCTTGTTCCCAGTAGGCTATTGCCTAGGGCTTTACCCAGTCTCATTAGGTCTCCTTAGCAAAGATTAATATTTTGCACAGCAAAACAGCTGTTGATCTCTTGATTTTTTTTCCACCACCCTATAGAAATTTGTGTTTGGTTTTATGTCAAATCTACCACACTGCAGTCGTGGCTCAGCTGTGCAGGAAGGGTCTTGGCTTTGCTTTTCCATAGAGAGGGAAAAGTTATTCCAATTTTTTTCATGGGGTCAACCTTTTTGTTTGCAGTGGGCTTTGCTCACAGCTTAGGTGGTGGCACGCTGTGGCTTCACCAGCAGGACCACATTCCCTCCTTTCAGCATTCAGTAAGTGCCACCGGGATATAACACAGTGGGTTGATTTGCAGGGCAAAGGCATTTTATGGAGGAGAAACACCCCAGAAAAGCTTACCTCTTCAGCAGCCCTGCTTTTCCCTAGAAGAGCTGCCGGTGTGCCTTATTTGGGTGTTTCATCACCACCACCACCCAGCTCCCCCCCACACACACACCCCACTCCACCCCACCCCCCCAAAACTGCCCGAGCTCAGAGGAAATGCTGCAGGTTGTTTTCCCACGTCACACAAGATGGGGGAAAAAAAAAAACACCTCCTCAAAACAAACCCAAATCTGTCCTTGGATTTCCATTCTCCCATCTCTCCTCCCTCCCCTTTCTTGCTCCATCCCGCTGCCACACATGCCCCCAAGTGCTTACCTCTCCTGAACGCATCTCGCTTGATTTGGTAACTTCCCGTCATAAGAGCTGAAGGGAGAGGAAAGTGCTTTATATTCTCTATAATCTGCTCCTTAAGCCTGGGAGTTTAACAAGCTTGAGTGGATAAAGGAGGAAGTTTGGGGGGTTTTGTGCTGTGCAGTGAAGGTTTGTTTCGCCGGGAAGAAATGGGGGAAAAAATGGAAACAATTCCAGGTAGGAGCCAGTGCCGCGTGTTATTTCTCCTTCACAGCCACGGTAGAGGGAGCGGGAGGGGGAGGAAAGCCTCCATTTTTTTTTCAGCTTTGCTTCTCCTTGGCAAAAGCAACATGAGAGCCAGCACAGCACTGGTTCAAGTGCTCGTGATGCTGGCTGGATAGCCAGGATGATCCTGGGGGCACCGAGCTCCAATGCTGGGGCAAAGTTCACCTCAAAGATAGAACAGGGGGGATCTGTATCACCATCTACTACACCCCAGCACCAAGGAAGCAGCACAAACACTACTTAGGAGAAAAGTCTCCCAGACCTGGGGGCACCTGATTTATTGAAATGAATGGGAACAGAGCATTTAATCCCATAGGATGTGCACCCCAGTCTCTTTTTTGGGGGGGGAGGACCATGCTGAGGCGTGAAAAGGTTGTCATGGATTCAGAAGGACCACAACAACAGATGGTTAATGTGCTATAGTGTTAAGCAGGGTTTGCAAGGGGAGCTGCATGGTACTGCTGCCAAGCCGTACTGCAAACTGCGGGCAGCACTATGATCCCCCTTCCCCCATGGGATGACATTTCATCTTTTTATTGTGCCTCTCAGTGAGTCCCAAAACAAGAGTGGGATTTTTGGTTTGTAAAAACATTGTAGCTGAAGCTTCACTGATTAATCAAACTTGGGGTGTGAAGGGCTCTGTGAACCTCAAATCGGTGTAGGCATAAATCAGTGCAACTGGTCTGTCCTGTCCAATTAGCCATGGAAATGTAAACTCTTCTGTATGTATAATTATCCTCTATTATCACCATTGCTAATGCTGAGCAAATCCTACAGCTGTGGGCTTGATACAGATCCACTCTGGCTTAAATCACTGCAGCCAGAAGAGGTTTGATGAGTGTAAATCAGAACAGAGCATCTGTGACTATTTTCCCATCATAAAAATTGTTTAAGGGGTGTGGATCTATTATGTTCACCCTTTCCTCTTTGAACAATGTCTTGTGAGAAATAGGTGCTGTTTGGAGGTGTCTCAGAAGTTTTTGTGTGTCTCTGCAGCAGTTTTACTCTTGTGCTTCCCAAATGCTAGCCATGGCCTCCAGCAAGCAGCCATCCTCAGGTGATTTTACCAAAAAGACCAGCAGCAAACTCGGAGAAAGCAGTGGCAAAATGGGATAAACCCAAACAGCAGCTCCCTGCCCTTTTCACATCCTCCAAAAAGATGCCACTATCCAATATATCCTCCCAAGTGAAAATCTGGTGCTTTCCAGGATTAATTTCATGGCTAGATCAAGTTTCCAGAAGGAGAAAAAACCTGCAACCCAATGGCAATTTCCCAGCCATAAATGGGCCCTCCAGGTGAATAAATCACAAGAACTTTTGCCAGCCCTCGTGGCACAGCAAAGCCCCAGTGCTGTTGGTTTAGCATACAGCTCTTTGTTTGGGTCAGCGAGCAGCCAGGAGGCTCAGCAGCTCTATTTAAACTGATCTGCCAACATACCAGAGAGGACCACACGTTGCATATCAAGAGATGAGCTTGTTCTTTCAGCTGGGGGAGAATGGGGAAAAACAAACAAACAATCAAAAAAGCAAAAATAGTAATAATAAAAAACTCCCCTTTGTCTATTGTGATTTCCTGCAGCTACAACACATCACAGCCCCAACACCCTGAAATGAGTTACAGGGGAATCCTCCAACAGGTGGAAGCAGGAGGGACCCTGTCTTCAGCACATGGTGGGAATTTGGGCAGTTAGGTGCAGCTGAATCACAAAGTCATGATCAGATGACAATTGGCTAAACTATGCCCAGCTCTGACCTGCTCCTGGAAAATTGCAAATCCCTTTTGCAACTCATCTGGAGATGCAACCTGAGAAGGGCATTTCCAGCGCTCCTTTTGCTGTGGTCCAACTCATTGCATTTGCAGAGAGTTTAAGGATTGCTGTGAATTTAAATTTTGCAGAACAAAGCGGGGCCAAGTTTCAGGCAGTGTGAAGTCAGGCTGTTGCTGCTATTGCACCAAATTTCACCCCCCCTTACTTGAACAGCGCTGAGAGTAAAAAGCCTGAAGCTGTCCAGGCATGTAGCTCATCTCTAAAATTAACAGGAATATTAAAAATCAAAATAATGAAGCTTATGGAAGTGCAAGGACTTGACAACAGGTCTTTGGACCTGGTGGTGTGGCTTAAAGTGCTTAAGCAGTTAAGCAGGCTCAGCTGGAATGCAAGGGACATCCTATTCTTTCCCTGCACCATGGCTTGGGCTTCAGCTGATTTGATGGCAGGACAAGGCAATGCTCCAGCAGTAACTCAAGCTTTTCCTCTGATCGCACATGGCAACTTAATTAGTTGCTTCCTTGTGTACCGTATTACCCGACTTTCATATTCATGGGTCTGAGAACAGACGAATTCTGCTAACAAAGACATTTTCATAGCTGGATTAACTCCTGTTGTATTAGGTGAAGGCTAAGACCCAAGATTTTATTAAAAATACACTATTTCCATGGAGCCTGGAATAGGGCTGATTAACCTCTAGTCTGAGTAACTGGGCAGCTGGAGAGAGGGGAGGGAGCAGTCCCGGCCACCCTCTATCTGCTCAGGCTATACACTTCAAAGGGACAAAATCTTTTCCTATCATAACTGAAAATGTTCTGAGCTGTGGAGATTTGCAGTTGATGTGATGTAGCTCAGCTTCCTAAAGCACACAGGAAGCCTGCCCCAGCCTGGCCTGCTGTTTGTGGCAAAAAGGTGGATTTTCCTGTAGAAATCGTAAATTTGTATCATTTCCCTTGAAGAGGGTTACTGGGATACAGAGTGAAAGCACTGAGCACTCATGCATCATGATACAGTGCAAGTGTAATGTCAGACAGGGATTTGGTTGAAGATGGCAGGCAGCTCTGACGTGGCAAAGATAAACTCCATGGGTGGGAAGAATGTGGGAGATTCCACAGAAATGGAGTGCAAAATGCTCCTGTGAGGAGAATTTGATTGTATTGCATGTAGTGGTGGTTGAACTCCCGATTCATAGCTGGCACCTACATATTCCCTTCCTGGCTGCTACAACCCCTCCCCATTCATCCTTTCTTCCAGAAACCGGTATCTCTTTGCACAGGGATTTTTGGGCAGGATTACTTAGAGTTTCCCTACTCCTCAATAGCTGGTTGGCACCTTCAGAGTTTTGCTCAACACTTTTTTTTTTCTTTTTTGTGGGGGTGTTACCCTAGCATCCTAAATAGCCATGAAAATTGCCTTTTCTCACTGGGGGCTTCCTGCATGGGGCTGACATGGGGCATCTCAGCAAATCTTTTCCTCTCCATCAGTGTCACCGGCTGCCGAACGCCTCCGCTACATCCTGGGTGATGATGATGAGCCTCCCAACCCCACACTCTTCACAGAGATGGACACACTGCAGCATGATGGTGAGGAGATGGAATGGAAAGAGTCAGCCAGGTGAGAGGAGCAATTCTTCGGATCAAAAATGCATCAGCCAGAGACCCCCACCCCAAATTTCCTAGGTGGAAACATTGCCCTTTGCAATGGGTTGGTGGATAATTATCTTTTTAATGAGGTTTGCTTCAGTCCTTTCGGCTTTTTGCCATGCCCAAATTATGGAAATTAAGAGAACGTGGCTGCCCTTTTGTGCATCTTTGCTGAAGAGGAGGAGAGGAGGAAGATTTCCCATCTTTTCCCACATCTCCCTGGGCTGTATCAACCCCAGAGTTGGGGCTTTTCCCATTCCTAGTTGCACCTGTATATTTCCCTCCTCCTGGCTGCTACACCCCTCTCCACTCATCCTGTCCTCCAGCATCCCGTTATCTCTTTGCATAGGGATTTTGGGGCAGGTTTACTAGAGCTGCCCCACTCCTCAATAACTGGTTGGCATCTTCAACATTTTGCTCAAACCCTTTTTTTTTTGCCCTAGCAACCTAAATATCTCTGCTCAAAAGGCAGCATTGCAGGGAGGATTTGATTGATGATGAAGTCTGAGCTGAGTGGGAATTTTGAAAGGGTGATCAATGGGATGATGACTCCTCTCTAGCATGCTGAGAAGGGAGGCTCTTGATAATACACATTTTTCCCCCTGGTTTTGCATGACTGTGTTAGATACACACCTCACCCTGCTCTCCAAAAAAAACTCAGAGGTGCAAAAAACCAGCACTTATATTTGGTTTTTCATCAGGAAGGGTTTGGCATGCAGGTTTACAAATTCCTCACAGTAGGATGGAGGTTTCTCAATTGCCAGATTTCCGCTCTCCACCAAGGAGAGGTTTAACCTCTCGATCTGTGGGAGGGCAGGTCCTTGGTGTTGGGAATGCTACCTGTGGCTAAAACCCATGGTGGGATTTAGTCCCCAGGCAGGAAATAAAGAAGCTGAGCACAGCAGGGAGACAGAGTTTTGAAAAGGCATTACAAGGTGCCGATCCCAGGGCAAAGGTGTCTCTGGAGACATGCCTCAAGTCCCACACGCTGTCCAGAGGAGCTCTCATCATCAAGCTGCCACCCCATGTGCATGCTAACCCACTTTCATCAGGAAAATGGGGCAAAAGAAAATGAAAACCAACTTAATCGGCTTTGGGCAAGCAACACCAGAGCTTAGCAGGTACTATGGCTGGGCCAGAGAGAAGCTTGAATTTCCTCCCAATAAAAGCCGAGTTGTTTGAAAGGCTGGAGGAGGGATTTCTGCAAAGAAATAGGAGTGGGGATCTTTGGAACCATGACACTAGGGCCAAACTTTGTATTTTTGAATACTCTGGATTATGTCCTTTGCATATGCCGTTCGTGACACTCCCAGGTGGTATTCTGTGTTTTTCTTTGTTTGTTTTTTTAATAGAGACACCTTGCATTTTCTCCTTACAACAACATTTTAATACACACCCTGCAGTTGTTGCAATCTTAAGCTCTCCCCGTCCTTCCCCTGCAGCTTTCATGAGCCATCAGAGATTTCCAAAAGTCCTTCTCCTCCTGCATCCTCTTTGTGCCCTCTGCAGCGGCAGGAGTCCAAATCCAAGTTGTACCAGTTAAAAGTTGCAAGGTTAAGCCCTGCCAAGACTAATCCATGGAGCCTGAAAAACCTCCTTTCAAAAAAAAAAAAAAAAAGCAGCTTTCCTCCCCAAGTTGACGTCTCACCAATTGCTGCGAGAAATCAGCCACTGCTCCCAGATTTCCTCTGAAATCTTTGGTTTGTAAGATTAAGAAATGAAGGCAGAAGGGTTTGTTTCCAAGGTACAAGAGCTTGCAGTCCCTCTCCTCTCCCCTCATGGAAGTGAATTGTCCATATTGAAGTTTGAACATTGCTAATACATTATAAAAATATTTCCAGTGCACTGGGTTTTTACATCCCTGTGTGCGTAGAGATGAAGAAGGTCTGTCTGGTCCATGCAAGTACAGATCCTGGGCAAGGCAAGGTCATCTCCATGGGAAAACCTCCCAAGTCTTGCTGGAGCAATCTGGAGTGTCAAAACTGCAAGGTTGAGCACAGAGGTGGAGACAAGTGATTTTGCTCTGTTCTGCAGCTGTGCAAGTGACACCTTGTCTGATGATGTTACTTAATTTCTCCTTTCCCATCCTGAATAATATGCAAAAATTTTGCAGGATGAGTGGACAAGTTAATGAGTTAATTCAGGCCTGCAAAGCTGCCTGCAGAAAGTAAACACTGTATGTGTGCAGGAAATGCAATTCTCTTCTACTTCTCATACAAAAGTTCACCTCCATGTCTGTTCTCATGGCTGCTACTGTCATTTCAGGTGGATAAAGTTTGAAGAAAAGGTTGAGGAAGGCGGGGAAAGGTGGAGCAAGCCCCATGTGTCCACATTGTCTTTGCACAGCCTGTTTGAGCTGCGGACATGTCTACAGACAGGAACAGTGCTCCTGGACCTAGATGGCTACTCTTTACCTCAGATCATAGGTACAAGCCACCGGATATCAGTGACTTGCAATGGAATAAGTGAAAATGGGCGTTGAAAGCCATTACATTGGTCCAATAAGTGTTGACATCCCTAGATTTCTGGGAGGGCGGAAGATTTTTCAATGGGGTGACTGTCTCCCTCGTTTGGTGCTTTCAGACGATGTCATTGAGAAGCAGATTGAGGATGGTCTGCTCAAACCTGAGCTGCGGGAAAAGATAAGCTATGTGCTCCTCAGGAAGCACCGTCACCAAACCAAGAAGCCAATCCATAGGTCCTTGGCTGACATCGGCAAGTCTGTCTCCTCTAACACAAGTGAGTGCTTGGGGTCCAACCCGTACCCAGTTGCATCCTTGAGTCTTCAGTTAGCAAGCGCAGGGGGCAGTCAATCTCAGGAGAAGGAAAGGTGGAAACCTGTCCATTTGGGACACACAACTATTTACAGCAGCAGGAAGGACACAAAAAGCTTTGTCATCCTAAGAGTGGCACATAATTGGACTGAAAAGCAGAGTTGCCTGCTGAGATGGACAAAGGCACTGTGCAGTGGACACCAGAACTGTGTGATGGACATTGCATTGGCGGTCACTTGGCCAAGGGGCAAGCAGCCTACAGGCAAATCCAGTCTGCTCCATAGCTAAACCTGCCTATTTTTGAGCCTTTATAAAAGGAGATTTGTTTGTTTTCATGCTAGATTATTTACTTAGGTTTAAATGGAGGTCATTTGGTGGAGCCCAGGATTTTCCAGGCTTCAGTTGCTCCCCAGGCAGACACAAACAGCAGCACACAAGCCCTAAGTGCACATGGAAGAGACTGTCAATAAACAATATTCCCACCCCATTGGGCATCTCCAGTATTCAAAGTAGCCATCATCCATGTCTGAGGACTAGATATTTGAGCTAATATTTGCCCAGAAGCTCTCAAAATGGATAATAACTTGGATTTTTTTGTGATTATTCCCTGTAGATATGGAAAATAAAGGAATCTTTCATTTGTTTCTAGTGCCTCACTGAGATGATGGCACTGCTTCAAGCTGGCAAGGAGTAGCACCAAAGTTAAAAAGATGGCTGTTGGCACAGCAGAGGGGTCCTTCATGTTTCTTCTGCCAGAAGAACTCTGTGATACCAGACTAAATACTGCTGGCATTTTGAAAAACAGGGTCACACCTATTAAAAATTTTATCATCGTTTATAGCAGCTTTAATATTGAGTTGTGAAGAAAATGGGGATGGATGCTGTGGTTGCAGCTGGTGTTTCAGAGTTGCAGATCAAAACATGGTCCGGATGGTTTTCCTCAAAGAAAACACTCTTTGAGAATACAGGAGGTTTCCTGAGAAAATTCTGGGTCCACCACAGAAAATGCATGGAAAAAAAGTGGAGCCTCTGTATCTAACTAATTCAGTCAAAGCGTCTGAGAATAAAAATGGGAATCATAACCAGCTTAGGGAGAAGAAATGTTTACATGAAGCTTGGTAGTGGCTAATGTAAATACAATGAAGTTCATGGCAAATTTCAAATTTTCGTTTATTTGTACAATTAAGGGTCTAAAAAGCAAAATAAAGCGTTGGGTCTTACTAAGAAACAGAATTTGCCCTTCTGAACCCTTTTATGGCCTCAAAGAGAGCATTGATGGGGTATGGGGTGGTACAGGCTACTGGCATGAAGCCTCTGCAGAGAAAATACATGGGTTAAGGCAGGAAAGTGTAATTTTTGCTAGTGGAAAAATTGTTTTGTGTGGGATAATAGTGATGAGAGTGGAGGCAAAAGCAAATTGCAGGTATATCAGTACTGGAAAGATCACATCAGCACCAGGCAGATGATTTTCAGCCTGGCCACTTGCCTTTGGCATCACTCAGCCAGCAGCTCCCTGTGGTACCCACACCTCCTCTAGCCTCTCTTTTTTCCAGACCGCAGCCCTGTCCGGAGCCCAGCTACTGGCGCCACCTTACACCGCTCCACTGAGGACCTGAGGATGCGGCAGAGCACAAGCTACGGACGCCTGCGTAAGCCAGGGTGGGCAGCAGGGAGGCTGGAACAATCCTAAAAGAAGTAGGAGAAAAAAATGAGTTGCAGTGTGACATAGGGTGATTGCAAGCAGATCACACCACACCTCCCCTCTGTGGCCGTGAATGAGATGTGTTCTGTGCAGCCACAGGGTGACTGATACTAGAAGAGCTCTTATTACTGGGCTTTTATCTTGCTGCACCTAGCTTTCAAGCCCAGCTATACAAAATAATGTTTTATTTGCACTGAAGTCCTCCTGCAGTATTTTCTTCTTGCACAAGGGGCTGAAATTCAGCTGCATACCACAGAGTGGTTTTCTCACCCTCTCTCTCTCTCTCTCGTCTCCATCAGGCCATGCACAAAGTCGAAGCATGAATGATATCTCAGACACACCAAGCACCGACCAGGTAATAATCCCCAAAGCGTTTGTGTGATGCAGTGAGGAGCATCTCCAACACAACTGGCTGCTATGGTCCTGTTTGCAAATGCACCATAATGTGTTAGAGACTCTGTGATAGTTAAGGTCCATGTGAGCCTTTTGCAGTTTCACTCAGTCAATAACCACACACAAATTCCTAATTAATGAAACTAACACACATACTGATCCTTGTTAATTCTTGAGGAAGCTGTCCCAGAAATAATCATAAAATCATAGAATCATCTAGGTTGGAAAAACCTTCAAGATCATCAAGCACAACCATCAGTCTGACCTACTGAGTCCCATCACTAAACCATGTGTCTTAGGGCCACGTCCACACATCTCTTAAATACCTGCAGGGATGGGGACTCCACCAATTCCCTGGGCTTAACCATCAGGAAATTCTTCCTGACATCTAATCTAAATCTTCCCTGGCAACTTGAGGCTGTTGCCTCACATCCTATCACTTTTCACCTGAGAAAAGAGACCGACACACATCACCACAATCTCCTTTCAAATAGTTGGAGAGAGCGCTGAGGTCTCCCCTCAGCCTCCTCTGCTCCAGACTAAAAAGCCCACATTCCTTCAGCTGCTCCTCATACAACTTGTTTTCCAGTCCCTTCACAACCTCTGTTGCTCTTCTCTGAATGCATTTCAGCAACATAATATCTCTCTTGTCCTGAGAGTCCCAAAACACTGCACTCAAGGTGCGGTCTCGGTGCTGTGCACAGAGCGCCAAGCACTTGCCTCGTCCACTGGCCACGCTATTTCTGAGGCAGGCAAGGATGCCCTTGGCCTTTGACCAGCACCTCCAGGTCAATACCTGTGCTTGAGCTGGGGCCAGCAAGGTGAACACAGAATTAGGGATCTGCCAAGATGCTGATACAGCTGAGATCTGACCTCAAGTTGCACCAGGGGAAGTTTAGATTAGATGTCAGGAAGAATTTCTACATGGAAGGAGTGGTTGGGCATTGGAACGGGCTTCCCAGGGAAGTGGTGGGGTTGTCATCACTGGAGGCATTTCAGAGACGTGGACATAGCACTAAGGGACATGGTTTATTGGTGGACTTGGAGTCTTAGGTGATGGTTGGACTTGAACTTAAGTGTCTTTCCCAACCTAAATGGTTCTATGATTCTGTGATCCTTGGGATACAGAAAACACATTTAAAATCCACCAATAGGATAGGAAATGTGTTTGACAGAGTGCAGGGATCTTAAAAGAATCTTGGCTCAGCACCACTGCTGGGTACAAACAGTTTGCTTGGGGTAAATCCCAACCAGCACTTGTGTTTGCAAACAGGAATACAGCTCTTAAGAAAACAATCTGTAAATAAAGAGGCAGTTTCCAATTTTTCCTCTGTTGCAATATGATAAATGTGGGTTTCTTCATGCAAACCTTAGCTGACAGTCTGTAGGGAGCTTTTCCCATTGGTTTGTTTTGCACAGGAGAGCTGGGAAAGAGGTCAGTTGGGTTGCCCTGGGCAGCTTGCAGACAGATCTCTGCTTGGTGATGCAATATATTAGAGAGTTTTTGTGTCATTCTTTTACAAGGTGTCCTGGCCCCCTCCTGGCATCAAGGTTGTTTAGCTGGGATCTGTTGATGTGTTATGTGGGCTTTTGCTCTGTTTCTATTTGTGCATGATTTCAGCATAAGTCTAAGGAAAAATTGAATGGGACTTCATACAACCATGTATCAGAAAGGTTTCATTCTGCATTTAAACTCTTTTGACCGCAAGAGAAATGGAGTGATTAAGCATGTGTCATGTAGGCATGCTTTCTGTGCAATTGAAATGCACAGAAAATCGAAATGCAGCTTGCAGTTTGGTCCTTGGAAATACTTTTGACGTTTTCCTACTGCTTTCAATCATGGAGGGATTTGATACAAGGTGTTTGGTGAGGAACCAAAAGGTAGATGTGTTTGAGATGCAACTCCTGGAGCTGGAAAAGATGCTGATCAGGGGAAAGTCTGCATCAAGGTTGAGACCGCACAAGTTGAGTCCCTTTGCACCTGCCAGATGTTTTTCTCTCTCAGGGGGTAATGCCTGAAATCTGGCAGTCAGGAGCTAATTAGCAAATGCAGACAGTAGGGCAAGAAGGGTCTGGCATAGATTTGAGAAAGGACAGTAAGGTATAAGTGTTTGCCTTGCCCTCAGGGACATCCTCACTGGATGGAAATTCATATATTCTTCGATTGCCAGAGCATGATGCTCTGGGGCTCCCTTCATGGCTCCCAGGAAATGGTAACATCTCCAAGCTTGGTCTCACCCTTTGGGGCTGACTTTGAAATATGTCATTGTGTGTTGAAAGGGAGCGCGTCCCCTCTGTCTGCTTCACTTGCCCGTTGCCATCCAGCAGGTGGCACATCCCCAAACCCAGGCAGTGGGTGCAATGGCCAGGAGGGGCAGGACAGGGATGCCGCGATACATGGGAGGCAACATGCAGGCAGAAGGTTTCCAGAGCACCTTCCTAAATTAATGCTACTATAAAGGAAGCAAATTGCCTGGTAACAAACCCCAAATACCAACCTCCAGCAATGGGATACAGAGGGTTAATCACAAAATATGTAAAGCATTTAGTACTGAAGAATGCTGGGTTTAATGCTACAAAGGGACTTGTTCAGTGTTACACAAAGCTGAGTGGTCACTGTTAACTCCTGTTCTTGCTTATTCCAAGCTGCGTTGGAGGAGTTATTACTATCATTTTTTTTTTCCATTTGGGTTTAAAGGATTAGAGAGGGAGAGCCTGCTGCCCAACTCACATGCCTCCCCTCATGCTGGCATATAGATTATAATAACACCCCCTGGGTTTGTATAGAACCATTTTAGACTAGTAATGAAAGAGCTGCAGGGGAGAAGAGACCAGGAGAATAAATCCATGATCGAGGTTTCCTACTTGCATTATCTGCTCTAAGAATGGGATGTGGGAGAATAAGCTGCAGAAACATTAGCTTAAGCCACCCATGCACAGCGCCAAGTGGTGTTTTGGCATTATATAGGGCCTTTAGGGAGCCTGGGGCTGCAGGCCTGCAAACAGGCTTATAGGTATGCTGCTGGCTTGCTCCAGGATCGGTATTTTTGGCTCAGATTTTCTCCAGGGACAGGCTGGGGATTGCCACAGGCTTTCCTTGCTTAGATCCCAGTGCAGCAAAGCACCTTTTGCAAACCACCAAGTTGCATGCTTGCACTGGGGAGCCCAGAGTATGTGCTTTCAAGTTAATCTTGGGTGTAGTGGTGGTTTTGAATAAGGAAAAAATTCAGGTTTACAAATTCTCACTGTTTTGTTCATGGATATGGCTCTCAAATTCCCTGGGAGATCCTAGGAACATCAGAGAGCAAGAGGTTGAAGTCTGCAGTCTGCGCTTGATACTGCAGCTTTAGCTTTTGTAGTCAGGGCATGGAAAAGGGGGAAAAGCCAGATTTCAGCAAACACTCCCTTCCCCACTTCATTTTCCCCAACAGCTGAAGAACAAGTTCATCAAGAAGATCCCCAAGGATGCAGAGGCCTCCAATGTGCTGGTAGGAGAAGTTGAATTCCTAGAGAAACCCTTTGTGGCTTTTGTGCGGCTCCTCCAGGCAACAATGCTAGGAGGTGTGACAGAGGTGCCCGTCCCCACCAGGTGAGCCCAATTCCTTTAGGTCTGGAGCTGGTTTTGCAATGTGGGTACTGGTGGTGTGAGGTTACCAACATTGTCCCACTCCTCTCCCAGATTCCTCTTTATTCTCCTGGGCCCTGCAGGAAAAGCCAAATCCTACAACGAGATTGGCAGAGCCATTGCAACCCTCATGGTGGATGATGTGAGTAGATGCAAAACCTGACCCTCACTGGGAGCCTCCCTTGCTCAGAGCTGAGGAAAAAAAAAAAAAAAAAAAAGCAATTTTCATCCTTTTGCCCAAATGAATGAGCTTTAAAGGCCCACAACAATGTGCAGCACATGTGCAGGATACCACCCCCAAGCTGACACATCTCTTGACCCCCCAGCTCTTTAGCGATGTTGCCTACAAAGCCCGGGACAGAGAAGACCTGATTGCCGGCATAGATGAATTTCTGGATGAAGTCATCGTTTTGCCACCTGGCGAGTGGGACCCCAACATTAGGATTGAACCACCAAAAAAAGTGCCCTCAGCTGAGAAGAGGTGAGTGGGAGACATGGGTCTGGTCCCAACCCTGTGGCCGTCCCTGTCTTTCCCATTTGAAGATGCTGGAGGAAGACAGCTGCTTTGCTTGCACTCATCCCTAGATATATTCTCCGCAGATTTTCCAGAAGTGCTGCTTTTTCTGCAGTATCACCCAATGATAGCGATATCCCCAATATCACTTAAGAGCCATTTCCACTCCACATAATCTGCATTACCCCCAGCCCCCACCATTCTGGGCTGCGAAAATCCATCTCTTTATCTTTCCAAATTTGCCCCCAGAACCCAAGCCCTAGTGCGGGTGGTGAGCTGTACCATGGCCTTGGTCCTTTCCTCAGCCCCATATCAGAGACAGGAATGGCAAGGCAGGTGGCACGGCCAACTCTGGCCACTCTTTCCCACAGGAAATCAGTTTTCTCACTGAACGAAGTGGGGCAGATGAATGGCACAGCTGGTGGGGCAGGTGCTGGGAGCGGTGGAGGAGGCAGTGATGATGGGGAGATGCCTGAAGTGCATGAAATCGGGGAAGAGCTTGCATGGACTGGCAGGTGAGCATCACCCAGACACCCAAAAAACCTTGGAGGAAGTTGGCACCCATCAGCATCTCCTGCTGGTTCACCCCATGTTCTCCTGGGGCAGAGAGAGGTGTACTCCTTACGGGCACAGTCTTTTGTGCAATGCTGTACATATTTTGGTTGAGGGCATATGCATCTTGTCCTTGGCTGTGTCTCCACAGGTTTTGTGGTGGCCTCTATTTGGATATCAAAAGGAAGCTGCCCTGGTTCCCAAGTGACTTCTATGAAGGTTTTCATATCCAGTCCATCTCTGCCATTTTGTTCATCTACCTGGGCTGCATCACCAATGCCATCACATTCGGGGGCTTGCTTGGAGATGCTACGGACAACTACCAGGTCAAGTCCAAGGACAGGGTCACTTTGGACTGGTGATGGAAAGCAGGGATGAGCTGGGATGGGCTGAGTTCTGCCCCCATTGTGCCATGTCAATTTTCAATGCTAGGGATGGAAATTCATTCACAAATGGGACTGGCTGGCCTTGAATACTTAGAGGATGGGAAAACCCATCTCAACAGCAATACCAGTAGCAAAGGAACACGATCCCAAACTGCCCTATATGGGTCCAAGCAGAGGTCCTTCATTCTCATCTCCATCTGGGGTGTCCATGGGGATGTAACCTGGCACAGCACCACCATAAACCTGGGTTTGATCTGTCCCCAGGGCGTCATGGAGAGCTTCCTTGGCACAGCAATGGCGGGCTCCATGTTTTGTCTCTTCGCTGGGCAGCCACTCATTATCCTCAGCAGCACTGGCCCCATCCTCATATTCGAGAAGCTGCTCTTTGACTTCAGCAAGTAGGTGCTAGATAATGCCAGGGGGGGCACAACCCATCTGTACCTGGACAGGGGATGACCCTCAGCCCATCGTGCACTCTCATAGGACCCCTATTGCTTTGTGCCTGTTTTCAGAGGCAACGGCATCGACTACATGGAGTTTCGCCTCTGGATCGGCTTGCACTCTGCTCTACAGTGCCTTATCCTGGTGGCCACTGATGCCAGCTTCATTATTAAGTACATCACACGCTTCACAGAGGAAGGCTTCTCCACCCTCATCAGCTTCATCTTCATCTATGATGCCATCAAGAAGATGATAGGAGCCTTTAAGTATTACCCCATCAATTCGGACTTCAAGCCAGACTATGTGACCATGTACAAGTGCGAGTGTGTTGCTCCTGACCCAGGTGAGTACAAATCTTTCTCAGCATTGGATGGGGATGGTGAAGGGGGGGCATTAGCAGAGGGTCCCACTGCAAGTAGAACCTGCTGGATTATTGGCCAAAGACGTTGAAGGAGTCAGCTACCCTGTGGGCATGGGGCAGAGACACCTCATCTTCCTCCTCTGAGGGTGATTTGGGGCAAGATTATGGAAATAGAGCCTCGTCCCCTGCAGCCAAGCATGTCAGTGCTTGCTGGGATGCAGTTAACAGTGCTGGAGAGCCAAAACATCAGCCTGAAGCAACCAGACCTGGATGAATAAAAAGGAAAGAAGAAAGGAAGATTTTACAGATCATTAACTCCACCCAGCTACCAATGGAAACTTATCCTCCAGAAAATATAGAGGAGGGATTTTGTCCTCTCTAGTGTCCAGGATGCCCAGAATATTCCAGTTGGGTGTGGAAACTTCCTTGGGCTGTTTTTTTTTGTTTTTTTTTCTTCATTTTTTTTCCTTCTTTCTTACTTCTTTTCAAAAAGGAGAGACCACAAGGTTCTGTGAAGACAGTCTTTTGACAACTCGCCTGGTTTTGACCCAATTTCCACTATGGGCAAAAGAGGAAAAAGTTGTAATCCCTTATTAAAGCAGGCTGTCCTTTAGGAGAAGCAAAACAATGCATTTTCCAGATATAGCCTTTTCTGATGGTGGCTCAATTGAAGAGGGCTGTAATTCAGAGTTGCCCTGAAACCACTGCTTTTTTGCCACCACTGCTTTTTTGCTCTTGGATAGATGTGCCTGACAAGCCTTGATACACATCACAGCTCAGATGCTCCTACTGCTGCCTGGAAGGGAACAGTGACCTTCAGTTTTGGGCTAATGCCAGCGACCACCTTCTCTCAGATGAGCTGAATTTATTTAAAAAGTGTAAATGATAACAATTTGGGGAACTGCAGGTGGAGGAGGCAGAGAGGTGTGACAGTGAAGAAATAAAAGCAACCAAGACCACGTTGCCTCTCTCTAATACATCTGTCACTGCAACTGTCTTACATACCATGACGGAAATAATGTTCAGTCTCTTATTTGTTTTGATTTTGTGTGTTGTTGGTTTTTTATTTTTTTTCCCTCAATTCCTGTTTATCAACCATGTCCTGAAGGAACTGATCACGTTGGGTTTTGAAGCCCCACAGGCAGTGGGAAGCACCTGGATACAACATCATCCTTTCCAAACCCAAACCTTCCCAGCTCTGGCCAGCAGAAAAGCTTAGCCCAGGTTCCTGATGCAACCCCCAGGGCTGAAACATCCCAGCCTTCCAGAGCCCCCAGCCTGGCGTCAACCAAGAGCAAACCCCAGTGGTGGCAGGGAGATGAGTCTGGGTGCTGAGAGGCATATGCACCCTGAAACCTTCAGCCTCTTGGCAATCCGGCCCTGGTTCCTCGCCCTTGCTGCTCTGGACATCAAAGCAGTGTTGTCCATGCTAGCTTTTCCATTCCTCTAGATATGAGAAGTTGTGTTTATTCTCCCCTACAACCTTTTTTTTTTCTTTCTTTTTTTTTTAATAGTTCTGATTTTTGATTATTATAACTGATTTGTACCATATTTGTCTCTGCTGCACACATCAATTTGGGCTGATTTCAATTTCAAGTGAGTATCGCCTTCTAAATATTAAAGCTGTTTTAATATTTGATACTCGTACCCCTTGAGGTTTTGTTGTTATTTTTATCATGTATTTTACTTTTCTCTCTGCTCCAATAGAAGGGTTTATACAGCGCCTTTACAGGTTCTGTTCTAAATTACTTCTAATGCTACGCTATCATTTGGGTTGTAGAAATCACAAATTTTCTAGTTTCTGGAATATCAAAAGGTTATGAAAAAAAATGCTTTTAATGCTGTAAAGAAGCCTGAGTTTGCCAGCACCATTTCCTGGAGCTTGGTTTCAGCAGCCCCGGGTTCTCAGCTTCTAGCCCAGCAATCGCTTCTCCTTCATTAATTCTCTGCACTGGGGAAGGAGGTGGCAGGTTGCCAAAATCCCCACCTGGCTGCAGGAAGAGGATGGACCAGAGGGACTGGGGTGGCAGAGCAGTCCTGGACCCTGCTTAGGTCACCCACAAGGAGCATGGGTGTTCCCGAAGCTGCGGAGCTGCATCACCTGAAGATTCGAGTGGAACCGCTCTTTGCACCAGAGGAGAAGGTTCTGGGGCTAGAGAGGAAAACCCAGTGGGTTTCTTTTTACTAGTTGTTTTGCAGTAAGAAATCAAAATGCCCCTCAAAAAATTAATGAAAAAAAAAAAAAAGCAACTGCCACCACCAACAAATTGGGCGTTATTGGGTGCTGACTCTCCAAAAATGACAGGCTACTTTTTCAGTCTTCTTCCCCCTTCCACCTTTTTGGTTTGAAAGGATGGGTGATAGCACAAGCTGGAGTGCTCAGCCCCACTTGCCAGTGGCTTCCCACACTAGGAAGCTCCCCAAAATCTGGGAGCCAGCCCAGAGGGATAAGCAGCCAAAGGAGAAGACGTGCTGTCCACCAGTGCATCTCTGGATTGGGCCGGCTCTGGAGGGTGTGCATGGGATTAATCATGGAGAAGTTGCTGAGGGGTTAGAAAAAAGATTTTGCTCCCCACATCCTGGTTTGTTCACGGGCACTGACACCTGCATAGATGTCAGAGGATGTGCTCAGCCCCACGTTTGCTTTTATACCACCCAATCTGGGCTCCGCAAGGCTGAGCTGTTCTTCTCTGGATGAAGCCTGGACATTTTTAATGTAGAAACCTCTATGTTAGCCAAGAATCTTATAACAAACTTCTTTTCTGCAGCCAACATGACATTGTTCGATGCTTCAGCTCCAGTAGCACCAAACACCACTAACATTTCTCTGGTAAGTGGATTTGCTTGCTCTGTGGGGAAGTTTGGGGCATGGGAGCAGGGGAACTCATCCAAGGGACTGTTGCACCCAGGGAATGGTGCATGCTGCCTTGGAGTGAATTCTGGGGAAACACAGGCTTTGCATTAATTTGGGTTCATGGTTTGGCTCAGCAGCACCAAATCCCCACCTTTTTGCCCAAATTATTAGCAGCTCTGGGGTTTTCCCATGATTACAGGGCTGGAGTGGCTCCCAGCTGCAGCAGCACACCAAAGCCCCCTTTTCCTTGCATGCTGCAATTGCTTAACATGCTAATTTTGCTTTTTTTTTGGGGGGGGGGGGTTCTCCCCAGTACAATACTATTAACCTAACAGCTCTGGATTGGACTCAGCTGAGTAAGAAGGAGTGTCTCAAGTACGGTGGCAGCTTAGTGGGGAAATCCTGTAAATTTGTGCCTGACCTGGCCCTCATGTCCTTCATCCTCTTCTTCGGGACCTACTCCATGACATTGACCCTGAAGAAATTCAAATTCAGCCGCTACTTCCCCACCAAGGTAAGAAAAGCACCAGCTCTGCAGGATCTTGCCCCATTTTTTTTCCAAAGGTAGGAAAAAGGGGAGCTGCTGGTCTCATTCCTGGATGCAAGAAGCTATGGGAAAATAAATCCGTATTTCTATTTTCAGTAGGGTGATTTGCTGGAAAAGGAGATGTTAATATCAATTAGGATAATCCTATCTGAACACTGAGACGCTGCTTTATCTCTTGCATTCTGTATAAACTATCACAGTGCAATGCAAAAGGAAAAATAATGCTTTTTGTGAGTTATGTCCACCTGTGTGCAGAGCTGGAAAGCCGAGGGGAAATATGCAGATGCAGGAGCAAATACCTCCATCCCATTAATCACCCTTTCCACCCCCATTTCCCATCTACCTCCAGGTCAGGGCCTTCATTGCTGATTTTTCCAATGTCTTCTCCATCCTGCTGTTCTGTGGTGTGGATGCCTGTTTCGGACTGGACACCCCAAAGCTGCATATTCCCAGTATCATCAAGGTTTGGCCACACTGGGAGGGGCCTTGCCTCTCCACTGCACTCTCTTCCAGATCCTCAACGGTTTGGGGGAAAACTGAGTTCCCTTCTCCCTTTTGGGGAAAAATGCGGTGTCTGGGATCCTTCTGAAAGACTGCTTCGCCTTTTCTGGAGCAATATTCTAATTCTGTGACTTTTCTTCCTTTCCTTTCCTTTCTTTCTATTTCTTCCCCCCTTTCTCTTTTCTTCCTATCTCTCACTCCTGGCAGCTGCGTAAGCTTATTAGTGATTTCTCTATCTTTATGTCCATACTAATGTTTGTGGGGCTGGATGTGCTTTTCGGACTGAACACCCCAAAGCTCCAAGTGCCTACTGACTTTAAGGTAAAAAGCAATAAATCCCTTTCTGGAGGTGTTGCTGAAAACATCTCTTCCCCAACCTGGGATATCACTGTCATGCCATGGGGAGTCCTTGCGGGAAGAGCTCAGTCCAAATGAGCATCTGGGGAAAATGGTGGGCTGAGGCACATGGCTGCTGGGGTGGTTGGGGTCCAGATGTGTGTTGATGGGGTGCAAGGATGAACATGGGATAAGATGATACTCAGAGGGGATGGAATTTGGGGTGAAGTGGGGCTTCCTGAAATTTCGGGGATTGGGTTTCCTCCCCATCCCTGACCTGTGTTCGGCTGCAGCATGCAAACTCCTCTCTACCAACAGCCCACTCGTGTGGACCGAGGGTGGTTCGTGTTTCCCTTCGGGAAGAACCCATGGTGGGTATACCTTGCAAGCGCGCTGCCTGCCCTTCTCGTCACCATCCTCATCTTCATGGACCAGCAGATCACAGCCGTCATTGTCAACAGGAAGGAGCACAAATTACGGGTGAGCCAGGACTCACCCCACACTCAGGTTTACAGCATCATTTCAGGCAGCAGGTGCATCTTTGCAAGCACCTGCTTTTGGGGTGCAGATCTGGTGCTGCCACAAGGCCAGGGGTGTTCACTCCAGCTTGGCATACTGTGCAAATAAGGGGCTTTTCCTTTTCTTTGCAAGCTGCATTTTTGGGGTGACAAAGCCTCCAGGGAGTTAAACTCACTAAATGTTGTAGGTACTGGGCTGCACCAGTGATGCAGGATGTACTGCAGGATATGCAGGATTCACCAGGGCAATGTGAAACGCACCAGAACAATATAGGGGGTTGCAGGCTGCACTGTGGGGCATGTTGGGGTGCACGATGACAGTATAGGGTGTACCAGGGTGATGTGGGGTGCACTGCAGCAATGCAGGACAATGCAGGGTGCATCACGACTATGCAGGATGCACCAGCGCAGGGAGCACAAGGATGATGCAGTATGCATGAGAGTAATGTAGGTGTGATGTGGGTGCACTGCGATGATGCAGGGTGCCACAGGGTGATGTAGATAATATCAGGGCGGAATGGGGTGCATCTGCATTCTGCTCTGCAGAAATACAGGTTGCTTCAGAGTGATGCAGAGTGCATCAGGGTGATGCAGGGTGCATGAGAGCGATGCAGGGTGTGCTATGGCAATGTGGGGTGTTCTGCAGCAATGCTGGGTGTACCAGGGTGATGTGGGGGACACTGCAGGAATGTAGGTTGTTTCAAGGTGATGCAGTGAGTGCTGTGGTAATGTAGGGTGCTGAGGATATGTGTAATGTGGAGAGCAATGTGTAATACACAGTGGTGATTCTGGGCTCTTCAGGGAGAGCATTGGGGGTTGAAGGGTGCTGTAGAGGGAAATCTCTGCCTTGCTGGGCTCCGTGGTGAATAGAGGAAGCTCTTTGTCTCCCCCCCATCTCCCCTCCTGACCCTTCTGGGCACTACATTGCAGAAAGCAGCGGGCTACCACCTCGACCTGTTCTGGGTTGGCATCCTCATGGCTGTGTGCTCCTTCATGGGGCTGCCCTGGTACGTGGCAGCTACCGTCATCTCCATCGCCCACATCGACAGCTTGAAGATGGAGACAGAGACCAGTGCCCCAGGGGAGCAGCCCCAGTTCCTGGGTGTGAGGTGAGGAAGGCTTGGCTGCACTCTTCCTCGGGGTGGGGGATCCAGATGCAGCAGTGGGTATACCCAGCGTGGCTTCATCCTGCCTCTCTCGCCACTCCAGGGAGCAGAGAGTGACAGGCATCATCGTGTTTGTGCTGACAGGGATTTCCGTCTTCCTGGCCCCGATTCTGAAGGTAAAACATCCCCATTGCCCTGCAGATGTTTGGGGCATTTTTTTTTTCCCTGCATGGCCCCCAGCATTTGTCTCTATCCCCAACAGTAAGCTGCTACCTTTTCTGTTGTGTCATGTTTTTTCCATGTCCCTAGTACATCCCCATGCCAGTGCTGTATGGCGTCTTTCTGTACATGGGCGTTGCATCACTGAATGGCATCCAGGTAAGCACTTCTCCTCCTCCTCTCTGGCCATGAAGAGGTTTCACATCTGGTTTCACATCTGGGCAGAAACGGGGATTTTTGACCCCAGAACGTGCATGCGTCCAGCATTTCCAGCTGCATGAGATAGCAGATATCCAAATCCCTCCATAAACCATCAAAAAGCCTCAAACTCCCATTTTGGGCATTAAAAGAGGGTTTATCTGGGTGACCAGGAGCCTGCACTGGGGGGAATGGAGCTGATAGCTAACAGCAGGCTTTGCCCTGCCGCAGTTTTGGGACCGCTGCAAGCTCTTCCTCATGCCAGCCAAGCACCAGCCCGACTATGTCTTCCTTCGGCATGTGCCACTGCGCCGCATCCACCTCTTCACTCTGGTGCAGATTGTCTGCCTGGCTGTGCTCTGGATCCTCAAATCCACCGTGGCTGCGATCATCTTCCCTGTCATGGTAAGGCTCTGCACAATAGCATCCTCCAGGCTGCTTTCACTTATGTTTTATTGACCAAAAAAACCACACAACTTTCTGGATTTCCACATGCAGTCCCGTTATTGCAGCCTCATCAAGATTTTGAGATTTAAGCAAATTTTGGCGAGTGTGGCTGGCCCCATGGTGGTGTTTCCACAGGTCCTAACTCATGCATCTCTCCCCTCCTAGATTTTAGCCCTGATCCTGGTGAGGCGACTGCTAGATTTTGTGTTCTCCCAACATGACCTGGCCTGGATTGACAACATCATCCCTGAGAAGGAAAAGAAGAAAGAGGATGACAAGAAGAAGAAGAAAAAAGGCAACAAAGGGGACAGCAGCAGTGACGAGGAGGTGTGTGTCGAATGGGTGGGGGGCTGAACAGCACAGACACCCTGAGGTGCTGGACCCACCTAGGAGGGGAATGGTGCCACTGGAACAATCCTCCAGGTTTGGGAAGAATGTCTGTGATTTCTGGGGATATTTCTCTGTGTATATAGGACTGGCTGATTTAGGGGCTTTAAGTGATGCTATGGGGTTGATCAGCGGCTCTAGGAGATGCTCAAAGCATCCTGAAAGCTGAAAAATCGTGGCAAAAATGGAAATTAATGAAAAGACCACAGATCCCATAGATGAGGCACCCATTGTATGGCTACAAAGTCTCATTAGCCTGTGCAACCTCCTGCTGCAGGCTCTTTCCCTGGCAGAAGTGCTGTGGGTTGATTTGGGAAGGCGAAAGCAAAGCCTCCTCATCCTTATACACTTCCTCAGTCTTACCCAGAGACTGGACACCTTTAGGTGTTCTGGGTAGACTTGGAGCCTGCCCAGGCACCTCAGTGAGCTGCAGCTTCAAGCTGCAGCCCAAGCCCTTCTCTGCCTTCACTGCTTCTCCCTGCTTTCTTCCCCAGTTCCCATCTCCCTCAGACATAAAGATCCCCATGGAGCCCCTTCCACCAGCACCCCGAAATGGGGGTCCCCATTGCCTCAGCCGTAAGTAAAGATCTCAGGATCCTCTCTCGTGCTAACTATTGCTTCCTAACTCCCAGCAATGGGGCCTGCACAGCCGCCAAGTGCACTAACCCAATAAACAAAGCAGACACAGCCTGGATTCATCCTGCCGAAGCTAGGGGGAGGGTTGGCTATTTGCTGTATTTAAAGCAGGTTTTATGGGATTCAGCACACTTGGTGCTGCTAATAAAATCTGTGTGGCTGAAAAGCCAGGACTCCCTGAGCTGAACCTGAGGGAGATATAAAAATAAAATAAATAAAAAGATTTAGAAGGTCTTTGAGCCCCTAAAAGCATGAGGCAAAGAGCTTGTGGCAGCGTTATTCAGGATGCAAAAGGGCAGATACATGCAATTTGGCCCAACCTCATTCCAAAAGCATCATAAGTGACCTGGCACAAAGCTGGCCAGCCACTGAAAATAAATAAAAATAAAAAATAAAAATAAAAAAAAATAAAGGAGTAAATCTGGGTGAGTTTATTCCAGCTTGGCACCAGATTGCATCACGATGTCAGCAATTTTTAACGTGCTAATTAATTTACTGTCCCCAAGCTGCTGCTTGCATAATCTGGTGGTTCCTCTCTTTCTCTGATCACTCCCAAAATCAGCATTTCCCAGGAGCTTTCCTCCCCTCCTACTACCTGAGGTCCACCAGACCTGGTAGCAAGGTGGGGTGGGGGAGTGGCTTTCTGTGGGGTTCCTTCCTCACCTGGGAACTGTTTCACCTCCATGTCCCCCCAGGAAAGAGGTCCTCCACCTGGAGCTTTGCGTTCTGATTCTTCCCCAAATGGTTCAGATCTGGATCGCAGGTAAGCACCAAATGGACTCCACCACTCACTCCCTGCATGACCCCATCCCTAGGGATCCCATGCCCTTGGTGCAAAACATTTCTAGGTTTGGCAGTCAATGGTCCCAACTGGGAATCGTTTTTGCCACTACCTTGAGCCAGTTGCCATTGTCTTTGGGCAGTTTTGAAATATCTGAACATATTTTCACAGCATCCCATGGTATTTTGGCTGCCTTCATTTGCAGGCCATGGCTATCATGTTGTTCAAAGCAGGTTGGGCGGGGGCGGGGGGAACCGGCTAACGTGTTCCAAGCCTGGTGTGAGAGCACTCACGACAATAAGATGCTACTGGGTAAAGCTGCAGAGATTTTTAGGATGAGATGTACAGATGAGTTCTGAAAGCTTCATGTAATTTTCTACCTACAGATTATACATGCTAATTGCAAAAGATCAGTAACTAGTGATAGGAACCAAGGGAACAGGATGGAGCTGCAGCGGGGAGGTTCAGGCTGGAAATTAGGTAAAGGTTCTTCACTGAGAGGGTGGTCGGGCACTGGAACTGGCTCCCCAGGGAAGTGGTCACTCCTGCCAGAGTTCAGGAAGTGTTTGGACAACTGTCTCAGAAATGTGGTTGGATTTTATGTGGTCCTCTGTGGAACCAGAAGTTGGACTTGATGGTCCTTGTGGGTCCCTTCCAACTCGAGATATTCTATGATTTGATAATTTTTTTAATGACTTTTTTTCATGGCAGTAGCAGCATCTGGAGCCCTTTGCTGGGGTTTCTGGGGCATTAATCAGGTACCCATGCCAAATGCTTACCTCCCTATGTCCCCCCTCTTCCTCTGCAGTATTACGCTTCACCTGAAGATTTCGTGTCCATCGTCTCCAGCATTTAACTACTCACGAAACCCGATTTGCGCTGTGCCCCAGGTGAAGATAGAGATGGAATCAGACTACGAGGACACCGACACCGAAAAGCCACCTCGGGACATGGGCAGTGAGACCACACTATAGTTCCATGCAGTGCTTCCTCTAATTTTTATATATATATATTTATATATTCATATATATATATATATAAAACTAATTGGACATATTTTTCTATGTGACCCTGAGGAGATGGTGGCCCCAGAGGCCCATTGCTTCAGTAGCGTTTAGTGTAATGCTGTTGAATTTCCTCCCTTTCTGCTGGGCGAATGCATCACTGCTGGTAGCAGAATGCACTGGTGGCAGAATAGCCCCCCACTGCTGGGGCTAAAAATGTGGAGTTGGTGTATTTGGCCTCCACTTGCCCGTTCTAGGGGTTTTAGCAGTTCTATGCTGCTGGAATGGAGAAGTCAAAGGCAGTCAGGGCCATGGATGTCAGGGAACAGCTGGCTGCATGCGTGGCCTATGGAGCAGGGGACTGTGCTGGGGTAAACCTTTCAAGGGGGATTTTGGGGTGGGGAGGAGGTTTGCACGCCTGAGAAGGAAGTGGGAGCATGCATCCCAGCTCCCCCTGCCCTGAAATCGCAGCGCAACTCCTGCCAAATCTGGCTTGGCAAAGGGGGTAGTGCATTTCCTATGGGGAGCCTCAGGCTTTGAGTTTGCAGGATGCAAACAAAAGCAGTCTGACCCCTTGCAGTGGGAGTCCCCTCTTGCAGCACAGCCATGCTGCAGCATCCCAGCAACCCAATCAGGGTCTCTCTGCTGCAGCAGGTGGGATTCTCCTGCCCCAGGGGGACTCAGCTGTGCTCACCCCAGCATAGATGTATAAGAAGGTGAGGGGGATGCATTGCAGGCTAGTGAGGGTTGCAAAGAGGCACTGGCAGGAGGAGCGAAGGCTCTGGACCAGGAGACCTTGAGGCCAAAGGCCATTGCTTCTTGCAAGTAACAACAGGCAGGCTGTGAGCACCTGAGAGCAACAGCAGAGCAGGGAACAGGGCATGATTTCTGCTGGCTGTCAGGCACTACTGCTGCAGGCAGCGGGTCATGGTTTCTGCAGGGAATTCAACACAGTTTCCGTTAGGCAAGCATGGCCTTATCCATCCACACATCCACAGCCCTAGCAAAGTGCAGCTTTCCCAGAACCAGTCTAGGACCCCCAGTGCTGTTCAGAAACCTAGGCTGATAACAGGGCTGGAGCAATAGCTGCATCCAACCAGAAGCCAGCTGAACTGGAGTATTATCTCACCTTGTTTTTGCCATGGGCACACTGAAGGAGCCCATCCAGCCCCTGCACAAGGGACTTTGCACCCCCTTGAGCTCCTCAATTGTAATTATACTCAGGTGGTTTAACAGCAAGCAGCTTGAAGCACTGATGGGAGAACAAGCACATCCCTCACCACGTATCCCCACACACTTTGCACTTGCTTCCCCACCAGGGAGCAGGTCAGGACCCACCTCAGGCACCAGGCAGTTTGGCTTGCCCAGCTCTCACTTTCTTCCAGCAATGCTGAGGCATCGATGAGGCTTTCAAATGGCTTTCCTTCCCAGCATGCCTGCAGGCTATGATTTAGAAAGACTAGTCTTGTTTGTTGACTTTCTCTCCGGTAGATGGATGTTTCTCGCAGTTTTAAGGTAGCAAAAAGCTCCCCCTCATCTCCCAAGCAGAAACAGCCTACCTGGTATTTATAGAAATTCTGTGCTAAGGCCAGCCACAGAGGGGTTTCTGGGGCACTGGTTAAATATTGCAACTGATCTGAACCTTTATGCAGGACAGAGCCCAGTTCTTTGTAAATAGTCACGTCAAACGAAGACATGAATGCAGTTTTCTGTTTATAGTATTTTTCTGGTTCAAGTATACCTTATGAAGAACCATGGTGAGATTAATAAAACAGTATTACTCCAGTGACTACTTAAGCAAGCGCCACTTAGCTTGACGTTAACACTAAGAACTATTTCAGCTTGGATGCATTGTCTATACTTTTTAGTGTTTTGTACCAATCTCACATGTGCTAGCTAAAGCATGGTACAGATAGGCCTGTGATTGCAATCACTCCAGATAGTAAATTTGCTTTAACCAGTACATCAGCACCTACTACACAGCACCCCTACCAGAGTCCACAAAGCCTTTCCACATGTTTCATAGAGCACAACTGAAGCCTAAGCTTAGATCCCTCTAGAACACTGCTTGTTTCAGCTAAATTTCTCCTTTTTGCAAGTCTTACAAATGGTTTATATTTTTTGCATATGGAAATACCGGATTGTCACAGATTTGCCACCCATTACCACACTTCTTTAGCCATTTTGTATTTATCAGTGATACAATCCAATAAATCTCATTTAAATTATTCTCTGCTCTTAGTGTATTTCTGATGCAATCTCAGTCATTGAACCTTCCCTCTCCAGGTGTTCCTTGTTTAGCATTGTTATAAGCAGTAATTGCTCTCCCCTGGAGGGGAATGGGGGAAATGTGTGGTTTGCAATGACTTAACAGGTGGCTCTAGCATGGCAACAGACCTTCAGCTTCACAAAAAAGTTTCCCAGCACCCAGAAAGGTAGGATCAGTCTTACCAAGGATATGTGGCCAGATGCTGAAGAGGAAGTCTAGACCCACCTCACTGCCCCAGAACAATACTACACTCAAGATTTTCCAAAGTAAGGTTAGAGCTTGCAAGCAAAAAGCAGAGGACTGTATGTTTACACTGTCACTATGAACATCAGCAACAGCTGATGGATTTGTTTACAACTAGAGTCTAAAAGCTGAATAGTTTCTGTTCAGGCATGAACAAAATTAATTATGGATGTAGCACTTATGCCTTGGTCCAACTCAGAAAGTCACGGAGAAAGCCAGACCCAGCCCTGCTCTGAGGGAACAAGGGAAACTCACTGTAAAGTGTTTTCATTTGTCAGAGAAGTACAAAACTTGCTAAGAAGTAATTCTAGGAAACAAGTGGGGTTCCCCCCTTCCGTACTTTATTCAGAGTTAGCCTGGATTATTCACCAAGCACTGGAATCCTTTCACACTATAGTCCAGGAAGCTTACTGTGGGCCCAGTACAGTCACCAACAGCGCTCCCCACCCCCCCCACCCCCCCATTTTTCTTTGGTTAGAGAAAAAGGGTTTAAAAAAGTCACCATCCAAATAGCAAAAAAAAAAAAGCTTAGCTGCACACTCAATATGTTACAAGAGATCTACCACTGTCTATGGCCCCAGCCAAGCTGAAAACAGATGTGGCTTTTTCAAGTAGATGGTTCTATAGAAGAGCTCAACTCAAACTACATGTCTAGCATTGAGTAAAATACTTCAGAGCAGGTCAAATGCAAGCAGTCTGGGCATTTGTGAGAACAGAAGCACAGAAGTCATTAAGTCTGCACTGTGAAGCCCCACTCCATTTCCTCCAGGATTGCTAATATTGCACCAAGCTCCCTGGAGAACTGCACACCCAACATCCCAACTGCTGCTCTGTCCCTGCAAGAACAGTGTAAGCTGCAGGGCTGACTTCTTAGAAGAGTGTTAGCTCAAAAAGCAGCTCTGCTAAATTTTACGTGCTGAATGAAGAGGCCAGGAGTGTAGATGCTTATGCCTTGGTATAAGCAATGCACATATGCTTCAGCTTCAAATAAATATCTATGACCTCAGAATAGGAAATACCACTTCTGTACAATAAATAAAAATATTGCATTTTCTATCGGCCTGTCTGGGAGTCATTTTGGAATGTTGTTTTCAGTGCTAAAAACAGTCCTATGTTAAACAGTTAAGGCTTCCAGTGATTTGGGTTTCAACAGCTTCTTGGCAGCAATGATGGTGTTCTTCATCAGCATGGCAACTGTCATGGGCCCAACTCCTCCAGGGACTGGAGTGATGTAACTAGCTTTCTTCTTCACCCCTGCAGAATGGGGAGGAATTACAGTTTAGCATAAAGGTCAAGAGCAGTAAGACATACTAGTCAGCCAGCTTGGTAAGAAGCCATAATCAATCTAATATTGTTGAAATTCCTCCAAGACTGCCAGCTAAGGAATATTAGTCTCACGTTAGTTATCCCATCCCTCCCCTCTCTTCCTCATTATCCAAGGCAACATAAAGCACACCATAGCCTGACCATCTCCACTATTAAGCAAACTTACCTTCTAGCCTAGGCTGGGGAAAAAAAGAAAGGTCTAATAGCTAGATTTATGCAACAGAAATCAAATCTGAAACCAGATATGGATGGGCCTGATGCACGCTCTTGCAAAGTTGCAAAGCTCTCCAATAAAGTAATAGTCTGAGTATTTGCCCTCTCTTCCAAAAGGACTTTCTAGTACCTTTTGCAAGGTATATGGAGATGGAGATGTGGAGCTCATCAGAACAGCCTGCCTGGGCACTGTTGCAGCTAAGTGGTGAGCAAGGCCAGTAAATAGCAAGCCAAAAGGTAAGTTCCATGTGTTTTCATAAGACAAAATTTAAAAGCAGGAGCATGGACTATAAATTTGAGTAGAGACAAAGCAGAACAACAGGTCCAGGATGAATCTCTTCTACATTGCAATATACAGTGTTCCTATGCCATATTACAGGAAAGCTCTTCCCTTGTACACTGAATGCACAAGCAAGAGAGCTTCAGGATGGGTCAGCATCTGCTCCACTACATGAACCAGGACTTTCTCACCCCTTCTCAGCATGCTAAGAAGTTTAATGATGAGTTTAAGCATAAGTTTAATGCTCAAAGTACCAGATGCCATAGTCTTTTATACCTTCAAAATCCACATCCCCAACCAGCCTTGATTTGGCAGTGATGGGATCCTGCACTCTAGTTATCCCCACATCAATAACTGCAGCTCCTTCTTTGATCATATCAGCTGTGATCAGGTTGGGAATGCCTGTAAGAGAACAGAACCACATGCTTATAGTGGTGCTAAACAGTCCCTTCTTCCCCCTCACCCTCATCTTCACACCATCCAGCCCCATAAGTTTTGACCCACCCAGGCCTTCCTGCCTCACAAATACAAATCTAGCCACAGTTGCAAAATCCAGTGCCACTCCTTGAGAGGTTCATCTCACCCAGAAATCAAGGATTTGTTTACTTATAGTCTCAGTATAAACAACTAGAATCCATCCCCGAGAAAAAAGTCTGGCAAACAACCTGGAACACCCCTTTCAGGGTGGGGCGTTTGTCTGGTTCTACCACATACTGCATCAGCTGAGGAACTCATCCTACCTTCCACTTAGACTTAACTCTTTCATGTGACTCTCTCTCTGGTTTACTGACCACCTTTGACTATGAACACGCCTTCCTTTCTGCCAGCAGCATTTCTGCTTTTATGCAACACTACCTTCAAACACCAGTTCGAATCCTTCCAGTACCTTATGTCTCTTCATACCCAATTTCTAACCCACATTTCTCTCCTCTCCCACAAGCTTACAGCAAGCTTCAGCTGCCAAGCATCAACACCCCAAATCAACTTTTCTGTTGATGAGCTACCCCCATGCCAAGGGGATAGCTCAAGACCCCACCTTCAACCTGGAGAAGAGTACATCTACTTGTAGCTGTTCTTTAGGTCTGATCAAGTGCTTGCTGGCACACCAAGCCCTCCTGCCAGATGTTATTTTGCATTTCGAAGGGCCACAAACAGCTCTGCTAGACTCTCCTAGGCTTAATCACAGGATATACTGGCTGGCTCAAACAGCCAGCCCTTGCCTACAGCAGCTGCCAGCAGCCATAAGAATACCAGATTATCCCTGTGCTGCCAGAGATGCCTCAGATAGGGAGGCCCTGGAACATATCATACCAACAGAACTGTCTCCTGCAAGGAAAGATTCCCATCAGAAACACCACACAAGCTGCAGTGCAGCATCCTCTGTGCATCTCACCTGTACTGAGAGTTCAGTCTTACCTGCTGCTGCTACCACAATGTCTGCACGGATTGTGTGTTGCTTCAGCTGCTCCTTTGGAGTGTAGCGGTGTGATATTGTTACTGTGGCATCACCTGCAAAAGGGGTTACACAAAGCCTTTTACTGGTAAGTGTACCTAAACCTGTCAACTTCTAACTCTTCACCTTCAAGGACACCTGTGAAGGTAGCAGAAATACAGGAGCCTGAGGACAAACCACTGGGAGTAGCCTATAAAGTCAGAGGGAGAGATCTTGCATGGAAAAGGACAAGGACTAACTGAAGAAGGCTCTGAAGTGTTACAAGGCTGCCCATGTGCAGAGTTAACTCCCCAGCCTCAACCACAGCCCATGTGATGTCACGGTCCCTGAGGCAGGCCTAGGACCTGCTTAAAAGCCTAACAAGGACTGTGGTACAGGCAAAGGGCTTTTTCCCACAACTGCCTGGTGCACAGGCTCCAAGACCAGCAAGCTCCTACCTCCTGGGCGCTCATGCCTGCCATCTGTGTGCAGCAACATGGCTATGGGCATTCCCACATTCTTTGACCGGCCAGCCACCACCACGTTCTTCCCCAGTGTTGGGATGCCTGCAGTAGACATGAGAGTCTTAAGACAAATACAAGCTGGAGTTGTGCCATACAGCAGCCAAATACTGCAGCAGCTTACCAGTTCTCTTAATGATCTCCCACACACCCCATGGGGTAGCTGGCAGCATGGAATACTGGTCAAGGCACATGCGCCCCACATTTATTACATGAAAGCCATCAACATCTTTGTCTGGAGTCACAGCATTGCAAATCTTTCGCTCATCAATGTGTTCTGGAAAAGATAAAAGCTTTAGCACTGGGGATCAAACAAAAAAAAGAAGCATTTTGCAGTCAATGAGAGGCCTGGCTCACTGCACTAGCCCCTCAACCCCTTCAAAGTCCGTAAGCTTGAAGTTATTCAAAGCCTCCAGTGAGCTCAAGGCTAAGAGCTCCCAGCAGAAGGGGACTGGAACCACTTGGGAACTACAGTGTCGCTAATGCAGAGGGTATTTTTAGACTGCCTCAGTGTCACAACCAAATTTAAGCTCCTGGCTCAGGAAACTGATACTCCTCACACAAGAATAGATTTCCATGACCCCCATCAACTCAACTCATACAGGCAGCAGTATGATGAAGTAGTGAGATCAATTTCTTTAAGCTACATCAGCATGCCACTTTTCATGCGGCAAGAGAACTCCTGAGCTATACCTCCTTCTGGCACAAACTCTTAGAAAGATTTATATAAAAATGAAACAGACTGATATCTAGCTACTCACCGGGTAAAGGAAGCTGCACTAACAGGCCATCCACATTGGCATCATTATTTAGTTTGCCGATCAAATCCAGTAGTTCTTCCTCAGTAATAGAAGCTGGCTTGAGAATCGTCTCACTGCTGATTCCTGTGCAGTCATTGAGAGTGCTGAGTTAGACAACAGCATGTACAACAGTGGGAAGCAACTGCTGATTTAAGCTGTCTAGTTTCATTTCTGCACAAAATCCAATATGGATACACCAAGGATTGCATGCTTCATACAACAATGAACACTTTCCAGGTTGTAGACCTTCACAAGTCTTGCAAGTTATGATTAAGGACCATTAGTCTGTGCAGTCATTCCTGGGAAAGTCTGCTGAAACCAGAGGCCCTCCAAGTGCATGGAGGGCTTGGAGAAACTAAATGGAAATGTGTTATGATGAACATGCAACTGCACCTCCTGCAGACCCTCTTCACCACAGAAGGGCATGTTAGCCTAAAATGTCAGTTCCAAAGAAGGCTTCAGCAGCACAGACCCCAGTAAGAAATTAAACCACTGTGTGCCCTGGACCACCTTCAGCACATTTCCCCAGAAGGCCACTCAGGAAATCTTTGGCTGAACACCAAGTAGGACCTTGGCTTGCAAGACTCTGCTGAATGTGATTGCAGCTTGGATAGTTAGTTTAAAAAGGCAAATCAAAGCCTTGCCAGTGTTTTACACAGGCCTGCAAAGACTGCAAATCCAAACTGCAGAGCTTGATGTTGCCCTAGAGGATTCAAGTGGCATAACACATTCAAACTATGCCTATTAACTACATCCCAGCACTACTATGAACACAGCCAAAGCACTCACAGCAAGTTCTGCCATAAGCCTGGACAGCAATGCAGCTGAGGTGAAAAGCAGCCAGGTGGATGCATCCTAAGATCTTCCACAGTTTCCAGCATAGAGGACTCCCCCCAGCCAACAAAACAGGAGGCAGTCACTTTGCTCCAGTTTCAGAGCAGAGTGCAAGACTTACCAACATCAGCGGCTGCTTTGGTTTTGTTCAATACATAAGAGTGACTTGCAGGATTTTCACCAACTAGAACAACGCTGAGGTGAGGTCTCTTGTTTCCAGCTGCTACCCACTGTTCAACCTCATGACGGGCTTCCTGTCTGATCTGTCGGGCCAGCTTCCTTCCAGAAATCACAACTGCATCATCTCTGCAGTGGAAAAAGTGTTACCAAAACAGTCAGCATTGTTACGAACATCAAATCCAAGCTTTGTGCAACATTAGCACAAGAAACAGGTGCTAACCACAAAGCAGGACAGAACTGTCTCTTTCATCTGAGCTGAGTACAAGCCTTTATTACAAACCTTTTTTTTTCCCCCTGCAAATTGTGTTAAGCAGCATATTTCAGTCTTAAGTTTCCAGCTCTGCTGCCCAAAGCTACCATTAACAAGCAAAACTACTGGAGGGACAGTTTGTTTTTTTTGTGAAGCCTAAGAAACTATACACTCTGCTTCTCTGTAAAGCTAGAAGTCCACATGTATTGTTCATATTTTAGCTTGAAGCATGAGCTATATGACCAGCCTCACCTTTTGAAAAGTCAGCCACCCTTCCCTTTAAAAGGCATGACAGCTTCACTACAAATGACTTACATGAGGCAGAACTTGTTCCACTGAAGTGGAATTTCCACTACAAAAGATACCAAGCAATTCTGGCATGTCTGACAAGCAAAGAATGGTGTCACACTGCTGCACTGAGTGCAGTTCTTGGAGAGCCCAGTCACCCATAGATTTCTCAGGAATACCGCCAGTCTACCTAGCATGCACCTGGCACGTGTCCTCCCCTGCTCAACTAATTGCTGCCACCACTTCAGTCAACTCTAGGTTGTGAGAGCTGGGCTGGATACTCAATTCCAGCCCCTTCAGAAGACTGCAGTGCTTAGCTGGAGTTGAGGGGATATTTGTCCACTTGAACCATGTCAGAACAGGTCCTCACGTACTTCTCGGGTCTAAATTGGTAAGAAGAATATAGAGTCTCTGTCAAATGCATTCCAGGCAATTGGATACCCTGCAGCATATAGAAAGGCTGGCACGGATTACAGCTAACAAGGCCACAGCTGCCAGCCCCAATCAGCACAGGCTGTGCACACTGCTCACATTTGTTTTTTTTTTCTTTCAGGTTATGGCTATCACTCACATTAGAATGCGACTCTCACTCACTAGTCCCTCTGTGAGGGATTAACCTGCCCAAGATTCACTTTTAGACTTCGCTGGAACCCCCTCCTGCAAGGCCTCGCGATGTGCTCTTCACTCGCGTACCCAAATATTTACCCAAGTACTCGGCTCCTCCGTCAGGCCCCTCACACGGCGCAGAGGGAGCTGCTCCCCAGTGTCACTGCACAGGCATCGCCCACAGCCAGGACCTGCCCATTTCAGAGGCAACCAGCAAGCAAAACACACCACCACCAGCTTGCCACGGAAATCCAGGAGACAGCCACCCCTTAGAAGAGAGCCTGATGGCTTTCACCCTCCCATGTCACACATCCCAACAGGAACAAGGCTGCAGCTCCCTTCTCAAGAACCGAGCAGCCCCAGCTACCTGACGTGCACACCTCCTCCCACCCGAGTCCCACGAGCCCGGCGCTGCTTCCTGAGGGGTCTCCGTGCTCCAGGCACGGCTGCAGCAAAGGGGAGCCCCCAGCGGAGCTGCTCCAGGCCCGGAGCAACGCGGAGCAGGGGCATAGCAAAGCCTCACATCCCCACCGGGGATGGCGTGCAGCGCTCCCTTCTTTCCTAGGCTAGGACCCGTGCAAGCACGGGGCTCTCTTGGTACGTTAACCACTCGGCACCTCACCCCAACAGCCAGCACCCCAGCCGAACCTCTCGGACAGGCGCCGAGCCCCCAGCCCCCCCCGGGGGCAGAACCGCCGCCGCAGACCCTCCACGCAAGGCGGCAGCGGGATTTCATCAGCCTGCAGCGCCCGGCACGGCCGCTGGGGACTCGCCTCACTCACCCCCGGCAGCGCCCACGCCGCGGCCCCCCGCGGCCGGGCCCTACCTGTGCGCGCTGAGGTGCAGGCGGCGGCCGCAGGGGGGGCGCAGCGCGACCCGGCCGAGGGCACGGAGCGGGCACAGCGCCGGGGCCATGGCGGCGGCGACACCTGAGGAGAGGCGCCGCGGCTCCCCCGCCCGCCCCCTTTATAGCGCGCCGAGGGCCCGCCCCCGCTCGAGGCCGCGGCCCGGGCTGGGTCTCGCGAGAGCTTGAGGGGCACGGCCGCGGCGGGAGCGGCGCCGAGCGGCCTGAGGGGAAGCGGCGCCGCTCGCCATGAGCTTCCTCTTGTGAGCGCCCGGCCGCGGGGGGCTCCGAGGAGGAGCCGCGGGGCGGGTCGTGAGGGGAGGCGGGGAGCTGGCACGGGAAGGCTGCTGGAGGCAGGGTGGGCGGCGGGGGCTCGTGAGGGGCCGGGGGAGGCTGCGGGGTGGGGGAGCGCAGCGGTGGTTGCGGGGGGGGAGCCTCGGGGGGGAGATGGCTTTCGGACTTGTGGCTCTCTTCGGTGCGAAGAAGTATCGGTAACCAGCTCTAGGGGCGGGCTGCGGCATACCCGTGTGATGTGAATGCTCGGAAAGATTTTAGCTCTTAAAGCGTGGGAAGCGTGGCAGAAGGGTCGGTGGCAGGCTGTGGTGCGGGGAGGGGCTGGGTGCCTTCTTTCTGGGGTCGGTGGTGTGCGAGGTCTGTGTTTGGGGGCTCTCTGTCTGCGGTCAGCAATGTGCTGGGCCTGCGTATTCCGCCTGTGGTGTAACAGGAGGCAGTGGTTTGGCTGAAGAGTGAGCTGGGTTGAAGGGTCTCTTATTTCCGCTCAGAACGTCGCACGGAAGCAGTGTGTGAAGACCTCAGGCCGTGCAGTAATGCTGCACCAGGAAGCTGGTGTGAAGCGTGCGCAAGCCAAGCACGTCTGGTTGTGTACGACTAGGGGAGGCAGCGGACCAGCGATGAAGCATATGTACCCTCCTCGATGCTTCGGCTTGCGCCACCCTAAATCAGAAGCAGAGTTGGCAAAAGCTGAGAGCAGGACACTGTGGGCTCTGCACACTCTGAAAGTTAAATGTTGTGGTTCAGAGGCATTGAAATTCCTTCAGCTCTTGGCAGTATTGGCTTTTGTGCGTGGGCTTAAAGCCAGTACTGAGTTCAGTGACCTGTGTCCCTCTGAGCACCCTGCAGAGAGCAGCTTCGGCATTGTTGTAGGGGCGTGGAGTTGTGCAGCGGCACAGCTGTTGTAGAACACAACAAGAGACAATTGCAACTGCTATGGTAATTTGTGTTTTAGGGCTGGAGTCTGTTAAATTGCTATTTTGAGCAGATTGTTTCTACAGTGTGTCTGAGTGTCTTGTCATTGCCCTGTCAGACTTGACCCAGTCAGCTGGTGGTTTTGTTTCCTGGTTTGTGGGCCACTCTGAATGCAACTGTCGCTGTTCAGTCTTTAGGCCTTTGCACCAAGTGTTTATTGCGATGTGAAAAAGGGAAGTGTGCACACGGCTGTCGGAAACACTTTGGCCTGAGCATATGATACGTTCACCCTGGTAGGGGGATGGGAGGGGTAAACGGCTGGTGTTACCACAGCTAAAAGTGCCAAATGGCAAGGAGTAATTCAGCTGTAGCAGGAGGGAAATATTTCTTAGAAGAGATTGCAGCTGACAGATTAACTAGAAATGTTTCTCTTTTGTCAGTGGGAGTCGATCTTCAAAAACATTCAAACCCAAGAAGAATATTCCTGAAGGCTCCCATCAGTATGAACTCCTGAAACATGCAGAAGCCACCCTGGGGAGTGGTAACCTTAGGCAAGCAGTTATGCTGCCAGAGGGAGAGGACCTTAATGAGTGGATCGCAGTTAACAGTAAGTCCTATGAAAAAGCAATCCATCCATGTGTGGAGGTGGAGTGGGAAGAATATGAATCTCTGGATTTCATCCTTAAAAGAAAAGAAAACAAATAAACAAACAAAATAATAATAAAAAAAAAAATCCCAAATGAAGTTCACATCCTGGCCAGGTTCTGTTTAACTAGGTAGGGATAAAAGGAAAGTAAGTCAAGAGTCAAAGGGCTGTTGTGCTCTGGAAGCAAGCAAAAAGCAAGAAACAAATCCATGCTATTGTGGTTTTGGGGTGCATTTTCTTCAAGTTCCAACTTGTAAAGATGATTAGGTTTGTGAAAGGTTATTTTTAGAATTAGGAGTAAGCCTTGATTTTGGAATGATAAAACCAGTAGTTAGTGCTGTTGGCTGCAAAAACTGTGACAGTAAACAGCTTGGGTAAAAAATGGAACTATATTCTTCAACCATATTTTCCAGGTTTGTGTTGGTAACTTAGGAGTTGTATTTTCTTTCTTAAAAAGGTGGCTGGGAACTAAAGCAGTTATTTCAAAGTTACAGGAAGTTAGGAGGTTATGTACAGCTTCGTGCTGTACAAATAAGTCAGGGGCAGTAGCCAGAAGATTTAAAAAAAAAAAAAAAAAAAGGATCAAAGCTGACTGAGATATTCATGTTCCTAGATGGTCAAAGGGTCTTGAAGTCAGCCACATGATGGTGTGTGTGTTTTTGTGGAGAGCTTTGCAGTATGTTCACCCCTGTGATGGTGATCCTCAGAGGCAATGTCAGCTGAATGGAAGCAAATTGGTGCTGCAGTCTGCTTTGTTTGCATTTTGGATAAATTTGATACTTTTTCCTTTACAGCAGTGGATTTCTTCAACCAAATCAATATGCTCTATGGGACCATCACAGAGTTTTGCACAGAGGCCAGCTGTCCAGTCATGTCTGCTGGACCAAGGTAAGAAGTTTTATGGCAGCCTGCAGCTGCAATTTATGTGTTGGGGAAGTGGATGGATGTTCAGGTCACTCAAGCGTGTCGAGAAAAGCTAAAAAGGAATGAGATGTGTCTGGGTGGTGTTGGGGCACAGCATCATGCTCCTGTAGAGTCACTCACCTGCATGCGAAGCCATGTGGTCCATTATGGAAGCCGCTTGGTATCAGCAGCAGATTTGTTTTAAGGAAAATAAGAGATCTAACTTTGAAGTGGCAGATCTTTCTGTTCGAGTCATCTCTTAATCTGTTGTCTCAGAGCAAGCGCTTCAAGAGGTCATTGCTTGTTTTTTTCTGAGTGAAAGTGACTGAAGAAGATTGAAAGGTTGAAGAAGAGTATACATGATGGTTCTGAACTTAAGTACTTTGTTGAGTTGAAGCAACAGCAGCGTATCTTGTTGGTAAGGTTGGTTGAGGCTTGTTATTTGGGACAGCAGCATGGAGTCTGGCTGTTGAGCAGTATTTGTAGGGTGCTGTGTAAAGTCCTGCCCTGCTTTTCTAACCAGAATTATCTAGATTGCAAGTTCCTGTTTCTATATTTGGGGATGTTTCCTGTAACGACTTCCTGTTTAAAGTGCAGTGTTCATTTTCACTTAGTGGTGGTTGAGACATGATAATTGAAACGTTTTTTTCCCCACTGTCCAATTTTGCAAAAGATCTCTGAGAAAGGAGAGTTCCATGCTACGTAGTGTTCTGACAGAAATCTGCCCCACGTCTGAGGAGCTGTGGATTTATAAGCACGTATCAGTTTGAGATGGTGGCTTTTAAAAGCTTTTGGCTGACATGTGGCCTCAGGATGGGGTCTTGGCTGTCTCGTGCTGGTGGGCATCTCCCCAAGGGAGTGCTGAATTCTCCATTGATGTCTGAAAACTATATGATTCTATATGTAGTAACTCAGGCACTGGGGTTTGGCCCCATCACATGCCCCATTTAAAGGAATGCTGATGTTGGAAGAGGTTGATTCCCAGTTGAACATCAGTTGTGAGGGTCGCTGCACAAAGTGCTTCTTTTGCAGAGCACACCTTACCAAGATAAGGAGGAAGCTGCAGTGCCTTGTTGCCAGAGTAGCCACAATGCAATGAAAATGTATTTCTTTCACTCGTATAGCAAAGAATATTTTTTTTCGGTCTCCCAACAGATACGAGTACCATTGGGCAGACGGCACCAACATAAAGAAGCCGATTAAGTGCTCAGCTCCAAAGTACATTGATTACTTGATGACATGGGTTCAGGACCAGCTGGATGACGAAACCCTCTTCCCTTCAAAGATTGGTAATTGCAACTGTTGCATGATGCAACGGTGCCTTGTATATAGGACTGAGCCACAGTGCCACCGGAAGGTCTCTTTTTGCTTCTTACCAAACTGAAACTTATCCCTGCATATTGGTGGTTTTCAGGCGTCCCTTTTCCCAAGAACTTCATGTCGGTGGCCAAGACCATCCTGAAACGGCTATTCCGCGTGTATGCCCACATTTACCACCAGCACTTTGATTCTGTCATGCGGCTGCAGGAGGAGGCCCACCTCAACACCTCCTTCAAGCACTTTATCTTCTTTGTGCAGGTGAGTTACAGAACAGCTGGTCACCTGCCTCCACCAGGGTTTCTTGTTCCCTGATTGCTTTTAAAGGGAGTTGGATTTTAAGAGCCTACTTGCTCTTTGAAGGTCTACAACAGTGTTGTGATGGAACACAGCTCAGCTCTCACCCTCTTTACCATGTGAGCCATACAGCAGCGCCATCTGGGGTTTGTTTTGATTTTTGTGCAAGATGGCTATAAAGGCTTCCATTTCCCTTTCTAATTTTAAGCTCAAAAAAGGGACCGGACTTCAAAGAGAACTTGGGGTTTTGTAGCTCAGTAACTGACTCTGAGGTAGCAGCAGCACCTTTTTCACGTTGCCCATTTTTTAACAGCCTGTAACTGCGGGTGACTCATTGTGCTGAGCAGCCTCAGCAATGCAACATGGTTTGCCAAAAACGCTTGAATCTCTCCGCAGAGAAATGGGAGAGATGGCTGCAGTAATGTCTGCATGGGAATTTATGCCAGCACGCATTTATGCAGCTGGTTCCCAGGGCATGTGTGCTGGCTGCACCTGGAGCCCTGTGTTTTCTAGTGGCTCTTTCAGCAGTGTGTTTAGTTCTTGTGATGCTTTTTCCTGCCAGGAATTTAACTTGATCGACAGGCGGGAGTTGGCTCCACTGCAGGAACTGATTGAGAAGCTGGGCTCCAAAGACAGATAAACTTCCCCCAGGAGAACCCATTCAGCTTCTGGTTGTGGCTGTTCCTTTCTGCTTTGTACACCAGCCGTTCTCCCTTTCACCTTCAGCAGTGCAAGCCTCGAGAAGCTGGATGATGTGCTGGCTGGCATCGCCTCACTCAGTCTTGCAGGCCTTTGGCAAAACAGTGCTTGTACTGCACAGTGGCAGCCTGCATTGTTTTATAACTGGTGGCTGAGCTGTGGTGACTAGCGCTACTTCGTACGTTTTTTTCTAAGCTATGTACTCAAGTCTGGCAAGAATTGCAGTCTGGGACTCTAACACAGAGCTTGTAGCAGGTTGCTTTGTTTCCCACAGGCATGGGTGAAGTTCCAGAGTGCCACACTGCTGTTTTCAGTGCTGGAGCAGTTTCACTCTGGATCCCATGGATACAGAACCTGGCCTACAAGCAGCCAGCCTGGGGCTGTATCCAGCACGTGCTTCCCTTGGGGAAGAGCAGCAGTGGAACAGCTTATTTTTGGAAGTGCTTTTTTTGGATTTAGATGCACTTTGGCCAAGAGCCTTAAGCTCCCCTCATGGCAGCATTGGGGGGAGGAGGAAAAAAGTGCCTGTCAAGGGGAGCCTGTCCCCTTGCTGTGCAGAGCAGCTTTTCTGTCCCCAGCTGGGGGGGGGGAACAACACAACACAGAGGGAATGGCAGGGACCATGTGTGGCAAGGCAATAAAGTTTCTTCTTCCTGCTCTCTTTTTTAATGGATGTCTTGTCCTTGTACCTTCTTGCTCTATGCACTGGTGTCCTCACAGCCCCCCCCAGGTGTTCCAGTTGAAAACAAACAACCCTAAGGCATGTTTTCCCTTGCAGGGAGTCCCCCGGCTGGTGGCTGCAGCAGCATCCTGCTTCTGCCCCCCAGTTCTGGCTGGTCCAGAGCCTCGTCACACACACAGCCTCCAGCATCTTTATTGACCGGGTCATTCCCGGCAGCTGCACAAGTCCCCTCCCATTCCCCCCTTCCCACCACAGAGCTCAGCCCAGCATCAGGGCTTGGGGGTGGAGGTGAAGATGCGCAGTCCATGCATGCTCTTGATCTCTTCACTCAGTGCCTGTAAGAGACAAACACAAATACTAAGTCCCACTGCAATGTGAAAGCGGGTGGCTTTAAAGCACCAAGTATTAAGTGCTAAAGTGGAGCTCCTAATTAAGTGCTGTATGCATGCAGCGCTCAAGTGCAAATGCAGCGTCTGCTGTGTCAACTGCAAGGGCCATGCACGCAAGCAGACTGCGTGCAGCGCTGCAGCATACCCATGCAAGCAAGATGCAAAACCAAGCAGTGACAGAGCACGAGGGCCAAATGCTGCATGCCCACGCCGTGCGGCCGTGGTGCCGCAGGAGCGTGCCAATGCCTGGCTGCGTGCGGGTGCGCATCTCAGGCGCCTCGCACCGGCCGCCGCAGCCCTCACCTGGTTAACCATCTGGTGCTGCTGCACCGGCCGCTTCTCCCTGAACTCCTCCGACTCGATGTGGACCTCGTACATGGCACCGCAGCCTCCTGCAAGGAAGCGCAGCCCCGCGGTGCGGCCCCCGGCAGAGCGCTGCCGCCGCCCGCCCGCCCAGGAACCTCCCCCCCCCCCGGCAGCCGCCGCGGGCCGGGCCGGGCTCAGCCCCGCCGTGGCGGAGCGCACGGCACGGTGCGGGGGGGCGGGGCGGGGAGGTTAGGGGGAGCTTGCGGTTTACCGGAGATGTCCACCACCCTGATGGCGGAGGCGCGGGGGAACTTCTCCCGCAGGACGCGGCTCACTCGGGCCTCGCCGTCCGTCCGGGAGGTGAAGCTTCGCCAGGGGCCGCACCGCAGAACGAGCTGGGGCGGGGGGGCGCAAAACAAGGGCGCTGTGACACCGCTCCGCGGGGCCGGCAGCGCCGCTCCCCCGCCGCACGGCCCGGGCCGGCCGCGGCACTTACCGGGCCGCGGAGCCGCAGCCCCGCCGCGGCGGCCATCTTGGGCCCGTGGCGGCCTCGGGGCCGGGCGGGGGAGGGCTCGGCACAAGGCCGCGCCGCGCCTCTGCCGCCTCCTTTCGCCCCCTGCCGGCCCGGAGGACCCCGGCGGGGCCGCGGCCTGGCGGCAGCCCCGGACCCGTCCTGCCCCCCCCCCCCCCCCCCCCCCCCCGCAGGCCTTTCCCGTGCCCTGCTTGAACAGCCACTCACCCCCCCCAGACCCAGCCCCGACCTTCCCACCCCCACCGAAGCGGGCGTCAAACCCCACCGAGGCACAGCCCCCCCCCCCCCCCCCCCGCTCCCCACAGCCACGACCCCATCTTGTCGTCCCCCCCCAGCGACACACACAGCCCCCCCCCCCCCCCAGGGCCTCTCCTCATCCCCACCTCACCGCCAGGCAGAGACAAACAGAACGGCCAAGTTTGAGTGCAAAAAATAAATATAAAATTTATTAAAACACCCACAATATTTTAAAGATATCAGGAATAATACATCTCGCAGCCTGGTCAGCTGCGTGTAACTTAGAATAAAATACAAATTAAAAAAAAAAAAAAAAAGAAAGGGAAAGGAGGGGAAGGATCCATACGTGGAATTCTTAGGCATCCTAAAAATAAATTTACCAAAACACTGGAGGTGAGGGGAAAAAATAGGGCATTAAGAAACAAAACAAACAAAAACCACACACAAAAAAAAAGGGAAAGAGGGAAAATTATACAAAATAAAATTATCAGCATAAATTTACTGTCCTAGAAGTATCTACAGTTTAATACACATTAATCCTATTGCCTTGAGACATGGGAAAATCTACCGTTCCTCGATCCGCCCCGGAAAAACTTCATTTCAAGTAACCACAGTCCCGAGCCGACCAAGAAATCTTCAAGTGTGAGTCCTTGGGAGCCACAAGGACTTTGCGCGGTGCCCCCCCCACCCCCCTGCCTGCCACCGTCCCACCTCCCTCATCAGCTCTCCAAAACCCAAACAAAATGTCAAAAAAAAAAAAAAGAACAAACAAAACAAAAACAAAGCAAACAAACAAAAAAAACACCTCCAATCAAATCCCGAGTGCTGAAACCAAGAAAATGGCGCTTTTTTTTTTCCTTTTATTACCTATTCACTGCGCTGCAGTGCAAAACCCACCGCCAAAATGCTTCCAGGATAAAACAAGGCTGAAACTACGGCAGTTTGTAATCCCTGAAGGATGCAAAAATGAGGAAAAGCCTGGGCGGAAAGGTATAACAAAAGGAAAAAAAAAAAAAAAAAAGGAACAAACACCGCTGCAAAAGGATCCCTGATTTTGGAAAGATTTGCCCCAGTTTCACTTGCCTTCGCTGCCATGGCGCTGCGGGGTGTGTGTGGGGTTGAGGTATTTGCCTTGGTTTTGGGGCGTGGGGGAGCTGCTGCCCCCCCCCACTCACAGGAACCCAAAGGAAAAAAGTAGCACCAATGAAACCCAACAAAATGCAAAGGGAAAAAAGGGAAAATAAAGAGATGGGAAAGTGTGAAGCCCAGCTGTTCCCTTGCCATGGCTCCCCCGTAAGCAAACGCCTGTTGTTTCAGGGAGGGAAATGAGCTGCAAGGGATGGGGAGGTGCTGGGCACTGTGTCAGGGTACTGTGCCAGGGTATGCCCTCATCCAGTGTTGTGCAGGGCCCATGCACAGCGCACATATGACGTGACCAAGCGCCATACGTTTGTACTGTGGATGTGCACCAGGTGCAAGCACCACGTTCAAGCACTGTGCCCGAGCACTGTGTCTGTGTGCCAGGACCAAGCACCATGTCTGTGCTCAGTGGGCAAGCACCACGTCCAAGCACTGTGCCTGAGCATCGTGCCTGAGCACCATGTACATGCATGGTGGGCAAACAACAAGTCTAAGCACCATGCCCAAGCACCATGTCCATAATGCCCGAGCACCATGTTCAAGCACTGAGTCAGCTAACTACAGGCAAGTGCTGTGCCTGAGCAACTGTTCCTGAGCACCATGTCTACACGCTGTGCCCAAGCACCATGTTTACAACATCGATGCATCCCGTTCAAGCACCGTGTCTGTGGACCATGCCTGAGCACTGTGACCAGTGCCTGAGCACCATGGCCATGCCCTGTGCCCGAGCACTGTCTGAGCACTACGCCCGTGCCCTGTGTGCACACAACACACCCATAGACCAGGCTGTGCACCCTGTCTGAACACTGTGCCCATATACCATATCTGAACATACAGCTAAGCACCGTGGCTGAGCACCATGTTCCCACACCCTGACCGAGCACCAAGTCCACGCACAATGTCTGAGCGCTGCAGCTGGGCACCGTGGCTGAGCACCATGTTCACACACCCTGACCGAGCACCAAGTCCACGCACAATGTCTGAGCGCTGCAGCTGGGCACTGTGGCTAAGCACCATGTTCACACACCCTGGCTGAGCACCAAGTCCGCGCACCATGCCTGAGCACCAAGCCCACAGACCACAGTGAAGCACCACGTTCACACACCCTGACTGAGCACCACAGTCAAGCACCATGGTCACGTATCGTGGCTGAGCACCAAGTCCATGCATCCTGCCTGAGCACCAAGTCCACACACCGTGTCCGAGAGTCAAACCCGAGCACCATGACCAAGCACCATGTTCACGCACCCTGGCTGAGCACCATGTCCCTGGTGCATGGCTGAGCACAGTGCCTGAGCACCACATCCACGTACTGTGGTTGAATAACACATCGGAAAACTGCACCTGCACCTGCCTGCCCTCTTGCTGGCTCCCTGGCCCTGTACTGGAGGAGAATGAAGCCACTGCAAGCAAAGGTGCCTCCAACGCTTCCGCAGGGCACCGATCTCTGTTTGCATAAAAACAACACACTCCCGTCACTCTCTGAGTTGTCGCTCCAGAAAAGTAAACTTCCTTCTCAACGACATTGGTTTTTTTTCTTGGTTCTCTAGTTTCATATATACATTAGTAGCACCACAGCAGGATGGAATCAGGCAGAAGCATGATACAGTTTGTTAAAACACCATAGCACCATTTTAATTAGAAGATTTCATTTAATAAAAAATATGCCTTAAAGAGCCCACTAAGCATATTCCAGTATTAAAAGGAAAAGTCAGCAATTGAGGCACCTCAGGGATTCTGGTTTCTTTCTCCTTCCTGAGCCTCGTCCTGAGAGCGCCAAGAGGGGGAGCTGCCCCCCGGAAACGCCCCCTGTCCCCCACAGACAGCTCCGCAGGCTGAGGTGAAGCATCATGGCCTGAAACGCTGAAGTGGGTGGAAGGAGCCTGTTGGGCTCCCCGCGTCAAGATCTCCCCCGTGTTTCCATTGTGGGTGTTCTAGCACCAGTGTGGCTGCAACCTGCTGCAGAGTGTTCCCCACTGCCACCCCCACCCCCACCCCAGCCCCAAAGCAATTAAAACGCTGCCCCCAGCAAGTCCCGCCACCCACCACGCGCCAGTACGTCCCCTTAATGCTTCAACCCCCATGGCTTTTGCGCGGGTGGGACAAGCGTGAATGCTAGCGCTGGTACGGATAAAGAAAAAGATTTCACTTAAAACAGACTCTCAGCAGCAAGGGATAAAGAGCTGTGCATAGTTTTCTAGTTTTCATATAAGAAGTCTGAAGCATGCTAATTTTCAATGACTGAGATTTGAGGTAGGTTATACGTATGTAGTGTAAAAACATGAGACTGCAGCAGTTCTCGCTCCCAACCCACGCACAGCTGCCGCTGCCATGGTCCCCCCCCCCCCCCCCCCCCCCAAGTTTGGACCAGTTTGAGCCTCCCTTTGAGGCAGGGAGGGAGACGCCATGCTGGAGTGAGCCCCCCGAACCAGAAACCTCCAAGGAAGCAGGACTTAGACAGGTTGTATGGACTGAAACATTCTCCAAACACACCCCTTTCTCCCAAACACCGCAAATTTCTCGCTAACATCATCTATGCGAAGCTTTCAAGGCACCCCTGCGACAACCTACAATGTGGAAGTCAGACGAGACCTGGGCGAAACAAACCGAGGCCGGCACCCGAATCCGACCCCTTTTTTTTGCCCTGTGAACATCACCACCACCATGCCACAGCCAAGCACCATGGTACACAGCCCCAGGACACACAAACCTGTCCATGGGCTTCCCTAAAATCTGACTTGCCATAAACTCTACAATCCTGATATGCTATTGGGTACTTATAAGAAAAGCGATAATAGCTCATTGAGTTTCCTCGTCAAATATATGCAACTTTACAGATTACGGTTAAAAAAAAAAAAAAAAACTATGAAGGACGGACAAAGCATGTTAAATATTCTGCCAGTATTTACAGTTCTCCCACAATAATCTTGTTTAAAACATACTGCTTTCAAGTTGTTGGGAGGGGGAGAGGGAATTTGCTTTTTTTTTTCAGTTTTGCTTTCATTTTTACATCTAGGTGAAAGTGCTTTTAAAAAAATTCTTTCCCTATTTACAGGTTTAAAATCAGACTACATAAATGTTCAGGCTGTTTTACCAAGATTCTGCTAATCTGTGCCAGTGCGGAAGGAACAAGGGTTTCAGTAAACACAAGGTGATTTCTGCACGGTGATGGCATTGGCTCTCACTCACTTGCTCTCCAAAAGGCACCTGAAAGTGCAAAAGCAATGACTGGGGACACTGACACCCAGCTTCGGTCTTGGTGGGGCCCCAGCTCCTGCCACACCACCTGCCTGGAGAGCCGTGTGAGAGCTCGCCTGCCCCAGCACAGCTTTGGGAGACAGAGGCAGGCGAAAAGCCTCAAGTGAGATTGTTTGAAAAGCACCACGTGGTTGTTGTTGGTTTTTTGTTGCTGTTGTTTTTTTGTTCTGTTATTTTGTTTGTTTGTTTGTTTTTGCGGGAAGAACGGTGATCCATAGGAAGGAGAGATGATGGCACCTGGGGAGAGAATAGTGCCACGCTCAAGCAGTGCTTGCCACCAAGCTGGCTCGCTCAGAGAGGCCACTTGCATGCACAATGAGACTGGCACGTTTGGAGAGTCAAGTCTTGGATTCACTCTTCCCAGAGCCGATCACACAGAGAAAGTCCCCCAGAGAGTGAAAGCACCAGACTTTAGCAACAGTGATGTACAGAGAGCAACACTAGCTATTCACAGTTCTGTGTTTTTTTTTTTTTCTGTTTTTTTGTTTGTTTGTTTGTTTTTTATTCCAATTGGCTCCTTGGAGGTGCAGCCACCGCTGAGCTGCTCCTCTTCTCCTTGGGGCCACTGGCAAAGGAGCCCCCAGATCTGAGCATAAGCATAGCTCCCCGGGAACAGCGTCCTCACCTCGGTGCTCTGAGCCCAGAGGTGTCCTGAAGTCTCCAGTGCCAGAAAAAGCGCCATCCTGGCAGAGCCAAGCTCGCCAGCAGCAAAAAGCCAGACGTGAGCGCACCATTCCAGGACGTACTGCCTGCGAGTGGGCCTCCCGTATCTGTAAGAAAGAACTCCTCGAGTTGCAAAATAAGTATTGTAGGTCCTTGGAAAAAAATAAAATCAGATGTTCAGTGTGTCCAGCTGATGTTAAAGCACATGTTTCCAGGTGACTCTCAGATGCAATCCCTGCTAGTCTCCATGCGTGGGAGCTGGAGAGATTCACCTCTTGCTTTGTCAAGCTGGTTTGGTGTTTGGGTTGTTTCCTGGGTATTTTTTTGTTGTTGTTTGTTTGTTTGTTTATGTTTGCTTCTTTTTTGAAGATCACCTTTGTCGTTGTTGTTGGAGTAAAACAAAAAAATTCCAATAAATATGTTTTAAGTGGAATTAAAAACTTCTCCTTTGTGAAAGGACGCTATAAACTTCTCTCTCCATTCTTGCAGTGCACAAGGATAGATTAAAAAAACACAGAGATATAAATATTAGATTACCAAAAAATGCCAAAGAGCATTGTTCCTTTGTTTTTTCCCTACTCCTCACCAAGTGCAGCTTTCCATTGGCTTGCACCCGAGTTGGTTTCATTTTTTCCAAGCATGTGTTGGGTTTATTTTGCTTTTTTGTGTTTTTTTTTTTTTCTTCTCCCCCATGCCTGAGGAGAAAGCACCACGAAGCAACACCAGTGCTCCAGTGCTGCTGACTTTGAGGTAAGATGGGCTGTGGCAGCTGCCTCCGCCTCAGATCCAGCGGCTGTAGGGGCCTGTCACCTTGGTGTAGGCATAGGAGGACACAGTGATGGCGGAGTTGGTGGGGATAGCCACCGCCTGCCGCGTGGGGACCAAGTCCCTCCTCTCCTTGCTGGGCGCCTCGGCTGCCAATGCGCCACCCCACTTGCGCTTTTTGGCGAAGGCCTTGGCGTCCTGCTGGAGACCGAGGCGTGCGGCCTCCTCCTGCCGGGCACGGGCGCGCTCAGCCAGCTGCTTCATCTTGGCCTCCCACAGTGCCAAGCCGTGGTTGGGCTGGTTCAAGTTCTTGTGTTGGTAGAAAACCAGGGAGATGCGGGTGGGGTGGCATCGATTGGGCTTCTTCAGCGGAGTGGTGGCGTGCAGCTCACGGCGGGCACATTCTATGAGGATGGAGCCATGGGCAGGCGCCACAGCCACACCGCCAATGTTCTCATCCAGGAAGTTGTGCTCACTGTCTGACCACTCCTCCTCCTCTTCCTCCTCTTCCTCCTCTTCCTCCTCCTTCACCGCCTTCTCTGGCAGCTCCTCGATGACCTCCTCCAGGCCAAAAGGATCCCACGGCTTCTCCTGTCGGGACCCCACCGCACCCTTCTCACGCACTGCCGCCTCCCACGCCTTTTCAGGCAGCCCTGGGATGGACGCCGGTGTCCTCTGCTCCTCCACCTTGGCTGAGCCCCATGGTTCCTCAGGGAAGCTGGGCAGCCCTGGCAGGGCCGAGCTGAAGCCCAGCGGCCCCAGCTCCCAGCTCTTCTCCCGCAGGGTTGGGGTGCCTGCACTCGCCAGCACTGCCTCGCCCAGCTTGCAGGGGCTCCATGGTTTTGGCAGCAAGCTAGAGCCACACGCTGCTGCTGCTTCTCCTGACAGGACATCGGGCCACTGCTTCTCTGGCAGCGGCAAGCGCACGGCAGCATCAAAGGCGCTCAGCTTGTCTCGTTCACCTGAGCCTGCGGGGCTGGCGCCTGGCACCAGGCTGCTCCACGAGCTCTCTGCCGTACTAGTCCTCTCGGGAGAAGATGCACCTCGGGACGCTTTGTATGGGCTCCAATGCTGCTCTGGGCCCCCGCCACATGCTGGCACAGGGACGGCTGGTAGGGCCAGGCCAGTGCCGGGTACAGTCGCTGCTGCACTGGGAAAGGGCTCAATGCTGGGTGGGGGGTCCAAGGGCTCCTGCTTGATGGCCCTGCTGCCAAAACAGTTCTGTGCAAATGGCGGTGCCTCCTCTGAGCCCGTGCTAGTCCTGTGCACCCCAGCCACTGCCTTCTGCTGGCTGGCATACCGGCTGGCCCGCTCGTAGGTGCGCTGGTGATGGTTTTTGCTCCGGACACTGTGTGGGATGGGCTCAGGGAAATCTGTGTTCCTGTAGGTGTGGTTGAGGTTCTCCTGCAATGCCTGGATGTTGGGCTTCTTCTCGTAGGTGTTGTTCACCCAGCTCTCACTCCTCTCAGTTGCCCCATAATTCAGAAACTGCGAGGGGAACACGTGGTTGCTGGAAAAACCATAATACCCAAAGGAGGGAAGCGTGAACTTTGAATGAAACCCATTCACAGAAGGCAGATTGGGCTGTGCATAGTAGGAATGGTAAGAGTAAACACTGTTCATGCTGTAAGGGTCGGAGGGCCGGCAGCTCCCCAGCACCGAGTAGCTCTCCACCACCGCATTGCCGTTGTACTTGAAAGCGTTGTAATGGCTCTGCGGCTCCACCTTGATGGAAGGTTTCAGCGGCTGTGGGGGGATCCCACTTTTCAACGCCATACCTGTGGGCACAGCACACACAGCCACTGTGACCAGCTGGCTGAGGAGGCCATCAGCAGGGACCAAGGACCCCAGGCCCCAGAAAAATCAGTCAGTCTCAAAAATCCAACACCAATGGGCTTGCTGGCCAAGCACAGAGCTCAGCTGTGACTAGCATCACTCAGTGTGCTGGCAGCAATTCATACCCATGAGCTGAGCTGCAGCAAGAGTGCAGGTACCCCAAAAGCCATGGTGCAAATGCAGGCACCACAGTATGAACCAGTAATGCCAGCCCGCACTCAGTGCCACTCATGCAACCTCTGGCCCAAGAAAGCCCCCAACCACTGCCCCCCAGAAGCCACAGGGGAACATCCCCTCACATGCTTTCTGGACAGCTTAGGGCCATGGGACCTCAGCTCTGTTCCCATTACCTGCATTTTGTTGGAGTGTGGGAAGTTCAAGCGCTTCCTGCTTGATCTTCTCTGGTGTCATCAGCTTCTCTTTCTGCAGCTTCTTCTTCTCTGCGGCAGCTTTCTTTGCTTCCAGCTGCCTCTGCCGACAGGACTTGGCAGGTTCAGGTAGCTTGCGGACCTCACGGGGGAAAGATGTGAGCACCTGGATGGCCCCACTGCCCACCTTCGCGTTTTGGTTCTCCTCGCTGCCAAACTCGTCTGTGCTGGACATCTTGTAGAGGGGGAGGACGTGCAGCTGTTCATCTTCGGGGATCTTCCCTACCACGCGATTGTCTTCTTTTGTCAGCGTGCAGACCTGGGGGGAGCACAGGGTGCCATGAGTGTCCAGGACTGCCAAACCCTTGAGATGCTAATGAATGCAGCCCAAGGGGGACAAGGGCAAAATCCCCTCCTCAACACAAATCCATACCAGCCTGATGGCTTCCCAGGCTTCCACTGGTGCACCCCCCCCAGCCCACACCACTCCCCAGATGCTGATTGGAAACCTCCCATGGGGTTTGGGTCAGACAAGAGCAAACATACAGTTCTGATTAGTGCTTTGCTTTCATCTAGCAGGGATAGCTTCAGCACCCCACAGATGTGAGTGTTTTCATTTGAGGGTCCTTTCTGCTTCCTTAAGCAATTTCAACATCAAAAAGGGCATTGCTCCATGAGTGCAAACACCGAGGACCAGCCACCAGAGTCATGCAGGTAGGAAGGGGGGTGACAGAGGCTCAGATATCTCCACTCCGAAGCGCTCCCTGTGGGGTCCAGCTGGATGTCGAGCAGCTCAAAAAGGCAGCAGTGAATGGGGAACCATCCCGAAAACCAATGCCAGCGCCTGCTTACCACTGTGCAGCCATTGTAGAGGTTATGCTGATCTTTGTGAGCATGAGCACAGAAGTCCATGCATGCTGTCACCCCTGAAAACGGCCTCCCCTCCTTCAAGCCCAGCCGGCAATCTATTGCGACATCCTCGTTGGTAACCTAGAGAAAGAAAGAAAGGGCTCCAGTTGCCTGAAATCTGTGCACCACCACCCCACTCCTGTTTCTGATGACTGGCAGGTTGTGGAGACCACAAGAGGATGAGTAAGTGACCAGATACCTGGTTTTGGTAGGCCTGTGGTGCCAGCCTTTTGTAAAGTGGAGCAACCTCAGTGGCCAAATCCTGAAAGCTTTTCCGGAGCAGCTCTTCCTACAAGAGGGAAGAGAAAGCATTGATGCACAGGAGGACATCACTCAAGGGTTTCAGCAGTGGGGATGCAATTAGGGGTGGAGCCCCTGTACACCACCTTGTGTCCAACTCTTTCTGCTACGTCTGCCATCATGCAAAGAGCACGGCCCAAATTTCTGGTGACATCTTGGCTATTCAACCTCCAACCAAAGTCTCTTGTGCTTTTGCTTGCTCAGCCCAAGAGCCCTCTGCCATCTCCCTGGGGTTTCTAGAGAGACCCCATTTGTGTCACCCTGTAATGGCTCTTGGCAGCAAAGTCCTGGGACGTCAGTGAGGGCCTTACCAGGTCAGATTGACTTTCTTTTCCCCACCATTTCATCAAAAATAGCACAAGGTACCCTGTTTTCATGCTTTCTCCTTGCCAAATTTGGAGCCACGGTTAAAAGGAACCCGCTCTCCCTACCCCCCACTACTGCTCCACTCTGCCTGTGTCACCCACCTCTTTGGGATTGTCCCCCACCAGCCTGAATTTCCGCGGAGTTTTGCTTCGGGCATATTTGCAGCCATTAAAATACATGCTCCAAGAGCAGCCGAAGGAGAAGGAAGCGCCGCAGGTATTGGGGTCCTTGCCTTGGCACGCACAAGTCCGGCTGCAGGAGGGACATTGAGAAGGAGCATCAGCTGCTGGCACAGTGAGAGCAGCCCCTTCTGGGAATGCGACACGAGCCTGGGTGGAGTGTAGGCAGTTCCTCCACTGGTTTTAGAAATAGGGGAGGGACACCTCGGTTGCCATTCCACCCACTTCCCCAAGCCGGCATGTTGGCATGGTGGCACTTACTCATCGTTCAAGCCACAGCGACGGCTGGTGGGGTTGCCATACTTGGTGAGGGTGTCAGTGAGCTCCTGGTATAGCGTGTCACCCAGAGTGCGGGGAATGCCCTCCCAGGCCAGGATCAAGATGATGATTACAGCATTCTGGCAGTGATGGCCGGCCCGGTGACGCACCAAGCACAGCAGCTTCTCCTCTTGGTTGTGTCTCCGGATCACCTGGAAAACAGCCAGGCCAAATCAGACTGCCCTGAGAGGAAATGTTTCCCAGGATGGGGGGCAAGAAGGCCCCCAAAAGTGGGTGCCGGCTACCTTTGTATCATCCCTCAGGGATTTGGGCAGCAGAGCTGTGAGTGCTCCCATGGTTACATCCTTCCCCGTGGGTTTTGGGGTGCCAGGGGGACACGCTGCCAGCCTGACCCTGAGGATGTGCCATTCAGTGGGTGCCACTGGGCAAGTGTGGGAAGCCCTGCAGAGTTTTCTTGGGGGTGGCTGCAGCTTTTCCTTTCTCTTTGGCTGCTGCAGCTCAAGCATCTTGCCCTGGCCTCCCATGGCCACCACCAGGGGGGACCTCCTTGTCCCCAGGCAGAGAGGGGACAGAAAGGGAGAAACAGTGAGTGTAGTGATAGGACAAGTAGTAATGGCTTTAAAAAACTCCTTATTTTTTTTTTTAACAGTCCCCCAGACATGAATTTGATTTAGTGGCACTGATGAAGTGTGACGCGCAGGCCCAGGGACCCCTAAGACAGCATTAAGTGGTGCCATCCAGGCACCCCTTCTGCTACATGCCTTGAGGAGGCCTGGGGGCCATAGGCACTCACCCACTTGGCGATGGGGCAGCCCCGGGAGCTCTTCCCCTCCTTCCCAGTGTAGATGACCTTCTCAATGCGGATGGCCTTGCCCTTCTCACCGTACCTGCCAGGGAGACGCACATTAGCTGCACACACCCTGGCGAGGACCAAGACGCACTCACAGGGCCACATGCAACCTCACAGGCCCTGCTCACCCCCATGCAATCCACCAAAGGGACTCCTACCATCATGAGTACCCACATGCCTGCACAGGCTCCCACCAGCACCTACAAGCACGCACTTGACCTCATGAGGACACACGTGTGCCCACAGAGCCCCATGCACCCTCACAAGGCCCCACACACCTTCTCGAGCCCTCCCCTTGCCCTCAGGAAACCCCCAAAGCCCTCTCTGATGGCTCCGGGTCCTCAACATCAGAACTCCCCTTTGTCTGCAAGGGGTTGGGGTGGGATGGGGCCCTTACCGCTCCTCCATCAGCTCCCGGATGGATGCCACAGTGGGCCCCGAGCCCAGGTGGGTGTAGTACGGCCCCTCATCCTTCTCCACAATTTGCTCTGCAGGAAAAGGGAAGAGGGGAGGGGGAGACAGAGGTTTTGGGGCTTGCATGTCCACAGGGGGCTCTGACCCCATGGATGCCAAATTCACTCAGATGAAGCACTTCTGCACCAAAAATCAAGCACTTCCCCACTAAGGGAGCCTAAGCAGGCACCCTTGCTTGCAATTGCAATATATGGCATTGAGTGTTTTAGGACTGGGGAAGTTTTAGTCTAGATTTATAGCTCCCCTGCACCCCCAAGGCAGCCCGGGATGTTGGCAAGCACTGGTGCCAAAACCTCCATACTCCTCCTCCTTATAGGTGCTTCTGCAGCAGAAGAGGAGGACAATGGGGTCCTTCCTTTTGGGGTGAAAATCACTGCAAAACCCATTTGGGGATAGCCCCAGCTACGTTCCATCCCCCAGCAAGGAGCAACTTGAGCTACTGCATACAACAGAGAGGGGTGAAGCCCTGAGAGAGGCCAAAAACTACAAAAATCCTGCATAGTTAATTGATAAACTTGTTTTTAATGAGAGAGGAGTGAGTCTCCGTTTCTGACCCTTCTTTCAACGCAGGCAAAGGAGCCAAGCTTTCCACCATGCAGTGTTTTCCCTGCAGCAGGGGCTGAGACACGTGGGGAGGGAGGACAGGCAGGAGGGAGGTTTCATCACACATGGGAGGGCTGAAATGACGGCAGGATTTCAACAGGATCTGATTTTTGAAGCCTTGTAGGGCAAACCACTTAATTGCCCAGGTGCTTCCCACCACCACGTCTCTCCTTGCTGCCCCCTGGCATGGGGGATTTGCTTGGGCCACCCGAGCACGCTGCGTTCTGAAGAGAAGTGATGAGCTGCAGCGGCCACTTCGGCACACAAACCCTCGGACCCCCTCTGCTCACTGCCCACCTGCTCCCACGATGTTCACCCACCTGGCCCCGCACACTGCAACTGGACCAGCCGGATGCTATCAAAACCACCCCAAGGTAATTTTAGGGCTGAAAACTGCTGCCACCTGCTGTCTGGATTGCCTGGAGGATGTGGGGGTGCTCTGGGTTGGCTGAGCCTGTGCAAGGCAGGAGCTGCTCAACAGGGGAGAGGCAGAAGCAAGCGCACACTACTGCAGAAGGATGCTTGGGCTACAGCCCGCAAGCAACACAGCCCCAGCAGCAAACCCCCTCGGGGCTTTTACGGCATGGAGGTGCCAGATGGGGAACTAAAGGATGCTCCGGGCAGCTGCAGCAGCACAAGGGTCAGTCCCCAGAGCACAGGGATGCTCCAGCACCGCTGGGTCAGATGCATCCGGCACGGCGGGCTGGGGCTGGTCTGTCTTTCCATCCCTCGGCTCTCAGCCCCATGATTTTCATTCCTGTCATGTCTAACTGGCTTGGCGCCAGGGCTAGGAGAAAGCAGGGCTCAGCTGGGCTGCAGCTGTCCAGACAGAGATCAATACAGGACACGCAGCGAAAGCTGATTTTATTACAGTGTCTAACAGCACAGACACCTAATAAAGCACCAAGCCCCGACTCCTACTTAATTGCTTTCTCTCACAGCTTTTCCTTGAGAAAATGGGGAAAGGTAGAGGCGGGAAATCCCCCCCCACCCCCCAAACCTCTAAACCACACTGAAAAAGAAAAGCAACGCAAACCTTTCCTGGCAATGGAAGTAAAACTCCAAGTTAAGTTTGATCAGCTCCAGAAAAGCCTTTCATTTGCTCAGTGTCATTTGGGCTAATTACTGCTGCCATTTACAAGCAAATAAATAAATAATCATATGCCTCGCTAATAAAGTGCAGCTTGTGCTTGGCCCAAGGCCACCTCTCTCAGTAGCACAGGGGCTTGGTTTTCCCGCACCCACTGACCCCAAATCCTTGCCTTGCTCCTCCCAGTTTAAATTTGGAGGGAGAAGATCCAGCTCCCTGCACTTGTGGAGAAGGGGACAGTGGAAGGAGATGGACTGCAGAGACCAAGCGGGAACTCTCCAATACTTCCTGCAAAGTCTAACAAATGCCAGCAAAAAAAAAAAACCAACACCAAACCCAGAGTTTTGTGTCTTTCAACACATCCTGGCAGGGACAGCAACCGAAAGAAACAGCGTCCTGGCAGCAAATATGGCCCCTAAAACAGCACAAGCCGAGAAGAGACGCTCTTACTTCGAGTAACCCACTCCAGCTAATTCAGCTTAAAATAGCAGTAAGAACAGGGCAATGTTCTATGCAGGTTGGTGGTGCTGGGGCAAGCATGTGCCCCTTCGTGGGATTTAGCTGAGCGACTAAGCACAGATAAAATCAACAAGGCTTTGGTTTTGCTGCTCTTCCAGCCTGCGCCAGCACAACCAAGTCAAACACCACCACAGTAATGCCACGCTCACTTGGCTTTGGCCACCTCACCACAAAAAAAAGAGAGAAGAAGAGAAAGACCAAATGTACCCCACAACCAAAGCATGAGGTCTCTGCAGCCTTGGGGTTTTGCCGTAAAAACAAAATCCACACAAAGCTGCAAAGCAGTCTCAGTCCTCCCCAGTCACAGACACTGTTGGGGTTGGATGAGACCAAAATACCCATCTCCCATTTAGGAGCAAACCCAGGAGCAAATCTTGGTGCGGTTTTTTTTCAAGTTTGGACCCCAAGATATTGTCTGTGTGGGTATGTTGATCCTAGGACAAAACAGGTGGTGCAAAACAGGAGCAGGAATAAGCACAAAGCCAAAAAGAGCGACATCCCCAACCCTTAACAAAAAACCCACTGTTTTCCTGGCATTGTGGCATCACTCTGTTACTTATCCAGGGGAATACCACCCTGCAAACCCCAAATCCCACCCTGGACAGCTTGAACTGTGCTTGCCATTGCCCCAAGCCCCCCAGCACAGCTGCTTGCTCACCGACACAGTCACAAGTGGGGAACTCTGCCTGTGCGCGCTTGGCTGGGGTGTCCAACAGGCTCTTGGTTGGCGTGTCCAGGTATTTCAGTGGTGACTCCAGGAAACCGCTGAGGGTTGGCGTCAGTGGCACCTCGTCCTTGGTGGGTGTCCCCTCTGCCTCATCAGTGTTTTGGCTCTCCTCAGAGTAAAAGCACGTGGTTGACACCACGGTGATAGCACCAGAAGACTCAATTTTGATCTGCTTGGGGGACCGTGCAGAAAAGGTATGCTCCAAAAGCGGTCCCTTCCCTGGTGAAAGTGAAAAGCTTTTGGAGACAGGTTGGGGAGAGCTGCCAGAGGCCAAGGTGGTGGTGCTGGCAGTGGGGGGCACTTGTGAGGCTGGTGCCGGACCCCCCCGCAGCTCAGCTGTCCCAGGAGGCTGCAGGTTGAAGTTCTCCCCAAATTCAGCCTCAAACTGCCGGATGAGCTCTTCCAGCTTGTCATCCACTACAATGGGGGCTGGTGGGGCAGACAGCGCTTCTTCTGAGCCAGACGAGCTTGGTGTCATCGGCAGGTGGCTTTGGGGGCCCCCCCCAGGGGCACCCCTTTCCTGAGAATTGGGAGTGGTGGGCAGGGGTAGTGCAAGAGACTGCTGGAGCGGGAAGGCAGGTGGTGGCGGCTCGGTTTGCATCTCTTCAGCTGGGGGCTCAGCAGGGGCCCGAAACCCCTCCAGGCTGATTTGCCAAAGGGGCAGGAAGAGCGGCTGTGAGTCTTTCTGCTTGGGCTTCTTGATCTGCACTTGCTTGCGGGCTGGCTTTTCGGGCTGCGTTTTCTTCTTTTTCTCTTTGGCCTGCTTTTCAAAGGGTTTGGGTGGCCCAGCCAGGGCACCGGGTGCCCACCAGCCAGGCGGCCGCTCTGGGGTGGGCACGGCTAGGCTCTGCTCAAGGAAAAGGCTGCGCTTGTGATGGAGATGCTGCTGCAGGACCAGCTGCGTCTTCTTGTGCAAATTGGGCTCCTGTGGCAGCGGTGGCACGCGGGGGCCGCTTGTCGCATCCTTGGCAAGCGCTCGTTCGGGGGGCTTCAACGCCACTGTTGCGGGGGCTTTGCCAGCCTCGGGCTGCTTGAAAGCTGCCTTGATATAGTCAGTATTGCCCAGAAGCTGCTCCAGCTCTGCCATGGGGTCTCCGGTCCCTGCCGGAGGCACCGTGCCAAAAAGTGGCTCTGGTGAGGCACCAGGCTGCGTGAGGAAGCGGGGCCCCGGCTCTGGTGGGACAAGGGGCCCAGGGGGCGGCGGGGCTGGGGGTTGCCCATCACCACTGGGTTGCGGGAGCGCGGCTGAGAGCTGCGTTAGGGCTTCGATGGCGATGGCTGTTTGCAGGCTGATGTTCTTCTCCTTGGCGATGTTCAGTGCACTTTGGGAAAAGGGGAGGCCGTCCGATGGGCATGGCTCAGCGGTCTCAAGCACCGGTTGGGGAACAATAGCACCTTTCTCAGGGGGTGGTGGGGAGGCTGGCACCGGCTCCTCGCCCAGAGCCGACTTGATCTTCTGCTCCAGCCACTCCAGGTAGTCGGGGCACTCAGGGCCATCACAGTTGCAGTTGGGGGGCTTCATGCCATGCTTGGCCAAGGCAAGGGCAGCCTTGAGGGCATGCAGGTCCTCTCCCCGTGGCATACCGTCCTGCGGCGCCAGCACCTCACTCAGCCCTCCCCTGCTCATCTCGGTGTCAAACTTCTTGTACAGCAGCGAGGGAGAGTCCAGGGGAGGCAGCCGGTAGGAGGACACAGCCTCAGCCACTGCCGAGAAGGCCACCAGGTTTCTGGCATCCTCCAGATGGGCTTTGCCAGCAGTGGCCGGCTGGCCAGGCAGCCAGCTGCTCGGCTCCATCAGTGTGCTGCCCCCCACCTCTGGCTGGCCCCCATTCTCCAGGCTGAGCCCGTTGCCCTCATTCAGCTTTCTTTCTTCGACATAGTTAATCAGCCCTTCTTCCATTTGGCCTCTTCTGGGGCCATCAACTGGGTCGCCCCCCGAACCTGTCTGAGAATGGGGAGAGTGGAAAGGTGTAAGCACCCCTTGCAACAGTCAACATGCGCCCAATTTCCCCCTTCCACCCCTGCAACTTTTGTCTTTCACCCATTTTACCACAGAGCCCCACAGCCTGAAATGCAGCCGCTTCTTTTCACCCCCCACGCACCCCTCCCGGCCCCATGCCACCCACGTCTCCCACCACCCGCCACCCAGTTTCAAAATTGCTCATGGGATGTTTCGGTATTTCCACCACCTGCGGAGTGTGTGATGAGACAGGGTGTATGGGAGGGCGTCCCGCTCCCAGCTCTGTTTTCAGGAGGTCCAGCCCTGCTGATGCATTCCTTGGGACCCCCTTCACAGCGCCATGGGATCGTGGGGCTTCACCTCACTTTACCCACTCCTTACAGAGGGGATGAAGCTGTTGCAAAGCATTCTGCTCTGCTTGCATCCAGACGGAGCAAAGACCAGCAGGCTCAGGATGAGCTCCTTCATCCCCTGCAAATGTAGCACTGAGCATTGGATAAGGTCACTGCAGCTCCAGGGCTCAGCAATGAAGTTAGCAATGGGGCACTGAGCCCCAGTACTGCTGAAGGATGCATCATGGAGAGAAGGTTGGGGGGAACTGGGCCCATGTGTGAAGCAAATATCCTGTCTGGGAGCGTTTCACCTGGAGAAGCCATCCTCCGCCACAGAAAGAAGCTGCCAAGTTGTCCGTGCCAGTGGCAGGGGCAGCATGGGGACAATTTCACCTCGAATAACCCAAACCCATGCCAGCACAGCTGGCCAGACCCCAGCAACACGGAGCAACAGCACCAGCATCCAGAAAACCACCCTTGTGCCGCCTGCCAGAGGTGCCCACCCGGAGACAAACCAGCCACATCCAGGGAGCCCATCTTCCTGGTGCCAGGGCTCACACATCCTGGTTAAGACCCTACAAGTGCTTTGCAAGAAGCAGGGAGGCATTTCTGCACTCGGTGGTTTCTCCCCCCTCAGTTAATGCCAGGGAGGACTGGGTGCAGTACATTTAGCAGTTTGCTGGTAACGGGAAAGCTTCCTGAAAGTTAAAAATATAGCAAAGCTCACTAGGAAAAAAAAAAAATGGACAAACTAAGCAAAGGCTTCAGGCAGAACTTCTTGCCTCCAGCACTGTCTCCAAAGGAAGGACCTACAGCCCTGATGCTCCAGGAGACCCCAAAGTACAGCTCTGGCGTGTGAACAAGCTGTCAGTGGTGAGGAGCTTCATTTAACCCTTCCAATGCCAGCCCCGCAGCTTTCACATGAGCAGTCTACAGGCAGAGATGAAGAGCAACATGTGCGCGTAAGCATGGCTGGTTTCGACACAGATAAGAACACTGCTGACTGCAGCAAAACCAAGGAGCAACCACTCCCTGCACGATTTAAGACTTCGCTGCCCAAAAATCCCCCCCAGGGAGAAAACCTGGGGGGCAGAACTCATGGGCAGCACAAATCAGCACAGTGTGGGTGCAAATTGGCGCTGCCCCTCTCTTGGCATGGGGCATACCCCCAGGGTGCCACTGCTTTCAAGGGGCTCTAGTGCCGTCCCCTCGCTGGTGATGGGGACTTGGAGCTTGGAGCCACGAGCAAAGGGACCGGTCCATCAGGTCAGGGAGCAAATGCATTGCTGCTCATTTGCAGGGTGGGGACATGCTGCCTCCACGCCCTGTGCCAAGTAACATGGTGCGAGGAAGACACAGCCTTGTCCGTCCTTCCCACGCTGCCGCCCCAGCCAAGGTTTTTCCCAAGCAGTACACAGTGGCAAGGAGAAAACGTTATGAAACCCCCTCAAAGTGGGAACGCTCATGCCCTGAAGCGTCCCTGGTGACGCCAGCCCGCAGAAATGGTGTAAAACCTGTTTAGCTCTGGGCGTGGAGCGAACGTTGGCCCCAAGGGTTTTCTGGGGGTACCAGGTGGATGTGGGCACGGGAAGACCCATAAAACAGCTGGGGACGCTTCTAATGCACCCCAAATGTGGATGTCCCTGAAGCTGCTGTCACCAGCCATGCACTACATCCGTCACTACATCAGTGAGCGAAGGAACCAGCCTTGGGGTAAACCTCCCAAGGCATCAGGGCCAGCCGCAAAGAGAGATAAGGAGCTTCCCCACCCTGCCTGGATCCCCAGACCTTGCCAAATCCTCCTCTATAACTGGTTTCACAGGGAAGCCCTGTCTCAAACCTGCCCTCATCCAGATGGAGCTTCAGAATCTTTTCCCCCTGCATCCATCCCTCAGGCATCACCTCCACCTGCCCCAAAGCTGGCAGGACGCTCATACCCCTTGGTGTAAAAGCCACAGCAAAGCCACTGGGTCAGGATGGGACAGCAGCTTGGGCTGCCCTTACACTGTCCCTGCCACCACACTGCTCCATCCAATAAATCAGGTTCCTGAATCAGGTTGGGGATGCAGGAAAAAAAGTTCATCCTGCAAATGCATGGCAAAACCCATCCTGTAAGCACTGAGCCAGTGCTGCATCTTGTGGTGCTCCCAAAGGGTTAATCCAAGAGCTGCCACCATCCCCAAATCCATGGGGAAAAAAATACATTTTTTTTTTCCTGGCTCTCCCACACGGCTCCTTTTGTTCCCAGCGCCACCGGGGTGCAGGGCAAGCACAGTGGGAGCTGCATTTATGGCCCTGTGGGATTTTCATCCCGAAAACCAACAACAACAACCCAGCCCCAACTCACTCCAGCAGCAGACGAGGAAATCCATCCATTCATCAGCGCTGTTTGCACCTATTCCTCCGCCACACTGCCCACTTCCCCACGGAAAGCAATGCCTGCCCAAACCTCCATCCGCCTGCCCCGGGAAATAATAAAAGCTGGGGGGGGGGGAGGGGGGGAGGATTAAAATAAAGAGAAGAGCAAGCCTTTTGGTTCAGATTAGCTCAGTTGTTTGGCTACTGCACAGTCCGTCTTGGATCCTTGGTGTTTTGTAAAAGGGTGAAAACCCCTCTGAGGAAGAAAATAATTATCTTTTGTTTTGTTTTGTTTTTCCCCCTTTTTTAATTTTTTCCTTCTGTTTTAAATGCCTTCAACAGAGGGGGGAAAAAAAAAAAAAGAAAGCAACAACAACAAGCAGCGGCAACCACACCACACAACACACACAGAGCCCTGCTTGGATGCTTTCCAGCCTGGGCTGCGCTCCCTAGGACTGGTCTGCAGCCATCGGTACCCGCGCGGCGGGGGCACGGTGCCGGCGAGCAGGGCTGGCACGGCCGGGGCACGAGGCACTTACGTCTGCGGGGCGGGCGGTGAGGCCGGCAGCGGCGATGGCACCGGGGAGGGAAGGCGCAACGAGTTTTTCAGCCTCAGCCGCCCCAGCCCTCCCCGCCCCCTGCAAACAGCTGGAGGAGCCATTAGCCCCAGCGCCGCGCGCACGTACGGACGGACGGACGGACGGATGGATGGCAGAGGGCTGCGCGCTCGCCCGAAAGCACCCCGACATCTTGGCCTGGGCCCAAAGGGTGCCTTGGTAGGGGGGGTCCCACCCCTCCAGCCCCTCTAGAGATCCTGCAGCCCAACACATGCAGTCACCCATACATTCAGCAACCTATGTATATCCTGCAGCCCTACACATCCTTCAGCCCTGTATATCCAGCCATCTTATAGGTCCTGCAGCCCTATCGACCCTGCAGCCCCCTATATATCAAGTGACACAGTGTGATCAGCAACCTTTTACATCCAGCACTCCTATGGATCCTGCAACCTTGTATATTCAGCAAATTGTTATATCCAGCAATATGCATATCCAGCAGACCTATATATCTGGCAACCCTACACATCCAGCAACCTTATACGTACGGTGAATTGTTATATTCAACAACCTATACAATCTGCGGACCTGTATAACCTGCAACCCTATATATTCAGCAACACCACAGGTCTTGCAGCCCTATGTGACCTCCAACCCTATATATCAGGCAACCCTATATATCCAGCAGCTTGTTATATCCAGAAAGCTATATATCCCGCAGACTTACATACCCGACAAGCCTACACATCCAGCAGCCCTATACATCCTGCAAATCTGTATGTCTTGCAAAAAAAAATAAATATATAATATATATATATATACACGCAGCAACACTATACACCCAACAGCCCTATATATCCAGCAACTTCTTACTGAGACAAGGTGACCAGGTGCAGTGCTATAGCCACTGTGCGGGACAGAAGCATAGCCACCCCAGAGCAGATTTGGCACATGTTGGCAGGATCTGTCCCAGCAGGGAATGTCACAGGCAACATCTGTCCACAGTTGGATGGTGCTGCCCCATCACCCTGCCACCCCAGCCATCTCAGGGGACAAGCCAGGATCTGCCTGTCCGGAGGGACAGACAGCGATCCCTCTACCTATCCTGCCTGCCCTGGCAAAGCCAGAGCTGCTTCAAAACTGCTTTTTCTCCTTTTTTCTTTTTTTTTTTTTAAATCCTCCCTCTTTTTCAAAATATTATTTTAAACATCCCCAAGGCCCTATAAGAAAAATTAAATGAAAGCACCCCATACAAGCAGGCAGGCCTTCCTGCCATGTTCCTGCTTGTCCTAAATCACGCGCTGCCGCCTCCAAACCACATGTTTAGGAAAAAAACAACAACCCAACAACAGGCAAAGAACCGGTTTTAAATCCCTTGCGCTTGAAAAACATCCATAGGGCCCATCCAGCCCCTTGAATTTGTGCTGAAGTAGTAATCCTCTATATGGATATTTTGGGTATTTATTAAATCCGCCTTGCCTCAATGTATTTTGCAAGGGCTGGGCTTAGTTGGGGAGAGACTGGAGCAGCTCAGTGCATGCTTTGCTTTGTCCCACTGCAAATTACTCTCTTGTAAGTGGAGGATTTAGGAGATGGAGATGTGGGTGACCTGGATGCCAAGGGTGCATCAGGTGCAGGGGGGAAATGCAACACTGAAATCACCATCAGCCAGGGCACAGCGGGGTTTTTGGGAGGTCAGTGGGAGCCGCCAAGAGACAGCAGCCAGGGCCGGCCAAGAGGCAGGCGGCTGCTTGGCTGCCAGCCCTGTGCTGCGCTCATGGTTTTCCTCCACTGGCAGCCAGCCCTGGGATCCTCTGGGCTCAGGGGCACCGTGGGGGCCCCCATGTGATGGTGAAGCCCAGGGCGGGCGAACGTCCCTGAGCGCAGGCAACCCTACAATAACAAAGCACATGGCTGCTGTCACTAAAGGGCTTTCCTCTGTTTGCATGGTACAGCTGCAGACCCACGAGCACCCTCAGGGAAGGGCATGCTGCTGAAATTACACCCTGGGGAGAGACATGCTGGAGACCTGTGCTGCTCCGCCGGACGCAGAAAGTCACTGAATGCCACCGTGCTACCAGTGGGGGATGCTGGAGAGGAGCCCAGTGGCGTGGATGCCCTAAGCGGATGCAACACTCCCAGGAAAAGCAAATTGGCGAGCTCACAGAGCCGTGCTGTGCCCGTGGGAGCCCCTCCCGGCGTACTCCCAGCACCGGCTTGCTTGTTTTCCAAGCTGTTTCCATGGCCCCGTCTGACCCCGGCGCTGGGTTTGAGCTGCTCACTCCTGTCCTCATTTAGCCCAGAGGAAAGCCAGAGCTGCGCCGAGGCTGGGGGCACGGGGCTGATTTGTGCCACAGGAAGCCACATTAGAGCCCATCCCTGCTTTGCACGATCCCCTTGGGAACCCCCAGAGCCGCAATCCTGCTCTAGATGGCACTGGGACAACCATTCCCCCCCTTTTCCATCTCACAGGGGGAAAAAGCCAAATCAATGCAATATATTCACTCCTGGCTGCTGCTGCATCGGCATCAGGAGCTTGCAATGGAGATGGGGGATTTTTTTCCACGTGGAAATTTCCCCATCCTCCCCGTTGGGGCTCCAGGAAAAGGGTTTTCCCAGCCAAGCCAAACTATGACCAATGGGAAAGCACCATGGCCTTCCAAAGCAAAAGGGAAAGATGGGAAAAAGTGGCTATTTTGGAGCAGGAGCTGCCCAGCTGCAGTATCCTTAATGTGTGGAGCGAGGGAGAGGTGATTGCTCGGATACAGCAGCTCCTCCAAAATCACCCCAACCAGGAATGGCTGTACGCCAACATCTGTTGTTAATCCATCCTGGATGCCTTTCAAAGCTGGGATGGAAAATTCATACCCCTGCACGCAAGCAGCCCAGGGTCCCACTCCAGCCAGGCAACGCGGGACACCTGCAGCGTGGCACCAAGCCCTGGTATAACGGTGTGGGATGCTCAGCCCCAGGACAGGATGCTCGGCCCCACCGCAAGGATGCTTGGCACAGCAGCGTATCAGCTTTCCAGGAGCTGCATGGTTAAGCCACGGCTAGTGTTCCCATCACAGCCTTGAGCCAGGAGCAAGCATATGGCAAAGGGAGGGGGAATGGTTTGCCAGGCTGCACCAGGCTGCTCTGGCCGGCGGGGAAGGAGGGAGGGGAGAAGAGCTCTTTAAAGAGAAAAAGAGGGAAAAAAAAAAAAAACAGCGCTATTTTTGTTTCTTGGAGCATCTTTGCTCCAACACAGCTGACTCCTCTCGTGCAGGCGTTCAGCTACCAGATTGGCACCGGGTCTGGCCAGGCAATGCCAAAACGCTGGCTAGCGGCAAGCAGTGCTCCAATAGGGAAGGCAGAGGGGAAGGGGGAAGGGGAAATGGGAAGGGGAAGGGGTAAGCAGAAGCGCAGAAGTGCCTTGGGCCCAGCTGAGCATCTTGCCCATGCTAACAGCACTTTGCCATCCCACCCAAGCCACCCACGTGGGGCTGGGTGACTTTTTGCTGCCGCTCATCAATGCCACTGTCTGTGGCAGGACGGGGATCAGTGCCCTCCCACACCCTACCACCAACAACCCAGTGGGGAAATTTCCCCCTTGCCCAATTACTTTGCGTTGCAAGCAGGGTGCAGAAACTGGCCAGCTTTCAAGAACTGGTAGTCGCAGTGCAAAGCTGCCCTGCACCCATATTGTCCGGGCTCTGCATGCTGTTTGGAGCAGGGGGTCCTGCACTGTGCTGTTGGTGCTTGGCTCCCCAAATCCCACCCTGTCCCACCGTACCTGGGGGATGCACAGCCCCGGCCCTGCTCCTTGCTCCGTGAAACCCGTCAGCAGCCTGAGCTTTCAGCAGAGGAGGAAGAGGAGGAGGAGGAGGAGGAGGAGAAGGAGGAGGAACATGTGTGTGGCAAGCTCAAACATGTCGGCAGCGTTGATGGCTGGCGGGCAGGAGCCAGGAGACGAGTGGGAGCCTGGCCCTGCCCAGTCTGGGTGCAGGGAAAGCGCCGGCTCCACCAGCCGGTTTCACTGCTGCGACCAGTCCCCAACGGGGAAAAGTACCTGGGGAGAAACTGAGTCTGGGGCAGGCTCGGCATCACCCAACGCAGTGCATCGGCAGTGCCTCGCTTCCTTCAAGCCACTTTTCCAGCCCCTGTGACTCACCCTGAAATGACACCAACGCTGCCCTGGGTGCCCCACTGGGGCCAGGGAGGTCCCGAAACCCTGAAGCGGATGTGACGGGGACCAAGTCACGTCCAGGAAGAGCCTCTTGGGGTCGCATCCTGCTCCGCCTGCTGGTGCGGGGACATGGGGACAGCCGCTTCCCCTTTCACCACCCGCCCCAGCTTCAGGCTGAAATCCTCCTTCGTGAAAGCATGGGGTGGAAGCACAGAAAGAGGCTCTGCGTTTTCCTGTTTTGCTCCAACCCCTGTAGCGCACACAGCCAAAGCAAAGCCCGGCAGTGCAGGGCAGCTGCCACCCCCAAAGGGGACATCATGATGGCCACATCCCTTCACAAACCATCCTCCCTAGCCAAGGCTGACAAGCAGTTATTTCCCCATACTCACCCCAGCATGGCGGACGGGAGCCAGCACCACTGCACAGACGAGTCCCCAGACAGGGGAAGGAATAAAACCTCCCACCAAAAAGTTAATTAGGGTCTAGCAGACTGAGCCCCTTCTCTGCCCTATGTATGGGCTCAGGCACGTGCTCAGAGTCAGACCCGACGTCTCTCTCCTAAAAGCAATGTTGAAGCAAGATCACTTGTGAAAGGCAAGCAGGAGTGGAGAAGCACCCCGAAGTGCAGCCTCTCCATACAAGAATGCATTTGCATCACGTTCTTTCTGTCCGCTCCCGATCAGCACTGGCACAACTCTTTTGCAGCATGCTGCACAAAAGCCCCTTTTTTCCTACCAAAAAATGTCAGCCCCCTCCCACCCCAGCTGCCTCCTGGGGTCTGCAGTGCTGCTGAGTCAGCACCGACACTGCTGAGTCATCACTGCCACATCAGCCAGCAATGAGCTCAGCTGCGGGGGCTCCAGCATCTCTGTGCACGCTGTTGGAGCGGCCAACGCTCTGTCCCACGACAGGCAGAACATGTGGCTCTGACCACAGCCAGGCAGGTGACACCAGCACTCGCATTTCAGCTGGGAGAAACTTTGCCCAGGTCCAAAATCACAAGGTCTGGCATTGCACATGTGCAGTCCCATGATCTGGAGGCTGGGGCTGCCATCCTCTTCAAAAACACCCCACCGCGGATGACGCCTAAGTGGGGGTAAACAGATGTGGCATCACAGCCACCACTGAGCTTTCCTCATCTTGGTCATCCTTTTCCACCACCGAAAAAGGGAAGGGAAAAAAATACCAAATTTCTATTTTTTTTTTCCTCTGCTGGGGTCATCAGCACCAAGGGGGAAGCGCAGACACCGCCTCCAGATTCACTGGCCTGCGCTCCCTGGCGCTGGTGACGGTGCTGATGACTCACGGGAAGGGAGGGGGAAAGCAACGTGTGCACGGGGCCGTAATGTTTGTAAACCTAAAAAAAGCCATGTGCGGGCAGGCAGCGTGCTCTGGCCGGGAGCACCGGCTGCCAGCGGCTCGGAGAGGCTGAGGCTGCAGGCAAGGAGCCTGGGGACAGGCAAGAAAGAGGCAGCAGGTGCCTCTGTGCATGCATCGTCAAGAGGAGAGTTAGCCCCACTCTCCCACCGCGATGGCTTTAATTGTGATAGGTTTGATTGCAACAAATTTAAACGCAGAGGCTTTAAATGCAAGTGCTCTAATTGCAATGCCAGACGGGGCTTCGAAGAGGCTTGGGGTCTTTAAAGCATTTTGCCCTCTTGCCTCTCGACCTCCTCCTGCACCCCATTGCCTTCTGGCACAGGATTTGTGTTGGCCTATGGCTTCCTGCTCCCTCTGCCCATACGGGAGTGACGAGCTGCTCTGGGGACCATGGTGGCTGTGGCCATGCCACCAGCAGTCACAAGCACTGCAGCCTGGTGAGCTGGAGCTGAGCCTTCCAGACATTACACAGCATCCCCAAGCCTCCACGCTGACGACTGCAGTAATTAGAACTTGCTCCAATCAATTTTTTACAGCGTTTGGAGGGCTTGGAGTGGGTTGGTCTCCCCCCCACACCCCATTCCCCCCAACCCCCCCTCTGCCTCATTTGGCTGCATTGGAAATTGCAGCGTTGGGAGCTCCCGGTCTCCAACTCCACCATTCGACAGCAAAACCTCATTTAATCTAAAAGATGCAGCGAGTAGATGTGCAGAAGAGCTTTTTTTTTTTTTTTTTTTCCTAAGAACTGCCATTTTAACTGAAGCAAACAAACACACTGCATCGTCGCCAGGACAGGATCACCTATGACATCGCAGCAGAAATGCACCTGTGGTCCCGTTGCTGTGCATCCCTCACCCATGCAGGGATGGGGCTGGCTGGGAAAGCGCGGCTCTCAGTGCTGGCACTGGCGTGATAGGCAGATGTGGAGCAGGGACAGAGCCGCTCACAGTTGTTTCACCTCCAGCCTCTTCCCATTTCATTTCATCTCCTCATCTCCCCTTGGATCCTAGCCCAGGGAAGGGGGGGGGGGGCACAGAAGTTCTTTTATCCTCTAAAAAAAAAAAAAAAGAAGGGGGGGGGGTCTGGCACCCTCTTGCACCAATCTCAAAGCAGAGATGAAAGAGGCAACAGAGCCCCAAGAGTGGCACGGAAGGGGTGGCACTTGGAGTGCCCCCGTCAGTCACCCAGACTGCAGTGGGGACAGTGCATGGACCATGACAGAAAGCATTGGCACTGTTGTCCAATTAGAAAAGTGCACAAGACCACAGCGTGCATGGGCAGGGAATGGAGATTCCGGTGCTGCAGGTATGGGGGGACCTCAGCACACACACACAGGCAGGAGGACTGAGGTACACGTACACATGGGTACACGGTACACGTGGGCAGTGGACCAGGGACCCTGATGCCTGAGGGCACTGGGGTTGTTTAGTCTGGAGAAGAGAGGCTCAGGGCAGACCTTATTGCTCTCTGCAGCTACCTGAAAGGAAGGTTTAGTGGATGACGTTGGTGGTAGGGGGATGGTTGGACCAGACGATCTCGGAGGGCTTTTCCAGCCTTAATGATTCTATGCCATAGGGTTGGGGACCGGGGACCCTGATGCTACAGAAATGGGGAGCAGGGATCCTGGCATGCAGAGTCAGGCAACAAGGGACGGCAATGCCATAGGGATGGAGACACCAGTGCACACAACCAGGGGACCAAGGACACTGATGCAGTGGGGATGGGAACCAGGGAACTCTGGCACACATCAAAAAGGGATTGGAACACCAGTGCTGTGGGGATAGGGAGCAGGGATCTCAATGCCGTGGGTCTAGGGACCAGAGAGCCCAGCAAACGCAGGCTGGGGACTGGGGATCCTGATGCTACAGTGACAGGGACCAGGAACCCCACCTCATGCACGCAGGGGACCGGGAACCAGGACCCCCAGCCATGGGGAAAGATTGCTCCCAGTGTGCCAGGGACAGCCCACGAAAGGCTCTTTAGGGTGCAGACCACAGCACAACCACATGTCCTAGACGCATCGTGCCGATGCCCCACCACCCCTGTATCTGGCAGGGCTGGGAAAGCCCAACCTAACAATGCCTAACAGGGGAGGTGCTGGTGTACATTTTGATTTCCCAAGGTCCCAGCAGCTCCTCCTCTGAGTCACCTCTCCCCATAGTTACCTGCAATAACGGCTCCAGGTAGAGAATCCAGGAGAAAGAAAAAAAAACCAACAACAAAAAAACATGTCACAGTGAATTAGGTTCCAAAGGGCAGCACTGAGGATGTTTATGGGGCCACCACAACCACCTGCGAGGACTCTGCCCCCAGGCTGCCCGTCCTTCCCCAGCACGACACGACCACACCAGCACCCACCGGGTGCCCACAGGCACTGATGCAGACCGTCCCAGCACATGGTGCTGACGGCACTCACCAGCGGGACCGGAGGCTTGGGCAGCCCCGTTGGGGGCTGTCCCCCAGCGCCACCAGCATCTGCTGCCACAGAATCACACAGCACCGCTTCGGTTGGAAGAGACCTCCAAGACCACCCGGTCCAACCTCTGACCTAACGCTACCAAGCCCCCCGCCAAACCACATCGCTCAGCTCTCCGTCTTTGGAAGCCCACCAGGGACGGTGACCCCACCGCTTCCCCGGGGCCAGTCGGAGCCAGCGCTGCTGCCGGCGCCGCGATGACCCGAGGGGCGGCGGAGGGAAACCCACGTTGTGCTCCCCACGTCCCGTCCCGTCCCCCCCGGCAGCCCCGCGGCCGGGGAGGCGAGGCCGGGCCCCCGGCCCCTCACGGCGAGGGCTGACAGCAGCCACCGGCGGCGTGACGGCGGCGTGACGTCACACCAGCCCCCGGCTCCCGGCCCTTGTTGCCACCGCCGGCCGAGCTCGCGGATGGACTCGGGGTGGGGGGGGGAGGAATAATTTTAAAAAAAATAATAAATAAATAAAAAGCAGAAAATCGTTGTTTTTCCGGGGAGGGGGGGGGTGGGGGTGACCGGGGCAGACCACGCACGTGGGGGCCCCGCGGGAGGCAGCCGACGCGGGGGTGCCCGCCCCCGCCCCGCGCTGCCCCCCGGCCGCAGCCGCGCCGCCCCCGCCCCGACCTCGGCGGGCCCCGGCCGCTCCCTACCTCGCCCCGCCGCTGCCCCTGCCGCTACGAGGCGGCCATCTTGTGCGGCGCTGCGCCCGCCCCGGCGCGGGGGGGGGGCGGGGGCCCCGCCTCCGGCCCGCCGCGCGGCCCCGGCCGGGAGGGAGCTCCGGTGCCGCGGCCCCCGCGCCCTGCGCCGGCAGCGCCGCGCCCCGGGGCGGGGGGGGGGCGGCCGGGCGAGGAGCTCCCCGCGGGGCCCCTCCGCGAGGCGGCGGGGCGATGCCCGCGGCGCCGGGAGCTTCTTTCTCGGGGCCCAGCCGGGGCGAGCGCAGCGGGAGGGCAGGGTTTGGGCAGCACAAAGCGGTTCGCGGCCGAGCGACGCGCTGGAAGCGAGCCGCGGGTGCCGAACCCCGAAGGTGCGAAGCCGGGGGCGGCGTGCCCGGCCCCGAGCTCTTTGCTGGCCTCTCTGCTAGGGCTGCACAGGGCCGGGCCCTGTTGAAATGGCGGCGGCTCGCCCGCACCTTGGCTAAAATAAATGGGAGCGTGGATGGACCCGTGCGTGGGGCTGGGGCCCTCCTGTTTGCGCCTCGCAAGGTGCAGCGTGGCTGATGGCCCTGCAGCCACCTCCGAAGTGGCTGAAGCTGTACCCGCCTCAGCTGCCAGTCCATGCAACAGGTCCTGCCACCGCTTGTTTTGCTTGCTGCCCTGCAAAATTACAAGTGGATTTAGTCAATGCAGGTGTCTCCTTCCTCCCACCCTCTTCCTCCGGTGCCCAGCTGATCACATCAACAGCCTAAATCTGGAAAATTTTCAGGGTGGGAGTAGTGACACGGGTGAACATTGCACCATGTCAAACAAGGACGTCTTAGTGTCCTGTGGATGACAGCATGGCTGAAAATGGGATGAGCCTTGGTGCTGTGCCCTGGCTGCTCCCAGCCATCACCCCAACGTGTTTTCAGCAATGCCACCCTTCTCGTCCCCGTTTGGGGCAATTTCACAGCTTTTTCTGCTAGCAAACACAAACCAGGGAAACCCCCTTGCCCAAAAGACAAATTCAGAAACTTTCTTTAAGTAAAGCTTTCAATGAGATTATGCCTATTCTGCAACTTTTGGCTTGGAGAAAGGCTGCCAAATTCATTTAGGTGCTTTGATTGCAACTTGGCCCACTGGCACCATAAAAACGGTTTGTGGGCTGGTGCACCCATTCCCCTTGGCACCAGGGTTTCCCACTGGGGTTTGCTCCCCCCAAAGCTGGTAGGAATCACCCAAGCAGGGCTTTGCTGTGTGTTTTTTGGTGTTGGTAATGAGCTGTTGGTGAGATGCTCATTATTTATGGCAGTGGAGTGAGAAGATGGGAGAACCATTTGGGGAAGGCATCATTGCCGGCCCACTGAGTGAAGCTAAATTTTGGCCTCCAGCATCTTCCTTTGCAAAAATATTTGGGGCTCAAAGAAGCCCCAAAGGAAAAGGAACAAGTGCAGCAGCTCGACTGTTTGAGGGGCAATGATGCTGAGCACAGGGAGGTTCAACAACCAGCTGGCAACACCAGGCAGCGTGGCTGGAGGAACGGGCAGAACCGGTCCTGGTGCCGCCAAACCCCCGGGAGAGGTGGGAGGACGTGGGAACAGAGGCACATCCCTGAGGCCATGAGGACGAGCCTGGGGCGCGCAGGGACCCACCAGCAATTCTTGCCCCATGGTGCAGGGAGACCCTGAGGAAGCCCCTCCGCTGGCCCCTGCAGCATCTTCCCAAGCCACCTTTTAAGTTGCAGCGATGGAGAAAGGCAGCCCCAAAGTCCAGGCTCACAGATTTATTTAATGGCTTTTTCATAAGGGCAAAGCCCTTCCTGCTGGGAGGCGAAAGGTCTGATTTACAATGCAGGGACGGAAAGTGGTCTGAGCGGGACTTGGGGGTCCTCAAGTTCAGCTGCTCTCAGCCACTTCAGCTGGCATGTTGCCTGCATTTTTAGGGTAAAATCCTGCCAGTTTGGGCAGCTGCTTATCCACCTGCAGCAGCAGTGAGGCCCTGAAAAGCAAAGGAGGAATACTTTTTGAGACCTAAAAAGCCAAGCAGGGAGCACTGCCCCATCCCCACCTCTTGGCTTAAAGCTTTGCTAGGAGCAAAAACTCCACTCTGAATAACCAAAAAAGGAACTCCCCCAAAAACATACACAAGGGACCAGGAAGGGCCACTCTTTGCCATCCCCTGTGGTTAAGAACCATATATGCTGTATAATAAATCATCTCACTGCACCCACCCCAACCAGTAAAACTAGAAATGAGGGAGCAAAGTGCTGTGATCTTGGTCTGGTATGCAGATACAGAAACTGCCGCAACTTGTTGGCTTAGCAGTCGGTGCCTGGGATGCTCGTCCGGTTGGGGTGGCTTAGGGACAGGGCTGTCCCCTTCTCACAAGGTCCCCCAACGACATGGGTGAGTGGAGTGGCACAGTGTTTTGCCCTTTTAACACCAATACTTGACGGAAGAGGCAAATTTCGAAGAAAAATAAAGTTGAAGTGCAGGAGACTTCTCATTGCCTTGTGACACACCCCCACTGTCACCTGCCATGTGGTGGTGCTGTGATGACACCCCAAGGACCAGCTGAGATTTTTGGGGGCAGAATAAGCAATCACAGCTGCCTTTAAGGCAACACCATTATCTTGTATGCAAACACCTTAAAAAACAACGACAACAAAAGCACCAGAAAGGTTCTTCCCCTGCCCTCCCCTGCCAGTTGTGCTTTCTCGCAGTGACAAGTCCCCACCGGCAGCATGAATTGCCCCTGATCACCCCAAATGTACATGGTGGGGAGGACAGGGCAGCACTCACCTCCAAGTGAAGCAGTGGCAGCTTCCTTCCCTGCTCCTCACATCTTCTCATCACACCAAGCCGCTGGTGTCAGATTTGTCCCCATCTCCCACCCCTCTCCACAGCCAGTGAGGCATGGGGGGGGGGGGGATACCTCACTTCACCCCCACTGCTGTGGCTTCTTCAGGGACAGGGGGAAGCTCTGGAGTGATGTGACCCCGCCAAGGGCCCAACTTTGATTTCCAGACAGCAAGCCACAATTTCAACCAGCCAGCATCTGCACCATCAAACTTTTTGCAAAGCCGGGTGCTGGCACCCCTGCAAACCCTCAGCTTTTCCCAATTCCTCCATCCCTCCTCCCCATTTTTTTTTTTTTTATTTCTTGCGGCAACAGTCCTTGCAAAACTTCAGCCTTCCTCAGCCTGCAGCACAGCAGCAACTTTATGTCCATCCATCCATGCCCCCCTTGGTATATTGAGTGTTACCTGGAAAAAAAAAAAAGGGGGGGATGGCACAGAGCGTGCCCCAAAAGTGGGAGGTTTGGTGCAGAGCAAAGTGCATGGCTGAGGAGTGGGCCAGGGAAGGGATGCGAGGTGCCCCGGTTGGGCCCCGCAGCAAGGAGATGTACACTGCTGCTGCCGCATCCTTTGTTCTGCAGCTCCCACTCTGGGCTCTGCTGGGGGCGAGGGAGGGACCCAGCCCTTGAAGCCTTGGGAGTCTAGGGGGTGGGCCTCCCAGAGGCTGGGCACACTGGTGGTGTTGTGGGGGATGCATGGGAATGGGGGGGGGGGTGTTGGTGGGGGTCTGTAGAGGGTTGTTATTGTAGTATTGTTGACAGTGGGTCTGTGTCAGCTTCCCCCACTCTGGTGTTACTGTAGGGTTGTCAGCTGTCAGTCAGTACTAAGTTGTTCCTGCAGTCTTGTTGGCTGTGGGTCAGCGCTAGGTTATTGTAGGGTTGTCAGCCATGGAGCTGCACCGGTTTGTTCTTATAGGGTCATCGGTCATGGGGCTGCAGCAGGTTGCTATTGTAGGGTTGTCAGTTGTGGGGTTGCACCAGGTTATTCTTGTAAGGTTGTCAGCTCTGGGTCCACGTTGGCATCGCCACTCTGTTGTTATTGTACGGTTGTCCACCACTGGGCTGTGCCAGATCGATACTGCAGGGTTGTACTGGCTGTAATGGTTGTCAGGTGTGGGTCCACATCAGTGTCCACTCAGGTGTTACTGAAGGGTTGGTAGTGGGGTCTGTGCGGGTCCTGCTCCACTGTTATCGTGGGGTTGCTCAAGAAAACCCTGGTGTTAGCAACCTGGCTGCTGTGGCCTCCCCAGTCCTGGCACTGCACCTCCTGTCCCACCATACCCTGCCTTCCCCCCCCCCCAAATACTGTGAGGCCAGGTGCCCCATCCCACTTGCTCAGGCCCAGCCCATCCCTGTTTATGTAGGGTCTCCCACACCACTGCAGCCACCCTCAAGTGGGCCTCGCATCCCATTGGTGTTGGGAGAGGCCCCCACAACCCAAGGGGCCCCCATAAAGGGGCACCCACCGCTTGGGCATCATCCACCAAGAAGGCATCAAATCCCTATTTTCTCCCCAGACCAGCACAGCCCCAGGAAACACACCTGGGCACTTTCTGCCCCCATGCCAATCAGCAATTCGGGGTCCCTAACTCTCATCAGCCACAAATGCTCAGGAAGAATAAAAATAGGAGAAACAACGCCTCTTTGACTAATTATTATTTATTTATGCACAAGCTGTTCCCGGCCCTAAAAGCCACTTAGGGGGAAAATTCACCTGGCCCTGGAGAAAGGGGATTTAAGAGACTGAAGACTCCCCCCACGTGCAACTTTCCAAACATTTTCCCCAGAAAAGCAATCCTGGCACCATCCCCCAGAAGGGGGCTGCAAGGAAAGGGAGAGATGGGGCCAACACCCTCCCTGGGTCACTTTGTCCTCAGTGGGTGGCACTAGGGGGGGTGACCCCCGCTCAAGCCTCAACTTCCAGACCAGTGCAGGGAGCAAGTTCACCCCCATGCCCCTCCCTGGTTCAAAGCACAGAAGAGCTTTGGTTTTAATTTATGTGGGGAAAAAAGAAAAGCAAACAAAAAAGTAACAGGGTTTTGATGTAACCGAAACACATATAAAAGCACAAAGATTCTTTCCTTTGGAATGAAACCAGCATGTTCAACCCATGCTGCAGAGCAGCTGTGAATCCCTGCTGAGCAGCAACAGATGTGTTGGAGACAGCAGTGCAGCAGGGCATGGGTCTCCCAGTGTGTCACACTGCACCTCCCAATACTCTTTTAAAAGCATTCCATGCCACTGGTGGAATAAATACACCTCTAGCCCCCAAACGGAGCAGTACCCAGGTTTGTTCCCTTGTCCTTGCAGTAGGGTTTGGTAGCTCTGGGGCTGTGGGGCTCAGCAGGGGTCAGGGTGTGGTGGCACAGTTTTGGTTTGCAGTGACTTCACAAAAGACTCTACCTGCAAAAAAAAAAAAAAAAGTTGAAAAGAGGGAAAGGACGTTGTGATGGTAACCAGACAGAGCATCCCTGGTCTGTCACCGGCTTTGCTTCTTCTACAGAAGAAGCCTGGAGGTCAGCACGATGCTGACTCCAACTCCAGCCACAAAAGAGCCCCAACATGCACTCCACACACCTGCGCCATCAGGATGTCCTGCATGGCTGCATCCTGCTCAAAGTCCCCGTCGACGTCCAGCACCAGGATGGGCATGTGCCTCATGTCTGCAAAATGCACCCTGTACAAGATAGAGAAGGTCAAAAATAAGGGATATCCAGGGCTGGGTGCCCGATGGCATTGCCTCAAGAGGATAGAGCAACGCAGTCCCCCAAACACCCCGATATTCATGGGTTTGGAGGAGCTGGATGTCACGGCGGCCCTGTGCCATCCCCACCAGGACTCACTTGGTGCTCCTTTCCAGCAGCCAGCGCTCGTGCTGCGTGTGGAGCTGCTGCAGGTACAGCAGCTGCACGCCCCGCTCCTCCACCCTCGCCCTCCGCCACAGCCGCTCCAGGCACCTCTGCAAGGCGAACACAGTTCAGGCACCTGAAAAACCCCACGAAGAGAAAACACGTCCTGTATCCCTCTCCTTCCGAGGGCTCTGTCACCTGTGGGGTGGCCCGCAGGTAGAGAAAGCCATGCAGGGCGGCACGGTCACCCAGCTCCTGCAGGAGGAAGGAGTGCCACTCCTGGTAGATGGCCCACTCCAGCATGTCCAGGTGGCCGGTCTCAAAGAGATTCTTTGCGAAGACATACCTAGGGAGGGACAGAGAGGACAGGGTGGCAAGCTGCAGGGAAGGCAGTACGCGTGGCACGATGATGGCCAGCGTGGAACCCATGAGCCCAGGAGCATGGCGAACACATCAGCATCTCCATGCTGTAGCACGAAGAGACGGGCTCTATTCAGCAAGCACCTGAGCATCAGTGCGGCATCGCCCGAAGCACCCAAGGGTGCGTGGTGTCACGCAAAGCCCCAGCAGCGCTACTGCCGGACAGCGGCCAGGCTGTGACGGCCAACACAGAAGCAACGGCGGGGCTGCTCCCGTCACACCGGACACCGTAAGGGACGCGAGGGGTGGCTGTGGGGCGCCGCACCTGTCGCTGTACACAGACCTCTCGAACACCCGCACGGGTGACGCTGGCCCCGCCGGCCTCTCCAGCTGCGCCTTCAGCCGGCCCAGGCAGGAGAAGGTCTGGAAGGTGAAGGACCAGCGGGACGGCTCCTGGTACAGCCGCTGCAGGAGGTTGCCGAAGCCGGGAGCCTGCCGAAGGCGGGGGGGGGGGGGGGGCAGGCGATGGCACGACCCCACGGCAGCACGCGGGGCCGTCTCCCCCAGCCCCCGCTTCCCCCTCTCCGCGACCCGCACCGCGGCGCGGGGCCCCTCACCTCCTCGGCACCCGCTGCCACCTTCTGCCACTGGGCCACCGGCTCGGCCACCAGGTGCCACTCGGGGAACGCCCTGCCCAGCAGCCGCAGGAACGTGGACTTGCCCACGGCTGCGGGGACGGAGAGGCGCGGTCACGCGCGCACGGAGAGGCGCCCCCCAGCCGCGGGTGCCCCCCCCCCGTGCCCCCGCCCCCCGGTACCGATGTTCCCCTCCAGCGCCAGGCGCAGCGCGGCCCCGCACCGCCCCATCCCGCCGCCGCTCCCGCCTCTCCCGTCACGGCCGCCCGCTGATGACGTGCTGGGGACGCACCGAGGACGTTCTAAAGGCCCGGCGGCGCCGGGGGGGGGGGGGAGATCGGAAGGGGGCGGCCCCGGCCCCGGGGCGGGGAGGGGGCAGCGGCGGGGGGTGGGGGGCGCTGGTACCGGCTTGGGGGCGGTGGTAGCGGGTTGGGGCCCCTCCACGGGGCCGGGGGGCTCCAGCGTCAGGTTTGGGGCGCCTCCTGAGAGACGGGGCCGCCCCCGCGGGCTGAGGGCATCAATAGGGGATCGATGGGGGATCAATAGGGCTCTGCCACCGGGGGGGGGGGGGGGGGGGGGTTGAGGCATCGCCGTGGGGTTCGGGGCAGCAGCGCAGGGCTGGGGGCATCGACATCAAGTTGGGGGCGACCCCATAGGGTTGAGGGCACCACCAAGAGACTGAGGGCATAAACATGAGTTCGGGGGCACCAACAGAGGAACGGGGGGTCGGGGCTTCTCTGCGCCTCTCCCATTACCCCTGCCTCCCATCCCAATCCCTCCCACCCCACAACACACTCCCCAAAATCTCTCAGAAAAGGGGCAGAGCCTGGAGAAAAGGCTTTATTGCGCAGTGGGCGGCAGGGAGGAGCAGCGGGGGCAGAGGAGGAGCAGGGCGCCCCAGCCCAGGCAGCGGGCAGGGGGTGCTTAAAAGCATTTTCTGTGGACAATGGAGGGCCCGGCCTCGTCGTACTCGGGTTTGCTGATCCACATCTGCTGAAAGGTGGAGAGGGACGCCAGGATGGAGCCGCCAATCCACACCGAGTACTTCCGCTCCGGTGGGGCGATGATCTGGCAAGACATGGGCCGTTAGGGCGGGATGGAGTCCACCGCACCCTCCAGACTGCCCCAAAGTGGGGAGGGTTGGGGGTTGAATGTTCCCCCCCACCTACTTTGATCTTCATGGTGCTGGGGGCCAGTGCTGTGATTTCCTTCTGCATGCGGTCAGCGATGCCAGGGTACATGGTGGTGCCACCAGACAGGACGTTGTTGGCATACAGGTCCTTGCGGATGTCAATGTCACACTTCATGATGGAGTTGTAGGTGGTCTCATGGATGCCAGCGGACTCCATGCCTGGATAAGAAGGTAGCTGTCAGCTCTCCAGCCTTCCTCTTTCCCTCCCTCTCCCCCTCAGTGTTCCCCAGAAGAGCTGCCCGTGGGTTCATCCCACAGTTTGGGTGCATTTGGGGTGCACGCACTGCAGGGACACCCTGAAACACTGCTGCGGAGCACCACTGGAAAATCACCACCTGCTTGCCATTGCGGTGGGGTAATACTGGGTGGGCTCACCGATGAAGGAGGGCTGGAAGAGGGTCTCAGGGCAGCGGAAGCGCTCGTTTCCGATGGTGATGACCTGCCCGTCAGGGAGCTCATAGCTCTTCTCCAGTGAGGAGGAGGAGGCAGCTGTGGCCATTTCATTCTCGAAGTCCAGGGCCACATAGCAGAGCTTTTCCTTGATGTCGCGCACAATTTCCCGCTCGGCTGCAAAAGACGGTGGCAGGTGGTTTCAGTGCACATTCAGTGGTGGCCCCCAACCCCAGCACCCCCTTCCCCATCCCCATACCGGTGGTGACAAAGGAGTAGCCCCTCTCGGTGAGGATCTTCATGAGGTAGTCGGTGAGGTCACGGCCAGCCAAGTCGAGACGCATGATGGCATGGGGCAGAGCGTAGCCCTCATAGATGGGCACATTGTGGGTGACTCCATCCCCAGAATCAAGGACGATGCCTGGGAAGGGGAGAGTGGCAAGGGATGGGGCTCAACAGCATCTCAAATTGTCCCAGCAGGCAGATACCACGCATGGTACTCACCAGTTGTGCGGCCAGATGCATAGAGGGAAAGCACAGCTTGGATGGCAACATACATGGCAGGGACATTAAAGGTCTCGAACATGATCTGCAAGGAAGGGTGAAAAAGGCAGTGAGTTAGCTGGGGACATGGGTTTCCACCTTGCATTACACCAAAAACCGTGAGGCTGTGCACTGCACTGAAAAACACGTGGGTCAGTGCACAGTGTGGACATTTGAGCCTGTGCACGGCCTGTGAGTTAACTGTGGAGCTCTCTGCCCTTGCTGCAGCACAAAGCTTTAACCCCTGCCTGCTCCTGTCACCCCCCGTCACTTCCCTGAACGGGTTCCCCCCATGCTCAGCAACTCCCGCCCCAAAACCCTCATGGGGCAGCTGGGTGGAGGGGCCGCCCCGTGGCAGGCACAGCGCCATACCTGGGTCATCTTCTCACGGTTGGCCTTGGGGTTGAGGGGTGCCTCGGTCAGCAGTGTGGGGTGCTCCTCGGGGGCCACACGTAATTCATTGTAGAAGGAGTGGTGCCAGATCTACGGCAGGCAGAGAACAAGTTGGGTCTTCCCATGGACCCTGGAGCCATTGCCCGCTCCCTGTCCCGTGGAGGTTCTCACCTTCTCCATGTCATCCCAGTTGGTGATGATGCCATGCTCGATGGGGTACTTGAGCGTGAGGATGCCCCTCTTGCTCTGCGCCTCGTCACCCACGTAGCTGTCTTTCTGCCCCATGCCTACCATGACACCCTAACACCACCAGGAGAGACAGCCGCATTAGCCTTATTTAAGCCATTAAAGGAAGGAGCAGAGCTGAGAGACCCCCAGGTACCCACCTGGTGCCGAGGCCGCCCCACGATGGAGGGGAAGACAGCTCGAGGGGCGTCATCACCGGCAAAGCCAGCTTTGCAGAGCCCGGAGCCGTTGTCACAGACCAGAGCAGTGGTCTCCTCCTCGCACATGGTGGGGCCGGGAGAGGCTGGTGTTCAGGGGGACCTGGGGGAAAAGCTGGGGTGGGGGTGGAGGGAAAAAGCATTAAATGCGGCGGTGAGGAGAGGGAGAGACAGGGTTACGCTGTGCTACTAGGCTGGGCTTTCGATGATTTGAGGGTTTGAGTCCTTTTGCTGCAGGGGAAGCTTCAGCTGTGGGGATGCATGGCTCTGCAAAACCCTCCACAGGCCACGATGCTCAGAGCGGGGCGATGGCCAACGCCAGTGCCACTTCTTCCTCCTGTGCCATCCGATGACCAAAATTGGTTCCAAAGCCTCTATGCCATTGGCTTGTTGCCAGGGAGCTCCGGTGTTACTGTCCCGAGCCAGTGCCCCCCGAGCGGGCAGCAGGGAGGCAGGCAATGCCCTCTTGTCCAGTGGCTGCCGATCCCATCTCAGTGGCAGCAGGGCCCCTTGCAGCCTTTCCCAAAAATGGGAAAAAACGTTCGGATGCACTCTCCAGACTGGAGGAAAGCAGGCAAATAGCCCAAAAATATATTAAAAAAAAGTGGGGATTTTCCATGACTGGAAATGCATGACCCACTTTGGCTGCAGCCCAGCTTTCTTCAGCTCTGCGGAAGACCCTGGCCAGAGGGGTCGTGCTGGGTTTTGCACCTCCCTGTGCTGTGCAAACTGAGCTGAGGCTACTCCAGAAGCCCTAGGGCACCCCAAAGCCCCTGGGGGAAACAGGGCGTTTTTTTCCTTCCTGTTCCTGCAAGCAAAGAGAAATCAGTTCTGGGCAATACTCACCACGGACGCAAGAGCTCCTTTCCTCTGGGACCGAGTCCCGATGTGCTGTTGGTATAAATACCAGCGAGCCCGTGAAACCTCAGAGGCGGATCCTCTCTAAACAAAGACCCTAAATAGGCTAAGTGATGGTGTGTTAGCCATATGGCCATATAAGGTGTTTTATTGCATTAAATTGACCTTGGGCTGATGGTAGGACCCAGCACAGTTAATTATTATAAAAAAAAAAAAATCTATGTGGGGATGCTTGGGAGGCAATAACCCATTGGTGAGTCTGTTCCTTTTATGCTATGCTTTGATAAACAAGCCAGACACAAGTCCTTATAAGTGACGTTCCAGCAAAACTGAAATGGAATTACCTCCAGTTCATGGGGCAACGTCTGATGGCCTTTGGCCCTCTCTGACCCTGGCAGGACCAACCCTGCCTGGGAGGGAGGTGGCTGGGGGGGGAGGGGTTGTGCTGTGCATTTAGCATGCCTGAGACACCAAAACCACACCAGGTGATGGGGCTGGTGTATTGCAGCCTCCAAGGAGGCACTGGACTTGGGCCCTTGCACCCTCAGCATCCCATACCAGGGAGATGTTCCTCCCTGAGACTTTTCCCTCTTTTTTTGCTCCCATCTTTGTGCTTTTGGGGTGCCAATGCCCCATAGCGGCTGGGGGGAGGGAGGCTCAGCTCTGTGCAAAGCCAAAGATGCTCAGGGTAGCATCTACCAGCTTGCTGGTAGCATTGCCCACGTCCCAGTAGTTAAAAAGTTCCTCCGGCACTGCACGTCCTGGCCACAAATCCCCTCGTCGCTGAGCCTGACACTGTTCTTCAAAGCCTAGCCCCACACCTTTGGTGTACTGAGCCCTCACACCCACCCCAGGAGGGTTTAGAAGCAGGATGAGCACAGCCCACCCTAGGGGTGAGGTGGGGTGTGTGGGGGGGTGCTGTCCCTGCATCTCCTGCCCCTTTGCAGCATAGGGGCTGCCCCTGGGGCAGGCAATGAGCCCCTGCCTCCCGCCCCGCCCCACCAGTGTTTGCTAAACTCCCTGGTGCCTTTTTAAGGGCAGCAGTCCCATGCTGGGGCCTCTCCCCCAGCTCCTGGGGCTGGGAGGAGGCAGTGGAGACGCCCTAGAACTGCCTCCAAGAGTTATGGGGTTGGAAATGGTGAAACTGATGCACAGGGCAGTCAACGCAGGTGCTGCCTCCCGCTTTGTGTCATCAGGTCCCAACCCATGCTCAGGGCAGGAACGCTGAGGCGTTGGTGCAGCAATAAGGACTCAAGAGCTGCGGAGTCACTCTTCCAAAACGGACACAGGAGTCCTGACAGTCCCTCTGGCCTCAGAGCTGTCACTGCATGGGCCAGAATGGGGACGCAGTGTCTCCCTGGCACGGCCACCTCACCCACACCTCTAACAATGTCCCACATCAGTGGCTCTGCCCTGGTAATCCCCCTTCACTGGGGGAAACCTCAGCTCATTTGGGCTGGATTTTTCCCCTGGACCCTGGCTGTACACTTGTTAGTGTTCTCACTGCGTGTTCCCAGCTCAAGTAGGGAGCCCACTGCAGCTTCACATCCTAGCCTGGGTCCCCTGGCCTACTGCCAAGCATGAGGTCACTGAGGCAAAAGGTTGCCATATATGACATTTTGGAAAAAAAAAAACCACCAAAAAACCACACACACACAAAAAAAAAACCCACAACCAAACAGCAGAGTGAGGGAAAAAAAAAACCTGGATGAAGGCAGCACAGATGCCAGGCCCCAGTGTGCCCATACATGCAGCCTGTGGAGGTGGGGGACCACAGCCCCATGGAGCTGGTTGCACGACTGTGTCCCACCATAGGGAAATGGGGGACTGTGCCCAAAGCCACCAAACCGTTTCCATGTGTGGGGGGTGCAAACCGTGGGGCCACAAACCCCCACTGTGCCCCTGACAGCTGGAGACAATTCCCGGCTGTCTCGATCCCTCCTTTTTCCCAGGGACATGCAGGTTGTCTCCACGTTGCAATACTCCCCATACCAGGACCTGAACCATCCCAAAGCCTCAGCACAAGGGGTTTAAAGCCAGTACTGCTGCGGCAAAGCTCTGAGCTGGAGCAGGCGCACAGCCTAAAAAGGAAAGATTCGGCCACCGCAGCCAATCCAGCCGCCAGCCCTGCTGGCGTTTGGCTGTCCCGCAGCTGCAGGGGGAGACGCCGGCTGCCCCGGGATGCTCACAGGAACGCCAAGCATCCCACGGTGCACATAAGGCTGGCCTGGCTACGATGAACGTGGGAAGCGGGGGGGGGGGGGCACACAAGCCGGCCACTGAACTTGGCCGGGAGATTTCAGACCTCCCTGCGCACTGCCGGCCCTCAGCACCTCCGTATATGGGTAACATTTGTGCTTTAAACTACTCCAGCCGCCGCTCTGAGGATAGAGAAGCCGGCAATGGGGCAATGGGAGCTCTAACATGGATTTGAGTCTGATCCAGTGCCCGAGGCTGAGACAAGCATTGCTCCCTGCCTGCGGGTAAGCCCCCCAAAACATTCAGCCCTCATTGTTGCAGAAAACAAAAATTCCTGCAAATCATGGTTTCATTTAGGCTTAGCTCATACCAAATTCAACCTCATTTTGAGTGATCTTAAGGTACAATAGAGTCACATCTGCTCAAACACTAGCAGCCCTGCCATAGCTGGACAGATGGGATGGCTTGGAGGGACACGGGATTTCAGAATTCATTCCGAAGCAAAAAAATGACGACTCAGTGACCCTAAGTGCAAAAATGCAATTAAAAAAAAACAAAAACAAAAAACACACAAAACAGCTCTGAGAGCATGGCAGGGTGTGAGGCAGCAGCCAGCCACTGACATGAGAAGCGCAGCTCCTGTGTCGGGCCACACTGCAAGGAATTTGAAAAATTCTCCACCAGGGTTTATTGGTCACTCGGACAGCTTACAAAGGAAGCAGTGATTTGCCACCAGCTCCTCTCCCTGGCTCTCTCTGGTTGATGCTGGGGTCAGCTCAAAATCAAGACCTTCAGGGATAGGGACTTAAGACAAATTTATTGTGATATGCACCATGAAATTGAATGAATTACTGCTTCAGGAGACGACAGGCTGGAGAGCGGACTGCTCCCTTCCATGTACAGCTGTGAGATGAATACCCCTACGTCAAGGCAGCATAACCCACCTCAGAGAACAGTTAAAATAAACTAGATCTCACAGTTAGTTCCTAAGGATGCCATGAAATCCCACCACTTCCCTCCTGCTGCCACAAGGAGTCTGTTTCCAAAACCGCAAAAATGATTGCGGCAGCAGTTTGTCACACAAGAGCCAAGGAGGTGGCTGTTGCAAATAAACAAAAAACATAAATAAATTGATTCCCTCACCACTCTCAGAAACTCCCTACACCTTGCCAGCCTAACAAGTTAGCTCAAAGAAAACAAGCAAGAAGAGAAGTCCATAGGAGATAATACAATCCCTCTGTATTAAGCTGTACACCAACAAATTTTGTTTGCCATTTTGTATTTAGAAGTACACGGACACGACCTGTATAACACGTATGTATGTATCCCAGGTGGAAAGGCAGCTCCTGCTTTTCTTTCCTTACCCACACGGACATGTGCTGATCATCAGAGCATCCTGCCAAAGAATGTGGAAAGGCTGTACATCACGCTCCGTCCTCTGAGGCAAGGTAACTTTCCACCTTTCAATACTACTTTTTCCCTTTCAAAACCAGCATAAGTGAGGGTGGAAGTTCGGCACAGACAGCAAAGGGAAGCAAAATCATTGCTTGTCATCTGATACGAGTAATTCAGAGAAGGTCCCCAGCTGGGGTACTGCATAACAGTGATGTCACGGAGCACTTGTTTTGGCAAGGAGAGACTTTGAGAACTGAAGAGGCAGTTGTGAGTGGTAGTGTTTGAGGACTGAAGGAGCACAAACTGTCCACAAGCTTGGGCAAGCAGCTGAATCCCAGGGTGTGTATCAGTCGTGGAGTCCACCAACAGCGCAGCCAAGAGATGGGAGAACCTCCTCCATTGGATTGCCAGCACAAGCCAAACCCAAGCCCCCACCGGGCAGCCCAATGCAACAGCTGGAGCGAATGCTCCATACAGGAAAAGGAATAAAGTAAGGAGACACTCCTCAACGTTGCTAGAACTAAGCAGTACTGCATCCAGGTACGTTCTCCCCGAAAACACCGAAATAGGGGTTTCCCAAAGGAAGGGGAAAGCACAATGGTTGGGCCCCTTCTTGCTTCACTGGGCAGAAACCTTGCAGCACCAGCAAGCAGGACATGTTCTAGCTTAGAAGACTGGTCAGCAAGGATGGGCTCTTGACTGGGGTGAGAGGTGTTAGGAAGGTTTAATTTTAAACTACAGCGAAGATTCATCTACTCCCAACCAGCCACACTCAGGCCACAATTTATCAACCCAAAAAGAGAGGCAAAGCGAAGTATGGGTTAATTTGGGCAAGTCCCACTTCGGAAAGCACTTGAAGTGATTTCACACCTCAAGGTTGCAGCAATTCAGGAACCCCCCAAGATGCTGGTCAAGCCACAGATTAAGCAATTGCTTCAGTGTTAGCTTCTGTCTGAATTTCCAGTTAGCTTTTCCCCACACCTTGAACCTCAGCACCACGTCACCAGTCCAACACCAGGCAACAAGATTTCACATGCTCCCACTGAGGTCAGGGAACTGATTCCACTGTGACTACTCAGGGAGGAAGGGGGGGTCATTACACAGTAGAAATCATCTGCTACAGGAGGAAAGAAAAACTTCCCTAGGCATGGAAGGAAGGTAAGATGGTTTTACAGTAAACGGTTAAGGCAAGAGGCCTATCGGAGATCCATCAGTACCACATCTCTCTCGACTACTGACACGTGATTGCAGGTCTGGAAGAGAGAGGAGAAGAAAGAAGGGACAGGGTGTTATTCAGATATTTCCACAGCTCAGGTGAGTCTCCTCAACCTCCTGAGGCAACCTGCACCCAGTGGCTTTCACAGGACTGCTCTCTCTTTGCAGGGAAGAAACCAAGACAGACCAAAACTAGCACCCCGCCCAGTACAATGAAGAGACCATTGCAGGATACAAATACAAATCTCTCCCTCAAATACAAACCTTTGCTACTGCCTGGATCTGTTTCTACGGATAAGTGCTCTGCATCACACCTCCAACACACGCTATCAAATCAGAAATCTTTCGCATCTCAACTTTAGTGAGAAGCAAATCCCTGACTCTCTCCTGTCCTGGGCCATAGCCTAGCATCTCAATACAGATATAAACTCAAGGGAAGTGTCCAGTATGCTAACATAGAGTACTATAGCCCCAGGTGCCCTGTGGGGTGACTTACAGTGAAGAGAGGAGGGTCTTTGGAGTGCGGGTGGAATCCTTTCTGCCGGCAGGAAGAGATCTCCTCCAGACCATGCTCTGTCAGCTTGAAAAACCCTGTCCTAGAGCAAATAAACACATGCTCTGTACAACTCAAGCCTCTGCAAATAGAAGCAGCTGCTCCTGTGTTTGAAAGAGCATGTCTGAGTCTGCTCGTCTCAAGCACAAGATACAACACATGCTGCAGCATGCTCCTCTCCAAGTCTGTGGCTGCAGACTGGCCTCCTTTCATGGGTGGGCAATCAGATATGACCCTCCCTGAACCAGCTCAGAAGAGCCATTGGATCATACACTCTTTCAGCCTCTTCTGGTAAAACTTTTCTCACATTACTTAAAATTTTATTCCTACACCAGGAATCCAACAGAAAAAAGGTGATGGTGAACAGCTGTTCAAAACTTGCTGAAGAGACCTCCTGTCCAGCCACAGGCAGAGGGAAAGCCTTGTCCTTCCCCATAACCATACTTACTCCTGGTATTTTGGAGAACACACAATAGCAATGGACTCTGGCAACATCATCTGATAGGAGCAGTGTGTGTGCAGGTCCACACTGGAGAGGAAAGCTGTTTGCGTGGGGTGAGTCTGAAACACATGACAAAATGAGAGGAAATTACAGCAGGGTTGGAGAACTAGTTCAAACAGACTGCGGCTGCCAAGTGGAGGTCCTAATGGAGAAGAGGCACAGCGGACCTGCGTGCACACTGAAAGTGGCTTTGGATTACCCCAAAACATCTGTTCCTCCTTTCCATTTGGAAAAAGTACAGCAGATACTCTACATTTCTGGCAACGTCCTATGCAAATTCATATTTTAATGCACAACACTTTCCTTGCTTTAAATGCAGGGCAATCACTTGACATGCTTCTGCAGTGCAGCTATGTCTAAGGCACCAGACGCATATAATACTGCCATGAAACTTCAAGATAACCCGTTGCACCAAGATGGTCAAGAGTTGTACAATCACAGGCAACATCCAACTTCCCCAGCTCTGGCTGAGAGCTAGATTTTATAGCCTAATTCCTGCAGAAATGTTTTTCCCCTTTTCTCCTTTTGCTTCTTAGGTTTTTGTTGCCAAGACTAGGTCAAAGGTATTCTTGAGGGTCCCTGGATGTTACAGGGCTATCACTGAAGAGTTAACACTGGAAGCAGACACCCTACACATATCAGGCACATCCAGCAGACATTTATTTGTCAGAACCTTTGAGGCAGCTGCTGCTTTCGAGAGATTACTCAGCAGCACCAAACGTTTTGCTTGGCATCGATCCGACTGCCAAAGGCTCTGTGGGGACAGGCAGCAGGGCAGCACTGGAGACAGTGGAGGAATCTGGAGCTGGCACATCCCGCAGCAGAGCAGCACACAGCTGTCTGCAAAAAGCTGTGCTCCCACAGGGACGCATCATCGGAGAGTCCAGGCACTGACAGCAAGAGCTCCATGTGGGAGGCTGCAATGTTCTGATTTTAGCTGCATGAAACACGAACTTCAAGCCCAACATCTAATTTCCAAAGGGACTGATGCTTTAGGAAGGGATCTGAACTTAAAATAGGCCTGGATTTCTCCAGCAGTATGAGTAGTGACAGAGACTGCACTAGAGAGAGACAAATCCAACTAAAAAGATGCTGCCAGCTCCACGCTTTCTCCTCCAGTAAATCCTCCTTCACCAACCCATCTTCCTGCACCCCTTTTCTCCCCAGCCAAATACAAGGCCAGTCTGGATGTGAAGATGAGAGACTCACATGGATCCAGCCAAGTGTAACAAGGCCATGCTGATCCTGGATCAGGAAAAGTTCCTCCTCATTCTCTGTGTTGCAATAATCAGGGCCTCCATACTGCTTGGGAACGATGACGTGGGTTATCGTGAACTCATTCCTCATCTGCAAGGCAGCACAGGGAGGCTGTTACCCTCCAGACACCCCCCAAAGAGGAAACACTACTACAGTCCACTGGTGCAAGGTAATTTCTTAAGCTTTGGGAATGAGGCATTTCTGCATTCATCACTCAGGGGTCCAGCGAGGGAAATAGCAGCTCTAGAAAAAAGCCCACGAGTGCATCTACCATCCTTGTGCAGGTCACAGAAATGGTACTGCAGGCTACTGACAAAGGAGTCCTAGATTTTCAGTATGAGCTGGCCGTGGCTTTGCCATGCAGAATACCCATAAGAACTCAGAGAAGCCCTGGACACCCAACCAAAGGAAATCTCCTCACTCACTAAGAGCTGATGACTCATATTTAAGTAGTCACCAAGCATCTGCAAGCAGCTGGATTGCAGAAAGTTGCCACATCAAGCTATTTAATTTGAAAGCAAATTTCTCTAAGCGTAACAGCCCCAGTTGACGGGGCATAGGCTGGAGCTGCCAATATGAACCTGTGCAGGCAAACTCTCTGAGGGAGAATTGTCTTCAGCCTGTGCTTGCACAGCCTCGTCTTGGTGAGCGTCCTAGCTCACAACTGGGACCCCAGTCCTGCTGATACCAAAAGGACAACTCACTGAGCTGCCTGTCACGGCCAACAAAGGAGCACTTGAGGCAGGTAATCAGCAGAGCTATCAAAGTGAGAAAGGAAGCAGAACATCAATGGGGACCTGGTAGCCGTCACCTCACATTGACATACACTCCTCACATACAGCCTGAGGAAATCCTCCCATAAAAAGGAGGAAGAGGAGAGGCAGACCAGCCCTAACACTCATATGAAATCCTAGTCATCAGTGAAACTGCACTATGGCCTTTCACAGCCAAGTCAGGGTCCTCTAGCCACTTCCAAAGCTATTACACTTTAAGAAAAAGCCTCTGCACCACTTAAAGGCTCTTAATTAGTATTACCACCTTACCAGCTTACCGCAGAGGATCCCACACGTCTCCACTCCTCGGACTGTGTTGGCATCAGCCAGCTGGAGGAATTTCTGGCACAGCTCCCTAGGGACAATGACCTGGCGAAGGGCATCCATGCTTGCAACTGTGAGAATTAGGAACACAATGAGCAATGATAGCTGGGGACACCAGAGAGATATTCCCTCAGGTCAGTACCTAAAGGGACTAGACTGAAAAACTTCAGCCTGCAAACATAAACTATTTTAATGTTTACACTTACAGGGGCAGCCACAGATAAAGTTACCATTAATACCTCTTTCAAAATAGGGTAAGAGATACACAGAACGATGTTTAGAAGTCTGCCAAAAGCAGCATTTCGTTAAAGAAAATGAAAACACAAATGCTCAAAAAATGTCATTTAAAGATGTTTCTCTGGTCAAGAACCAGTCACCTGGAAACGTCTGAATCAGTATTTCAGAATCATGTTTGGAAAAAGAGGAGAATTTGGTCAAGCTACTAGGAAGACCAAAAGCCAAACAGACTGTAGATTTTTGATCAGTAGAGAGACTGGGGCCCAATTAGCAACAGGAGACAGTTCTTCCCAGCCCTGCAAACCTTTGCTGGACAGCAGGGAGAACATCCAGTAACTTGGAACACCAAATCCCCAGAAGGGATGGGGCTCCGATGAGATACTTCCAAGAGCCAGACAAGAAGCTCAGCTCCTCAGCTGCGTTTGGCTCAGACCCAGAAAGGGAGAAGGGTGCACCGATATGTACTAACTGTTTTCTGTGTTCCCCAAAGCACTAGGTTTCAAAGATCTGTCCACAACAGGAGGTTTGGGTGAGACAATCTCCACTGATGGACTTGCAGGGTGAACTGGAGAGGCAGGAACCTTTGGGGTTGGGGGCTTTTCCATGTCAGGGATGAGGGGTCCATCCAGAGACTCTGGACTTGGCTCTGGCTTTCCATATTCCTGCACTATCCTCAGACGTTCTTTCTCCAGCTCCTGCTGTCGAATCATCTCCTCAAAGACATGAAACTGCTCTTGCTCTGCCTGCTGCTGCTTCATCAGGGCTACACGATTTCTCTCCTCTTCCAGCTGCTGCTGCAAAGCCAAGTTGCGTGCAAACTCCTCTTCCTCCTCTTTCTGTAAGGAGAAATATGCCAAAGGACACCACCAGATAGGGGAACACTAGACCAAGGTAGAATATGGAGCCTATGCCATTCCTTTAGAGCTGTAGCTTTGAACCTGCTGCCTGTAGACCCTCAGCAATCACAGCAAGACTACTTCTAAAGCGTCTGCAGAAGGTAACCAACAGAAAGTACTTCCTGCACAGAATCTTCACCTTGCAAAACAGAGATCAGCACTTCCATCAGCAAAGCCTGCTAGACCAGAGCAGTAAACTGTTGCCTTACCTACCCCCTTGTGTGCGATTATAATTCCAGATTGGGAAAGTGCTATTTCGGAGATAGAGAAATCACAGTAAAACTGACTGCAGAGTTTTCTGCTTTGCACACAGAACCCCATGTCCTCACTCATGCTGCTATGAGCTGAGTTTCTGAGTTATGACTCAGACCCAGACCTCACACTGGGACAAAAAGAAAAAAACAAGTAACAGTCCCAGCTTAGACTGCCTCCAAAATGTGCTATGAAATGATGTATAGGGATGCTATGACAGGTTCACCTACATAATGACAGCAGAGACATGACTGGGACAGCCTCGTGCCACAGGTGATGAAGAAGTACCCTGTAAGCTCAGGCCACCCAGAATTCACATTCTCTAGCACCCAGGGAGCCCTGCTTTCTTCCAAGGTCTTTCTGGCTGAGGATTTTCTGACAAGCCTCCAGTCTACTCTCACTCACCTTCTGCTCGTTGTACTTAGCATAGTCCTTGGCGTACCTCTTTAACAGCTCCTTCTTGAGCTCTTCAGCTCTGGGGAAGGCTACTTCTTTCAGCTTCTGAAGGAAGGAAATACAATCATAAGTGCAACAGCCCCAGGGCAAGAAAAACAGGACCAGAATGGACGCAACAATTAATGGATTCTTGGAGAGAATAAACCTTGTTCTTTTTCACAAGGCAGGAAGGTCCTGAGCAGCTCCAGCACCACTGGCACATGGGCTGAGAGTATGCAGATGGGCACATTGTAGCAGTGTGGCACAGACAGCACCACCACCAGCCAACACAGAGCAAGTGCTTAGGCAGTGCAGTCCTTTGTTCTTCTAGTCAATGCTGAGCAGAGGAGCAGTAGCTTCTTGTGGCCGTGAGCAATCTCCAAGGATCCCCTGGTAAGTCTCTTTAGGACCACTGCACCCAGCTACCACACAGGGAAAAGCCACACAGTGTTTAAAAAGCAAAGAGTTTAACATGAAAGAAAGGATGCCCCAGCGCTCAACAGAAAGTAAATTGGATGGATACAAGAACAGCCAACCCTGCACAAGTACGACGGAGTAAGAGCCCAAACTATAACTCCCAAGGGGTCAGGGCTGCCTGGTCAAGCCAAGGCTTCTCAGACTTCGTGTGGTTCCCAGAGCCACCAAAACCCAAGATCTACAACCCTAAATCACTTCCAACAGCAGCCACTAAACACTTGGCAACATTACTACTTACTTTCACTGTTTCCTTCTTTTCAGGTATGACAGCGGTTTTGTAATCACGATGCCTTGGCAGCTTCTCAATGAAGAGCCTGTAAACACAGGAGAGAAACTGCATTTTTGAATCCCAGCAGAAAGGGGCAAGCACGACACAGTAAGTGGGATTTTGGGGGGTACAGTTCATTCCCTTCCAGCACAGTATCCCTCCTCCGCCACTTCCCTGGGCGCTTTGCTCCTGCAATCAGGACGGCTGTCTGCCTTTCTACAATAAACCGCCCATCACTTCTGAGCTCTTCATGACACACAGGGAATCTTGTTCAATCCTAGGATAGCACCTTGCACAGGATTTTTCTTCCACCCAGGCTTGGAGATGATCCTCAGGAATAAATATGTTTGTTTTAAACAGAAACATTGATAAACCAGTCTAAAACATCAAGGACACTGGCAGTGATTCAGGAACGGCACCTGCCTACACCTCTGTGAGCATCCAAGGGGAGAACAGGCAAACTCAAGGATTCAGCTGACTCATTGCTCACACCATCCTTCTGCATGGGGGAAGAAAACAATTTCTGCAAGAGATGGGAAAATTAACTCAGACCTTGAAAAGAAAACCTGCAGGTAGGCTAAAAGCAAGTTCACAACATCCTCAGCTGCTACATCAGAAGTCTTTTGGCTCTGTTGCATGACAAACCCGGGAAGACAGGGCAGTATTTCAGACCTTTCTGGGCAGCAGGGCTGGTTCTAAGCACACTTCAAGACTGAGCTCAACATCACCTTGCTCCCAGCACAGCTATGAACAGGTTTCTCAGTAGCCAGGATAACAGCTCCCACCAACTTCCAGGGAGCAACTCAGGACACAAAGGTGAAGACACAGAGAAAGAGCACTGCACGCACAACAGCAAGGTGAAAAGCCCATAGACACGGGGAGGTTCACTCCTGCTCAGCTCTGTAGAGTTCCCCAGGCTTGAGGCATCCTCAAGTTACCTCTGTGAGCACTAAACCCAGTGTTGCACCCAGTGGTGCACTAAACTGTGTGCTCAGGGTGAGCTCACAGCAAGCTTAGCAGGAGACAAGGGCTTGGCTAGGAGACAAAGCACCTGCAAAGCTTTGGATGCAATGCAAAAACACCTGCCCTGCTTCCTGGCTTTTTGCTACAACGCTCCAGCATCTGAAGGAGGATGTCCCCCAGCTCCTTCAGCTACAGCAATAAGCAGCCTCATGCACGTACACAAGGAAGAAGGGTAGAGAGGACTAGACTGTGCCTCAGGGAGCAGCATGAACAAACCAAGCAGAGGCAAGTGGGAAAGACTCAGCAGGAACAGAGTGAGAATGTTCCTCACACTGCGAGGTCTCTGTGTGTGCAATAAACCCAGCTCCTTTAAAACCCCAGTCCTCTGGGAAAAGTGAGGACTTTTTGCAAACCTGGCTCCTGTTTGCCACAGAGGGCATGAGGATGCTCTTGCCAGACACCATAGGATCGGCACAAACACGTCACACCACAGAGAAGCTACTACTCCATCCAAAGCCACTGGTGAAGTCCCTGCTCCTAGCTGGTGGTTGCAAAGTAGGTCACTGTGTCAAGAGGACAAAACAAGGCTGCGATCACTGCCAAGAGATTGCAGATTAAAATGGAAGAGAGTAATTGCAAAGGATTAAGAGCAGAGGCTGGATTGGAGAGGATGGAAAAAACAGCAGAGGCAGCTGGCTTCCCACAAGTCACGAACGGGGGGAAACGCAGACAGCAGGACACAGCAAGGGCTTTGGGCAGCCAGAGGAAGACTTTGAGGCAAGACCATGCAGCAGTAGGCTGAGGAAGGAGGCAGAGGAAGGGCAAGAATGCTTCATGATTCCTGTCCACAGCCCAGTTGAGGCTTGGCAGGACTTAAACCCGCAGCTCCCATCACCAGAAGTTTTGGGCTTGTTCAAACCTCTGACTGCTCCCAAGTCCACTATGAGCAGCAGCTGCTTGGCACTGAGTAGCCACATTACAGGCTATTTTTAAGCACTACTATGGTACACGTGCCAAGTCAGAGTCTCTCAAGTCCTTTAACACCCCACACAAACTCTTGGAGCCAATCCTAGCAGCTCACAGCCACACAGGCAAACCAGGAGTCCAAATACCACAGGAAATTCTACTGCTTGATAGAGTACCATGGGACAAAGCCCTGGAGGGGCCTGAAAAAGCTGGTTAATATTCAGGGATCACCTCCTCTAAGCTCAGGAGCAATGCATCCCAACAAAGAGGAATTCAGGCAAAAACACCAGGAGACCTGCATGGAGGAACAAGGGGCTCCTGGCCAAACTCAAGCAAGAAAAGGAGGCCTAGAGAGCATGGAAGCAAGGACAGATGGCCTGGGAGGGATACAGAGACATTGTCTGAGTAGCCAGTGGGGAGTAATTGCCTAAAGTGACTAGGAAAATTAAACTACTACTCACATTTTAAAGAAAATGTACAGCATTGAAGAGGCTTTCAGGCTAGGGCGTAGCTGCATTACCTGAGCATTCCCTGCGCTTCCAACCTTAGATGCTACCGCACTGGGGGAACCTGGTGTGCTCGCTCTATGGCACAGTACGGAGCGTAGAGCGGAGCAGAGACACCGCGGCTAGGCTCTGTGACAAGAGGGGGACTCGATTGTTCTTGTATCGGTCACCGAGACTGATAGATTGCACGTTTGCTACCCTGAGCCAACGACCTGTCATGTTTTTGACAAAATGCTGTACTCCAGTGAACTTTTGCTCATTATAATATCATTATAATACCAAAACACACCTCCATCCCAAAAGCTACCCGCCTCCAAGGTGCGACCACCCCTCACTGAGCACGCGCTCTGAATTTCTCGGAGCCTACACCTTTAAACGAAAGTGAGAAAACTTTGCACCAATCGTAACTGAGGTATGCCTGACTGGAGTCACTCAAGCTCCACCTAAAAGACAGAAAATAATATAAATTGGCTTAAGAGAAAGGGGATGTTAGGGAAGATACCATCGTCAGCGGAGATACCATAACAAGGAAATATATCATCACGAGGGAATATAGAATCATGAGGGCCTCCTGACTTCTGGGATCTGTCGACGGGCTGAGCCTCCCTTCCCCTCCCCCCCCCCCTCACGCACACACACTGAGATGCCTTTGGGTGAGATTTGAACACTTGGTCATACGAGGTGTCTCCGTGGAAACTTAGAAATCTCTAGAGTCTTTGTGCCTTTTAATGTGTTAATTTCCAGGCTGTGCACCTGTGCATTTCAGGCATGCCAGCTTGCTTTTGCAGACAGTAAATTATCACTGGCAATCCAAAGAACCTGTGTACCCTGTGTACCTGTTGCTGTAATAAATCACACTTAATTGCATTGTTCCTAGTCGTGATCTCATTGAACATGACTAGCGGATGGGCGTGTTACACTGTTGGTGAATCCATGACCACGATCATTCAGTACCCTGACTCTGACCAGACCTGGAACAGTTAATCAGCTACACCCCTTAACGCGACAGCCAGGAATCAGGTATAGAAAGCCAAAGTCCTTTTAGAATGAAACTTGGCCAAGGATGTCATGGGCAACAAGAAAGGCTTCTATAGGTACATCAGTGATAAAAGGAGGACTAAGGAAATTGAGGGCCCTTTCTTGTAAGAAATAGGAGACCTGGTCACCCAGGATATGGAGGCTGCTGAGGTACTCAATGAATTTTTTGCCTCAGTCTTCACTGACAAGAGCTCCAGCCACATAGCCTGGGCCCCAGAAGGGAAAGGCAGAGACTGAGGGAATGAAGAGCCACCCACTGTAGGAGAAGATCAGGTCTGAGACCACCCAAAGAACCTGAAGGTGCAGACATCAATGGGGCCTGATGAGATACCTCTGCCAGTTTCCTCAGGACCCACGGATGTAATTGCTAAGACATTGTCCATGATATTTCAGAAGTCGTGGCAGTCTAGTGATGTTCCTGCTGGCTGGAAGAGGTGAAACAATCCCCGTTTTAAAAAGGGAAGAAAGGAAGACCCAGGAAACTACAGAAAACATGGCTTCACCAAGGGAAGATCATACCTGACAAATCTGGTGGCATTTTACAGCACTGGTTGATAGATGAAGAGCAACTGACATCATCTACCTGGACTTGTGCAAAGCATTTGACACTGACCCCCATTATATCCTTGTCTCTAAATTGCAGAGACACGAATTTGATGGATGGATGACTCCTTGCATAAGGAATTGGCTGGATGGTCACACTCAAATTGCTGACGTCAAACAGTCCAGGTGATCAGTAACGAGTGGCGTTCCTCAGGGGTCAGTACTGGGACCGGTGCTGTTCAACATCTTTGTCGGTGACATGGACAGTGGGATCAAGTGCACCCTCAGCAAGTTTGCCAATGACACCAAGCTGTGTGGTGGTATGGTTGACATGCTGGGGGGAAGGGATGCCATCCAGAGGGACCTGGACAGGCCTGGGAGGCAGGCCTGTGCGAACCTCATGAGGTCCCCCCTCTGCTCTGCTCTCATGAGACCCCACCTGGAGCCCCGTGTTCAGCTCTGGGGCCCCCAGCACAAGGAGGACCTGGAAGTATTAGAATGATTCCAGAGGAGGGCCATGAAGATGATCAAGGGGCTGGAGCACTTCTCATATGGAAACAGGCTGAGGGAGCTGGGGTTGTTCAGCCTGTAGAGAAGGCTCTGGGGAGACCTAATAGTGACTTTCCAATATCAAAAAGGAGCCCACAAGAACACAGGAGAGGGACTCTTTGTCGGGGAGTAGAGTGATAGGTCAAGGAATAATGGTTTTAAACTAAAAGAGGGTAAATTTAGATTAGAAATAATGAAGAATTTCTTCACTCAGAGGGTGGTAAGGCAATTGAACAGGCTGCTCAGAGAAGTTGTGGATGCCCCATTCCTGCAAGTGTTCAAAGCCAGGTTGAATGTGGCTTTGGGCAACCTGATATTTTGGGAGGTGTCCCTGCCCATGGCAGTAGGGTTGGAATTAGAAGATCTTTAAGGTCCCTTCCAACCCAACCCATTCTGAGATTCTGTGTCTTCCAAGGTGAAAGACTGGTGTTCGTAAAGTCCAGCCTGGTTATTCTTAGAAACATCCATGACTCCCTCCTGCACATTATCGAGTGGGTGGGCGACAAGCTTCATTTCAGCATGGGAAACAGAGGTGCTGAGCAACCAAAGGACCTAGACGAGACTGAGCATGTAGCTGGGGGCTGAGCAGGGAACTGGCTTGCCTCAGTGGGAATCTTAGCGTGGATCCATCTCCTGACTACCCCACATCCAGTCAAGATTCTCCCCAGACTGATGCCTCTGCTAATCAGGTGCAACTACACAGATCTGACTGTGTAATTCAAGCCTTGAGATCAGCCATAGGGAGCATCATGTAGGGCAATAAAGAGAAACCTATCTTCCTAAAGCCACGCATAAAATCATAGAAACACAAGGTTGGAAAGGATCATCTAGTCCCAAGTGTCCTCCTATCACCAATACTGCCCACTAAGCTACTAAATCATATATCGTAGCACCTTGTCCAGGCAATTCTTGAACACGGCGAGGGACAGTGACTCCACCAACTCCCTGGGCAGGCTGTTCCAGCACCTGACCACTCTTTGAGAGAAAGATGCAGTCCACACCAAGCCACAGACTTACTCCTGAGGACAGTGTTCTTGCTCCCAACAAATTCACCATGTGCAGGGGTGCAGCCAGGAGCCTCTCACATGCTTATCAGGGCTAGAATCCTGCCCTTCATAAAGTTCCAGCTTGTACTAGTCTATATGCTCCCGTTAAGGAGCTGGTCTTTGAGGAAAAGCAGCCAAACCCATAGCTGCAGCATTGACCAGAGATTTGGCCTTAAGCATCAGGGAAAAAAAATCTGGTCCTGTTTCTAAAAAAGAGGAAAGCACAGCAAGTCCTATCAGAGGCTGCAACTACAGTCCTATTCTTGCCTTCCAGGTCACAGCCTCGGGGAAGGACACCTCAAAAACTGCAGGTCAAGCCTCCTGCTTTCAAAAGAGCTATACAGCATTACACTTCTGATCAAAGAAATTAGATGATGACGTTAAGCTTTTATCTTCGGATAATCCAGGCTGGCAGCTCATATTCATCAGTGTGAGAAATCACACCCCAAAGGGAAAGTTTTTCACCTTTCCTGCAGCCCAGCAGCCAGGCTAACGTAAATGCCGCAAGTATTTGAAAGCTACTGGAGAGAAAACACACTTGCACTTACTGCTGTAATGAAACAGCGAAGGCACGTTTAGTTCATTTGTTTAGTTAGAGAAGAGTTTCTCCTTCAGCCCCAGCTACGTAACCAGCCTGGAAAACTTCCCGCGGGTTTTACACTTCCCAGCTCCCTGTGCAGCCTCCTGGGGCGCTCGCTACTATGACCATAAAAGCTTAGGAAGTGCAATGTGGGAAGCAACGCTAATCAAAGAAAAATGTGTTGGGTTTAAAGAGGCTGAGGCAGGAACCCTGTGCACAGACGCAGGGCAGGAAAATGCCCATGGAGATGCCAAGCCTGTTCTGGATAAGGAGGTAGCGAAGCAGAGAGCAGACTCAGCCCTTTGGCCATTGAGTGAAACTGGGTGAAGATGGCAGGATTTGAGGATTTTGGCCAAAAAGCCTAAAGGAACGGAATACTCGGTGCCATTGAGATATTTTCCAAGGGTCACAACTTTCAGCCCTGTGAGCACATGCAGGTGCATCTAGAGGCACGCATTTGCTTCTCTCTTACTCTGAGCTGCTCAGACAGAAGCCAGACCTGATACCACGTCACCACGTTGGCACGGTATATGCTCAGCAGCGTGGCTTTCAGACCCAAGATGGCTTGTTCCTGGCCAGCTGCAGAGGTGGCAGCAAGGATGTCTGTGCACTTGTCCACATGTACAGCCCCTGAGCTGGAGACCCAGCAGCTATGATACCATACAGGGTCTTGGATGGGTTTATATATAACCTGGGGCTTTCTAGAAGGGTATTCAGGACCCATGGATCTCACGCACTGTTCAAGCCAGTTGACTGGTGTCAGGTTGTTCAAACTCAGTACTCTTCCTCACATCATTCCTCAAAAAGGCGTGGGTGCCTACGTACATGCATAACAGGGATGGAATTATATTATTTCCAAGAAGTAGAACTAAACCTTGAATACTACGTAACTGATTTCTGCACTGAAGTAGGAATTTGCTGCCTGCTGTAAAAGGTTGTAGTAGGTTAGACATAAAGCAGGCTTCTCCTCCAAAACTGGTTTATCAAAGGACCATGGAAACAGCCTGTATCTGCTCCAGAGAGCTACCTGATACTGAGATCTTTGGCCACTTATCCTTGCTAATCTGCATGACATCATGGCTATCGAGACCAACCTAGCCACAGGGAGCCAACACCTCTCTTGCTGGAGAGGAGTTGCTCTGGGAAAGAGGAATACAAGGTACGCCTGATTTTAAAGAGAATTTCTACCTACATCCTGCAAAGCAGTGAACAGTGTTTTTTTGTGCTTCTACCTCACACCTTTGCAACATTTCCTGGTCACTTGAACCAGGCTGGTTGTATCTTTGCCTCTGCAATTCAAAACCAGCAAAACTCTGGACAGAACCTGGTTCTTCGAGCTTCACAAGGCCTCACCATGTTTGTACACACACACAAAACACGCAACATAAAACCCACAGCCCCTTGCACCAACACAGGTTACTTGCAAATGAAGCAGAGCTGCTCTTACGTGATGTACTTATTGTACAGAATGAAGGCATGCTCAATATTTCCCTCCTCTGAGTAAATCGTCGCCATGCGGAGGATTTCCACGCCAGAGCGGTAGTAGCGTCGCGGTGGGACATCCTCATTCACTTCAACAGCGCTCCCCATCTGGATCAGGCTTCGGACACGCTCCTCAGGCGGGAGGCTGACATTGGCATGGTCAGGCATAATGAAGCACATCAAAGTTGCTGCAGCACTGACTTACTCTGCAGTGGGAGGAAAGTCAAGTGTGTCAAAACCACTGTAGTAGACCAGGTATCTCATCCAGTTTCCTTTAAAGAAGCCAATCCTCCAGCGGAAAAGCACTTAATACCCAGGTCAGGTAGTTCTGAGAGAGGAATCTGGGGGAAGCTAGGCTCTTTTTGGACACAGCACTTGGATATTTACCTTTGCAACCTGAAAGACAGCCACAAATTCAAGATCAGTCCCCGGCAATTGAGTTCAACCCAGGGTTTGACCAATCTGAATCCTACCCAAAATGGCTCTTCCTTGCTAATTGTCTCTCCATGTAACACCACCAGTGCCACGCGCTAATCTGGGGCAAACTGGCAAAAGCATTTCCTTTGGACTTGAGCAGCAGAAGCTTTGCACAGGGTTTTTGCATGGCAGCATCCACTGCTTCGCTTACACAATAGTGATGAGGGCTGCAGGCCACGCTTCTGGGCGCTGCTGCTCAGCAGAACTGTCCCTACCCATCAAGCTCGAGCCTACATGGCTCTTGCCCAGGCACAGGCGCTATCCCTCTGTTCCCTGTGCTGTGGGAGGCACTGCCGTCACGCCAGGAATGCACCTCAACCTGATCTGTGTATCTACCTTCTGCCTAGCTCCTACAAACACCTTCTAAGCCACGGCACAAGCCAACAGACTTGAAGCCAAGGAAATGCTGAAATCACCTGGGGCAGAGAGCCCCAAAAGTCTCCTCAGCACTCTCCCCTACACTGAAAGCTCAGCTCCCCTGGAAAAGCCCCCTCGGACCATCGCAAGGGTTAAATTTCCTATGAAATCACGCTGCTGAATCCAGAATGCCTTCTGAACCTTCCGGCTATGTGAGGCTTCCCCACAGCTTCTTCCTAAATGGGGGAAAGGTCCCAGCCAGAGCGAAACGCTGCCCAGCGACCCCGAGCAGCGGACGCATTGCCTTTCTGGGGTTACCTCGGAGGAAAAGCCCTTTTTCGATGCAGCGGGCTGGTGCTTCTCAGGCCTCACCTCAGAGGGGAGGGGCGCTCTTTCCCTAAATAAGGCCTGCGGGACTGGGTCCAACCAGCAACCGCTGCCCCCAGCCGCTCCCTTACGGCACCCGACAAGGCCGCGGCTGCGAGCAGGACCTGGCCTCCCCTATCCCGGGGCGCCGCCGTGCCCCCGGCCAGCAGCGCCGCCTCCTCGCAGCCGCTGCCCCCCCGGGGGGCGCGGTCCCCTCGCGGCTCCCCCCCCCCCGCTTCCCCCAAGGGGGAGGAAAGGCACTTCCCAACCGGCTGCCGGCCCCCCAACCGCCGCACCCCGGACGAGGAGGGGACGGGGAGAGGCCGCCCCCACGGCCACCTGCGGGTGGGCCCCGGCCCGAGCCCGACCTGCGCCGGGACGGAGCCGCCGCCGCCGCCTCCTCCTCCTTCCTCCCTCCCTCCCTCCCTCCCTCCGCGCTTCCGGGTTGGCGCCGGGCCCCGCCCTCCCCGCCTCGTTCTCAGCAGCCAATCACGAGCCGCCACCGCATCCGCACACGTCGCAGTCGCCTTCCGCCCGGCCCTGCCGCCGCTTCCTGTCCCGTATCGCCGCTACGTGGGGGGCGTGCGTGTGTGGGGGGGGGAGGGGCGGGCGGAAGTCCGGCTTCATGACGTCAGCGGAGCGGCCCGGGCCTTAAAGGGGCCGCTCTCTCCCAAGAGCCCCTAGCACAAGGCCCGCTGGGCTCCTCTCTGCCGTCGAGCCGGACGAACGGAGCCAGCACAAAAAGCGTACGCGCCGCAGAAATTTATCAAAAGTGGACGAGAAGAAAAAAAATCACCTAGTGACAGGCCAGATCCTGTTTCTTCACGTTGCCAAGTATATCGTCAAGAAAAGCCCTCTCTGTTGAAAGTTACAGACATGTTCCAAAGGACATTGCTTTAGGACCAATCCAATTCCATTTATTCTCTGCATCTCTCGATAAACTGGGGAGGCCGGTATTTGACACAGGATTTCGAAAATTCTATGTCAGTTGTAAAAAGTACCCAGAGAAAAGGTAAAAAAAAAAAAAAAGAAAAAAAGAAAAAAGGAAAAAAAGAAAAAGGAAGGAAAAAAAAGGAGAGCTGTACTGGTCTCACGAACACCTTCACTTGCAGTTCCCAACATCCAGCTCAGCAGCTGGTGGATGCCACAGCAAACTCACTCATTCAATCAGCCGCAGAGCTCCTCCTGGGTGAAAAAAACAGCTCTGGCTTTTGGTGTATGTTTTTACACTGTCACAGGTTTCTTACGCCACCGCCTGCGTTTCCTGGCCACGTGTATTTCCTGCGGTTGGTGCTGGGAACTCGGAGCTGGGAAGCACAGTCTGTTGTGCTGCGTGTTGTAAGGCAACGAAACCGGACAGTTTCCTGGTCCCAAACTGCAAGGCCACCTTTGCTCAGCCACCCTGTGTTTGTGCACAAGTTCCTGGTGTTGCGTGGGTGCCTTGTGACCTTGCTTGCGGTTCTTCCTGGTACAGCCAGAGTTTCTGAAAGAAGATCTGGAAGTCAGTATGAGGAGAATTCAATCCCCTTCAGTCGCTCTGTGTACACAGAGACTGAAAAGGCTGAAAAGTTCAGAATGTCTTCAGCCCTCTGGGTTTACCCAGTCCCTTTTACCTCAGCTTGAAAGATATGATGGCCAGGAAGAACAGCCAGCTATCAGCTCATCTCCTACAAGCTGCTTTCTTACAGCTGTGCCACAGGAAGGGAAGTTTCCAAAAGAAAGCATCTTGTATGCCCCATAAAATAAGGGCTGAATAAAGCACTGTCCCACCAGCAGCAGGCACTGGCTACATCTGCTGCTGAGATGCTTTTGCAGCTCCCACACCACCCAGTGATGCCCAGCCTAGCTCATGCCCCAAGCAAAGAGGAAGCTCTTTAACTGCATTTATTGCTCCCCCATCGTTCTTCCAGATAGGGTGACAGAAAAAGAGCCTCTGTTTCACTTGAGGTGAAGAACTGCCTTGCTCAGCACAAGACTCAAAGAAAAGTGCTCTTGCCCCTGAAGTATCTTAGCTTGAGAATATTTCAGCCTTCACAGGAACCAGCACCACCACTGTCAGTGATGTTATTACAAATCTATAGGTTCAAGCACACTATTCAGAGGCAAAGAGCTTTGCACATGCTGCTGTAGGCACAAGGAACACTTCAACATTAACAAGCTTGAGGGAGATTCCTATCTTCACTCGCTCCCAAAAATGGCAGGGCAACAGATGCTGTCATGTATGTAGCAGAGTTGCATCTAGACTTGTAAAACCACAAGTTTAAGTTTCTTAAAAATGAGTAAACAGCCTTTTTTGTTCTCTCTGCTCAGCTATACTGTATGTATAGAGGCAAGAAGCAAAAAAACCTACCTCGGCATTGCTAATGGGAATTGTTCTGAATGGTGCGGGTGATGTTCAACCATCTGCTTTCTCGCATTTGATGTAGTGTCTGCTTTTCCTTTGAGGAGGTCCAAGCCCAAATTCTTTACTCCACAATTCCTTAAATAGATCTCTAAATAAATCTCTATGACATAACTGGGCCTACATACCATTTGTCAAGTGATCATAACAGCTCTTTTACATGTAAATCAACTCCCCTTCACATTCTTCCTCCCTAGGACAGCAGCAAGCCTGTGAAAAGGCCACATAGGAGATCTTTAGCTCCCAGTGTCCCAAACTGCCCGCTTTCCTCCTTATTCACTGGCTCCACTTGACCTCCATCAGCCGGAGCTAGACAAGTTTAAAATCTATCTATATCCTGACAGCAGTTCTCACTTCATATGTGCACTCAGGCACACAAAAGGCTTACTTCTTTCCAGATCTTTTCTGAAGATCTTCAATATAGTTCATTCTCTCAATAGGATGCCCTCGAGCTCTGTTGAACACTGAAGAGAGAAAAGTCTGAGTTATAACAACATTTCACTAGAAAAAGCCTGAAGCCATCTAAAATCACAAGCCCATAATAACATTTTATATCTTGACAAGAAGAACATACATGTACGTACAGTCTATTGCAGCATTTGGCTCCATGCCTTCAACATCAATTAGGTACCTGAACAGATTAACGAGAAAGCTCTAATAACACAGTTAACTACAGAGATATTGACAGATCAGACGCAATTCAAAAATAAAGTGGTGGGAAGTTTTTAGAGCTCGTTTACAAGCCAGAATCTAGTAGCAGTATTTTGTAGTTTCTTATCCTTGATTTTAGCAAACCCCTAACAACAAAACCTTCTCTAAACTTAAAAGCTTCATATTCTTGCCAGTTGGGGATTACACAGGTCACTTGACTCTTGTTGCAGCAGTAAAACATTTCCTTCTCGAGCAACATGAAGCTGGCAATACCACCACCTAGTTCAGTTTGACCAAGGACAACTCACCTACAAACCAGGTAGCCAGTTCTGTTCAAGCCATGTGTGCAATGCACTCCAATAAGTTTATCTGTAACACATGGTAATCAGTTTATATTTTTGAAGTGTTCTTTTTCCAAAACCAAATCAGAGCAAAAGAAGCCCATTTTACATTGTTCTTCAACAGGGACACCAGCACAGATAAACTGAACTGATTGTGTAACAAAATCACCACCTTTGTGTCTAATTATCACCCCTGATTTTAGTTCATTAGCTCATTTAATTCTGTGGCCTCATCTGCATGGTCACACAGCTCACTGCATGGAAGGTATATTTAAAAGCTCTATGAAAGGCTGGCCTGCATTTCCTGAGCACTAACAGCTTCCTGTTACCAAAACGGGATCGGTATCTATGGGCAGACTAGACACAGTCTCAATTTCAATTAACGCTTGGCTCGCTGCTAATTATCGAGCCAGCATGAACTCCTTTACTACAATAAACTGGTCTCACTACTGCATCGACATATACATGCCAAGACGAGGAAGGGAAATTCATGTTGTGCACAAAGGTTAATGAAGAACACTGCCAACCCCAAGTCTTCCGTGCCCTTCCCATCAACAGCACTTGTTAACGTAAAGGAAAATCCACACTTACCATTGTCTTTATTGTCTCTCAAGAAGTTTTTTACAACACTCTTGAATTCAAAAATGGTCTGATTGTTTGGTATTTCATGTCCCATTGTCGAGATCTTTGAGTAGCAGAGCGTGGCTGGTAGTTCCTACAAGAAACAAAGAAGGACAATAATTTTATAAAAAAGTGCGAAGATTCTCACTAATTAGAGAGCCCTGTGACAGAAGATACAAGAAGACAAGTCTTCCAACTAAGTCCAGAAGAGTGGCAACACAGTTTTAGGTAAGAAAAATTCTCTTTCATTTCTTTAAACTTTATTAATACTCCAGAGCAACCTATTTGCATTTTTGTTCCCTGTGCCTTTGCTCCTTCCTTTCTTGGAAGCACAAAGCACACACAGAAGCTGGAACAACTTTTCCAACTAATATCCACACATGTGATACCACAAGCAAAAAAATATTTGTAATCAGCTTTTAATTCAGGTAAGCGTGTAAAAAAACACCTTTACAGTACCTCCAAACCTGTGATGGTTGTAAAAAGAGAAGAGTTGAAGACCACAGTCTTGCACTTGATCAAGGATGAAAACTGCATCCCAATGTCCCTGCAATGCTCAACCTCATCCCTTTTCCAGAGGATTTGAGTGCCACACGCTCTTTAAAGTCACCTTCGTACAAGAAACTTCTTCCCAATTATTAGCAATATTAGGGCTTTAAGAGAACTTTACTTTCCCAACAATGCGACCAAGACTGACCTCTGGCCTGTAGTAGCGAGTTGTGTATGTCAGGTCAATGATCAAGCCCAGCTCTTCCCCTTGCTCTTTAATTTTCTTAATGAGGTCACGAGGTGAAAACCTCTCCTCTGGATGAAGGTTGTGATCAAAATTCTGAGGGAAAATAACATTCAATGACAGACATTAAATGCAGGTGCACTGCGACTGGAGGGAGGAGGCTTGCACTGCCGAACCTCCTGAAGACCATCCTTTTGGGGAAAAAAAAATGAAAAAGATACAAATGGCCAAAATCAAGAACAGACCCATGTCTGTGTTGCACTGTGCCAAACCAGAACAAGCTCTGGACCGTTAACTGTTTTGGGACTGTTCTGCTAAGGTATTCCAGGAACGACTAAAGACTACGACAAAACATTACAGGGCGGCAAACGTGCTGAGGAACAAGCTCGAGTTTGGCGAGGGCTTTAAAACGGGCCTGGTTCCCGTGGAGGTGCAGAGGCAGCACTGCACGCTGCCACCAGCTCCACTGCCCCCGCGGGGCCACCCACGAGCGAGCGCCAGCCCTCGGAGACGGGGGGCACCAGAGCTCGGGCGCCGCCGTGGGGCCTGCTGCGGCACCGGCCACGTCGGCAACCGCCTGGGGCCGCCCTCGACCCCCTGCCCGCGCTCACCTGCCTCAGGGGGACCTTGAAGGCGATGAAGCGGGTACCCGGCAGCCTCCGGCCCAGCGGGACGTAGTCGGTCCACCTGAAAAGGGAAGCAGAGGGACATCAACCACCGGAGCCCCGCTCCCGCCGAGCCCCTGCGGGAAGGGAGGGGGTGCCCCGGGGGCGGCACCCACCGCTCCGGTACGCGGCAACCCCCGCGGCCCGGCATGGCGACAACCGCGCGGCCCACCGGCGGCGGAGCCACCGCTTCCGCTTCCGCTTCCGCCGCCCCGACACCGCGCGGCCGCCGTCCGCACGGCACCGGGAGGCCGCAGTCCGGCCGCGGCTACGGCGCCCCCTGGCGGCACAGAGCGGCACCCGCCGGCACGGCGCTCCCGGCACTGACGTCACTGCCAGGGTACCGGCGTGACGTCACCGCCCGCGGCAGCGACGTCACTGGCTGCCAGCACCCCCAGAGCAGCGGGACGCCTCCCGCCCGCCTCCCCCGGCACCGCCTGGGCACCCGCTGCCGTGCGGAAAACGGGCTCCACGCGCGGTGAGATCGTAAAGCAGGTACGCCCGTTCAGCGTGGGGCAGCACAGGGGTAGTCCCGCCAAAGTCGTGCGCATGCGACGCGGCAACTTGCCTTGGTTATATGCAGCAAAGAGTTACATGTGCGTGACGTTTCACAATGCGCCGATGCATATGCACGACCCGTCCCCGCTTCATATTGAAATTAGTTCAAGAAGTCATTTCCATGAGCTCCTCCCGTCTGCGCTTGCGCAGTGTCTCCTGGTGGTGGTCGTCGGGGGTCGTGGGGATGAAGGTTGGTGACTCTTCCTCCTCACCACTAGTTGACCTCTTGTCTCTGCACAGACTCCGTTGCTCCTTGGCTCTTGTCCATCCGCAGGACCAGGTTCTGCCAGTTTCTTAAGACAGGCTCACACTCTTATCAGGGGACTAACCTTGGTAGGGGGCCCAAGGCTTCTTGCTTTAGTTAATTTGCACAATGCACCACAGTTAGCAAAGACACTAAGTAGCATCCGCTAGTTTAATACTGTCAGTGCTCTATCTATTTGCTAAGATTCTCCTAACTCCCTCTCTCCCCACGGCCCGGTGCTGCTGCCACGGCCCTGCCTGCAGCACAGCTGTGAGCTGCACGGGCATCCCTGGGGCGCAGAGCAGGAGGGTGAAACAGCCCCGAGCCCCCCCACGCCCACCCACGGGGCAGGACGGGGCAGCACAAATGCCAGTGTCCCAGGGCCGCCGCCCCCGGCCCCATCCCTTCCCCTCCAAAAGTCACCCCTCCCCAAAAATCCTGATGGGGGTTAGCAATTGTTGGCACGGGGATGTGTTGGGTTGGGTGATTTGGGAGATGGGAAATGGGGGGGATCACAAACAATTATTGAGACATGAAGCTGTTCAGATAACTAGATGGGAAATTTGGGGGATCAGAACTGCTTGTTGGGATGGCAAATGGCTTGGATTGGAAAACTATTTCTTATTAATTGTCATTTCTCTAAGTCATTGCTTTGTTTATTAAATTATTCTGTGGTAGGTGTTCACTTCGTTAAGGCTCTGCCTGAAGTCGTTTGTGAAGGGGGATATAGAGGGAGGGTTGAACGTAGCCCGCTGCTGCTCCCCATGCCCACCCTGTGAATTGGTTTGGGGATGGCTGCTATGGGAGAGGATGGATGGATGGGGCGTTGGGAATTCACTCTGAGACAGGAAAACATTGGGACTGGAAACTGGATGTCGTTGTTGGGATATGAAATCATCACTGGGATGGGAAGTCATGGTGGGGAGAGAAAACCATTAGGACGGGAAATCATGGGATGGGAAATCACTGTTGGGATGGAAATTTGTAAGGATATGACATTGTGGAATCATAGACTGGTTTTGGTTGGAAAGGACCTTAAAGATCATCTAGTTCCATTCCTTCCACTAGATCAGGTTCCCCAAAGCCCCATCCCATGCCCAAAGCCCCATCCAACCTGGCCTTGAGCATTTCCAGGGATGGGGCATCCACGAATTCTCTGGGCAATCTGTTCCAGTGCCTCACAACCCACATAGTGAAGAATTTCTTCCTAATATCTAATCTAAACTTAATCCCTTTTAGTTTAAAGCCGTTACCCCTTGTTCTATCAGAGCATTGCCTGAAAAAGAGTCCTTCCCCATCTTTCCTGTAGGCCCCCTTTAGGTACTGGAAGGCCACTGTAAGGTCTCCCTGAAGCCTTCACTTCTACAGGCTGAAAAAACCCAGCTCCCTCAGCATTTCTTCATAGGAGAGGTGCTCTGAGCATCATCATGGCCCTCCTCTGGACATGCACCATGTCCTGCAAGGACTTGCACCATGGACATGCAAGGTCCATGTCCTTCTTACGCTGCGGGCCCCAGAGCTGAATGCAGTACTCTAGATACTGTGTTGCGATGGGGAACCATCACAGAGATGGGAAATTGTTGGGATGGTTATGGAGCAGCTCTGCAGGTAGCCTGACTGCAATGAGCAAGTCCTTACATTCCATGGCTGCTTCACCCTGACAGGAGAAAATGCCTCCCAGCCTGGAACCCCAGTCTGGAAACCCAGGTGGGACTTGGCCTCTGCAACCTGGGAATTTGGCCTCGGAATCAGGGACATCCTTGAGGGCTCCAGTATCCTGGAAAGGCAGCTGGGCACCTGAGGACCAGAGACATCCTGAAGATGCTGTCAATAAGGGCAAACTGAGAAACCAGGGAACAACTTTTCACCTGAGAAGGTGGAAAAAAAGAAAGAGGAAAGTGGCCTGAGAAACTGAGAATTGATGTGTGAAAGAAAACTGTTTAGTGAAAATGGCATCATCACCTGCTGGCTGTCTCAGGAGGATGATAGAACTGCACAGCATCTCTTTTGTTACCTGAAGTGGCAGTGCCTATGTCCTTTTCTGGCTTAGTGATATAAAAAGGGCCTGTTTTTTTTTTTTTTGTTTTACCCCAAACGGGGCTTTTCTCTCAGAAACGTCCCGTGCTGCAGATGCTCTTTTCCCTCAGTGATGACCATGATGATGACTTTTTCCTCCTTTAACAGGCTGAAGCCTTGCTGGAATGCCGGGTCAACTCTGTGATGCTGCAACAGCAGCTCCTCAACTCTGCGATGCTCCACCTTGCTGTGACAGGGACAACCTTTGTAGTGAGACTCTGCCCGTCACTCTGGTCCCCTGTCTGGACTCATTCCAGGGAGGAGTGGGTGCGTACCAGTCTCTCTGAGATCAGTTTCCTTAATTAGACCCTTTGAGGTCAGTAGGACCTCCACCCCCACTTCTGCAACCAGTTTTAAGGCATTTGGTATCAGTGATAGGTACATAGGTACATAACCTGACATAGGTATTTTATCATAGAATCATAGAATTGTTTAACCATTTAGGTTTGAAAAGACCCTTAAGTTCATTAAGTCCAACCATCACCTAACACTACAAGTCCACCACTAAACCAAGTCCTTAAATGCCACGTCTGCACATCTCTTAAATACCTCCAGGGATGGTGACTCCACCACTTCCCTGGGCAGCATGTTCCGATGCCTAACCACCAGTGCTGAGTAGAGGGAGAAGATCACCTCTCTCAACCTGCTGTCCGTACTCCTCTTGATGCAGGCTAGGTTCCCGTTGGCCTTCTTGGCCACAAGGGCACACTGCTGGCTCATGGTTAACTTGTCCACCACAACCCCCAGGTCCCTCTCTGCAGAGCTGCTCTCCAGCAGGTCAGTCCCCAGCCTGTATTGGTGCTTGGATTTATTCCTCCCCAGGTGCAGGACCCTGCACTTGCCCTTGTTGAACCTCATAAGGTTCCTCTCTGCCCAGCTCTCCAGCCTGTCCAGGTCTCTCTGAATGGCCGCACAGGTCTCTGGTGTGTCAGCCACTCCACCAAGTTTTGTATCATCTGCAAACTTGCTGAGGGTGCACTCTGTCCCTTCATCTCAGTCACTGATGAGTAAGTTGAATAGCACTGGACCCAGTACTGACCCCTGGGGGGCACCGCTAGCCACTGGCCTCCAACTAGATTTGGCACTGTTGAGTATAACCCTCTGAGCTCTGCCATCTAGCTCGTTCTTGATCCACCCCACTGTCCACTCATGGATCCCACACTTCCGGAGGTTGCCCAGGAGGATGTTATGGGAGACAGTGTTGAAAGCCTTGCTGAAGTCAAGGTAGACAACATCCACTGCTCTCCCCTCATCCATCCATCCAGTCATCTCATTGTAGAAAGCTATCAGGTTGGTTAAACATGGCTTCCCCTGATGAATCCGTGTTGACTGCTTCCGATCATCTTCTTTTCCTCCATGTGCTTAGGGATGGCGTCAAGGATGAGCTGCTCCATCACCTTTCCAGGAATGGAGGTGAGGCTGACTGGCCTGTAGTTTCCTGGGTCTTCCTTCTTGCCCTTCTTAAAGACTGGAGTAATGTTGGCTTTCTTCCAGTCCTCAGGCACCTCTCCTGTTCTCCAAGACCTTTCAAAGATGATAGAGAGAGAGGGGCTTAGCAATAATGCTCACCAGTTCCCTCAGCACCCTTGGGTGCATCCCATCGGGGCCCATAGATTTGTGGGTGTCTAGCTTGCCTAAATAACCTCTAACCCAATCCTTATCAACCAGGGGAAAGTCTTCCTCTCTTCAGGTTTTCTTTCTTTTTTCTGAGCTCGGTAGTGTGTGGGGGCTAGTCTTAGCAGTGAAGACTGAAGCAAAGAAAGCATTCAGTAACTCTACCTTCTCTGTATCCATCATCACCAAGGCACCTGCCTCATTTAGCAGTGCACTTACATTTTCCTTAGTCTTCCTTTTGCTGCTTATATATTTGAAGAAGCCCTTCTTGTTATCCTTGCTAAATTTGATTCTAACCAGGCTTTGGCCTTCCTCAATGCATCCCTGCGTTCTCTGACAATGTTCTTATATTCCACCAGGTGATCTGTCCCTTCTTCCACATCATGTATGCTTTCTTCTGTTTAAGTTTTCCCAAGAGCTCCTTGCCCATCCACACAGGTCTCCTGCCCCCCTTGCTCTACATCTTTCTCTAACCAAATCCTTCTCAACCAAGAGAAAGTCTCCTTTTCTCCAGACATTCTCTCTTGTTTTTAGAGTCTGGGATTCCTGAAGGCTAGCCTTAGCAGTGAAGACTGAAGTAAAGAGGGCACTCAATAACTCTTCCTTCTCTGTATCCTTCATCACAAGTGCACTTACCCCCATTCAGCAACGGGCCCACATTTTCCGTAGTTTTTATCTTGCTATTGATGTATTTGAAGAAGCCCTACTTGTTGTCCTTGACATCCCCTGTCAGATTTAATTCCAAATGGGCCTTAGCCTTCCTTGTCACATCCCTGCATTTTCTGGCAATGTTCCTATATTCCTTCCAAGCAGCTTGTTCCTTTTTCCACATTCTGTACAATTTCTTCTATTTGAGTTTTGTCAGGAGCTCCTTGCTCATCCATGCAGATCTCCTGCCCACTTAGCTTGACTTCTTACCCATTGGGATGCACCAGTTTGAGCTTGGAGGAAGTGATGCTTGAATACTGACACACCTTCCTTCTAGGGCCCTACGCCATAGGATTCCTCCCGGCAGGTCCCCAAAGAGGCCAAATTTTGCTCTCCTGAAGGCTAAGTTTGCAATCCTACTTATTGCCCTGCTTCCTCCACGCAGGATCTGAACTCCATCATCACATGGTCACTGCAGCCAAGGCTTCTGCTGACCTTTGTGTCTCCAATCAGTCCTTTGTTAGTACAAGGTCTAGCAACATACCTCTCTTCATTGGCTCATACACTACCTGTGTCAAAAAGTTGTCATCAGTGCTCTGCAAGAACCTCCTGGACTGTTTGTGCCTAGCTGTGTTGCCTTTCCAGCACGTCAGGGTGGTTGAAGTTCCACATGAGAACCAGGGCCTGTGATCGTGAGACTACTTCCAGCTGTCTGTACATCTCGGCAATTTCCTTTTCCTGATCAGGTGATGTGTAGTAAATACCCACAGCAGCATCACCCATGTTAGCCAGCCCTTTTAGCCTTACCTATAAGCTCTCGACCTGCTTATTGTCATCCACCCTAAGGCAGAGCCCCATACATTCCAGTTGGTCTCTCACATAAAGAGCAACTCTGCAACCTTGCCCTACTGGCTTGTCTTTCTTAAAAAGCACATAGACATCCACGATAATATTCCAGTCATGTGAGCTATCCCACCATGTTTCTGTAATTGCAGTGAGATCAAAGCCCTGCAACTGCACACAGATCTCTAATTCTTCCTATTTATTGTCCATGCTATGTGCATTGTTTGCTGCACTCCTGCTCACTAGCACTCCCTAAGACTGCCTTTTGTAGGGGTGGCTGCCATTGCTCCTCTCCAATCAATGCACAGCAGCACATGGCACATGGAAAATAAGGAGGTGATTTGTGACAGACAACATGGCCTCACCAAGGGAAGATCATGCCTGACAAATCTGGTGCCATTTTACAGCATTGGTAACATTGGGTTACAGCATTGGTGGATAGAAGAGCAACTGACATCATCTACCTGGACTTGTGCAAAGGATTTGACACTGACCCCCATTATATCCTTGTCTCTAAATTGGAGAGACATGAATTTGATGGATGGATGACTCATTGCATAAGGAATTGGCTGGATGGTCACACTCAAAGAGTTGTGGTCAAACAGCTCAATGTCCAGGTGGAGATCAGTAACAAGTGGCGTTCCTCAGGGGTCAATACTGGGACCGGTGCTGTTTAACATCTTTGTCGGTGACATGGACAGTGGGATCAAGTGCACCCTCAGCAAGTTTGCCAATGACACCAAGCTGTGTGGTGCGGTCGACATGCTGGAGGGAAGGGATGCCATCCAGAGGGACCTGGACAGGCCTGAGAAGTGGGCCTGTGCGAATCTCATGAGGTTCAACAAGGCCAAATGCAAGGTTCTGCACTGAGCCAGGGCAATCCCAAGCACAAATACAGGCTGAGCAGAGAATGGATTGAGAGCAGCCCTGATGAGAAGGACCTGGGGGTGTTGCTTGACGAGAGGTTTGACATGAGCCAGCAATATGCACTTGCAGCCCAGAAAGCCAACCATACCCTGGGCTGCATCAAAAGCAGTGTGGCCAGCAGGTTGAGGGCAGTGATTCTCTCGCTATACTCTGCTCTCATTAGACCCTACCTGGAGCCCTGCATTCAGCTCCTGGGCCCCCAGCACAAGGAGGACCTGGAAGTATTAGAATAATTCCAGAGGGCCACAAGGATGATCAAGGGACTGGAGCACCTCTCCTACGATGACAAGCTGAGGGAGTTGGGCTTGTTCAGCCTGGAGAAGAGAAGGCTCTGGGGAGACCTTATAATTGCTTTCCAATACCTAAGGAGGGCCTACAGGACAGACGGAGAGGGATTCTTTCAGGCAATGCATTGGATTGCCCAGAGAAATAGTGCATGCCCCATCCCTGGAAGTGCTTAAGGCCAGGTTGGATGGGGCTTTGAGGAACCTGGTGTAGTGGTAGGTGTCCAGGCCCATGGCAGTGGGATTGGAATTAGATGATCTTTAAGGTCCTTTCCGACCCAAACTATTCCATGATTCTATGATAAAGTCAATCCTAGGGGTATCCCCTTATGTTAGTTTTTTTTTTTTTTGTCCCCACCTGGATGCACCTCTAAATTGATTCATCCAGCCACCACGTGCACTTGATGATTCAACACCCCCATTAACATAGATTTGATACAAGATAATAGTAAACAAAACATAATAGTTACAATGATTAGTGTCAATGAAGATTGCAATAAAGAAGCAAGACATCCTGATAGTGGGAATTATGATCCATGCAAAAGTTTGTTCAACCATCCTCCTTCCACGTTTTCTCTAAGGGTCTCTTCTCACTTTTGCCACATGCCTCATACTGTATAGTTGTTCATTAGGGTCTTGTGTTACATTTGGTATATGGATACAGCAAGTATTGTTGGCCAAATGCAAGTACCACACGTTCCATTTTCATGCAACAATAACAAATCTAACACCAGTTTATTCTGTAGTGCCATGTTTGATGTGGCCTGTAGTTGCACATTTAATTCTTCCAACCCAACAGGAGCTGCACTAGCCAGTGCTTCAGTCTGTCTGGTGAAGTTATACAACATCCTTCAATTCTGGAATGCTGTGACTTGAGGCGTGAAAATTGATTCCAGTGCCCATCCAACTACAGTCCCTGTCTTGGGGTATTGCCAAGGGTCTTTTGATTCCCTTTTGCTTCATCCCCAAGGATGAAGGGGTTGTTATCTCCAGAGGGGACAAAGGGTTAAGAGCCCCAACATGTGTTGGTGTTCCTGACCTCCCACAGGTAAGTCTGTAGTCCATGTTCCATCACTATTAACACACAGAGCGTGTCCCATAGAGGGTATAGTGAGTTCTGAACAAATTAGATCAAACCAAGTATCATTGTTAGTCAAATGAGACCAAGTGTCATTAACTGAGGTGGTATAGCTACAACAAATACAACCTATTCGGAAGACTTGAGCTACCAGGCCCAGAATCTGAATTTCAGCCTCTCAAATGCTGCAATTATAAACTTTAGTACAATTCCAACTTCAATATTTTGGGCTATCTAAATGAGAAATATTAAAGTTTGCATATTGGATATTGACCTGTATGGGAGTGTCCAGTAATCCAATGGTCTCATCACAATTAATACACCAGACAGTAGTCTGCATGTAATACCAGTCACCATGCTATGGTGCTCCCCACACCCTAGGAATATGCATTCCCCATGGTATGGTGTTTCCCCAGAAGGACTGTAAATTGTCACAGCTGTTTCACCACCAACCTTAAACTTTAGTGGTGGCTTAGTGATACTGCAATTATCTATGGTTTCATTTTTCTTAAGAGTCCACTGCAGGACACACTTCCCTTCCTCAGTGTGCCATGTTAGATTGGTACAATTCTGCATTTTCCATATAGCCTCACAAGTTTGGGTCAGTCCCATGGTCAATATTCCCCAAGTTATTGGTGAACTGGAAGACTTGGGGAAGGGGTAGGTTCCCCCACTGTGATCAACATCACATAAGGTCGGAGGCCTAGGGAACTTTTACGTAGAGCAGCTACACTCCACCCTGGAAGCTTCTTCAATACTGTACCTTTTATTTAAAATGTGAATATCAGTTTAATTTCCAAGTTACCTCAGGCAATTATTCCATGTAATCCACCCTGTGACTATAGTCACTCAAGCTTCACGACATTTGGAATGTATCGGGTGTATCACATATGTTCTTGGGATGAGGATTATTGAGTACATGTACGTCTTGTAGGGATACTAAATGGTTCATCAAAATCCAAAGTTCAACATACAAAGTTACTGTTAGTATAAAACGTAATGCTATGAGTATTAATAAAACAGTAACAGGGTGAAGCACCTTGTTGAAAATTCCTGTGGCAGTTGGCCACCATCCAAAAAAAATGTCCCACCAGAGGTGTTTTTCATCCTTCTTTACTCTTTCCAACATGCAGTGTTTTTCCTTTATATCATGGTGGACAGTAATCAGAATCTTTTGTCCATTTTCTTGAACTTGTTTCACCAAACGCTTAAATCTTCATGTAACAGTAATTTCTTCACCAGTGCAACATACATTCCAATTGGAGTAGGCAGCAGGTCGTGAAGTAGAGTATACTTGCATGTAATAAGTTGGTAAGAGGTGACAGGAACTGAGTAACTAAAATCACGTCCTAGAATTTTGGTAAATATACAAACAGAAACATTGGAGTGATTACTTCTATCTACAGTAGTATTATCTGTGACTATATAATCACAGTAGGTTCTCATGCAAACGCAGCCTTTCCCAATATATACAAGTACAGTTTCAGGGGTTTCATTAGGATGTATCTTGAAGTGACAAATATTTTGTTCAGTGTCAGGACAAATGTCTTGGGCTTCGAGCATGTTACTTTCACAAATGAAGCCTTTTTGTTCATGCACAATGCATGCATTTACATCATTGATGTCTGCCACTCCTCCCTTTTTATGGGCCCATACATTATGCTCCTTAGGATAAAGTGGAGTTCCATTATGATTGAGTCCTAATGCAATGATCAGATACACATTGTGTACGGTGGCATTACTTATGTTAAGTATAAAGGCAATAATTTATCACTTCCTGCATAATAGGTAAAGTTGACTAATTGCCACCATGCTTGAAACTCCTTTTCAAATTCTGAAGCATTATCCCAAATCAATTTCCAAATTTCAGGGGGTAAGGTTCCTCCTTCTCCCTCTCTAATAATAACTGCTGCTACAGACTGTATCCATAACTGTGCTTAGATGCAGCTCAAGGCAAGGGAAGTATCACCTTGAGTTTTTCCAGGGGCATTTACAATTAATGGATGATCATTTTCTGCAATTTGTTCCCAATGGGGTAAAATGTCAGATAGAAGTCATTGACTTGCTCCTAAGGCCTATAAGGATGATCTTATTGGTCCTTCCAATTTCCTTAGGTCGTCTGTAGTAGCAGTTATTCTACTCATTAGGATGTTGGCATCAATGCTATTTAATATACCCAAGCCTGTTCCCAATAACCCAGTGGCATCTTGTGGCATGTGTCGAGTTTGTTTCAGAGAACGTCCATGTAACTATGCTAGCCAGCTGGTGTGGGCAGTTCTCAAAAAGGTGGTACATTTTGAGTTGATTTCTGAAATATTAACGTGCAGTGCTAGCTCTACCATTTTTAGAAACCAACTAGGGTTAAAGAGAACCCGTTGTTGTCCCACATTTTTAATTATGTAAGGACATGTGTTGAAGATGGAAGGAGTTAAGACTAATGGGAGGCTGAGTTGGTATACTTTCAAATATTTGTGGGAGAGAGTCTTCTTATCCTTTGCAATCAATGCATATCACTCTATCAATCATAAATTCAAATAGCAATGCAGTGCCTTTGTAACCCCGAAGACAGTACACAATTGAGGGTTTGGTGAAAGTACACCCTTAATTGTGCAAGCAATCAGAATTTGGCCCTCGGGCCATGCCCTCCAGTTCCCCCACTGCCCCAAGGCACAGGGAGACCTGGCGACTCACAGGGACAGGCACAGGAAAATGACGCCCTGCCCAACCCCCCCCACCACATCCTGGCACAAATGTCTGGCCCAGCTACACCGCTGCCTGAGGCCACCGGCCTGCCCGGAAGCAGCCCCGTGTGTCCCCTCGCGTCCCCCACCCCTCCCAGCATGCCCTGAAGCGCAGAACCTCCCAGAGCGGCTCCACCCAGGCACCCCTGCCCTGGCTCAGCTCTGCCTGTGCCAGCCCCGGCTGTGAGTGGCTGCTGGCCCTGTCCGACACCAGCCCGGAGCCGGCCCCATTGGCACCCCCTGCGCTGCCCCAGAACTGGGCCCCTCAGCGACCCCCCCAGCCATGGCCGCACCCAAGTTTGCTGACCTGCCTGGCATCGTGCGTGCGGGGCTGGGCCTTGGGGTGTCCAGAGGGGGTCGGGGGAGAGAACGTGGGGCCTGTGGAGAGATTGGGGATGCCAGGGTCAGGGGGGAGCTGGGGGGATCAGCTGCCTGGGAGGATCTGAGGCAGCTGGGCAGTAAGAGGGGAGTAGTTGGGGCTGTCGGAGTCTGGGCACTGGGACTTGCAGGGGGGTCGGGGAGGCTGTGGGTGTGGGGGTGCCTGTCAGGCACCAGGGCATGGGGGGGTGTTGGGGGCACGGGGGAAGGAGGTGGGGGCTTGGGGACATCGGAGGTGTCCAGAAAAGCTGAGGAGTCCGTGGGGAGATGGGGTGTGGGGGGCCAGGGAACTGCCAGGCTGTGTGAGGGCAGAGGCACCATCCAAAGTTGTTTGGGGGTGTTTGATGGCAAAAATAGATAGACGGCTGAAACTGTGCCCCAGGTATGGAATGAACCAGAGGTTTATGAGACCAGCAACACACCTGAGGGTCACCAGGCCGAATTGGAGGCGGTAAGGCTTTGCTGGGGCTATGCCTCAGGGCAGGGACAAGCAAGGGCAGCAATCTGGGAGCACAACCAACAGGCTCCCCAAGAAGAGAAACCCCCATGCCCCCCTGTGTGCCCCCCTCATTTTTACTCACATGTACCCCCCCATGTGCAGCCCCATGTCCCCCACCCTGATCTGCACCCACCATATTCCCCCTCCCCTCCCATTTTCCCCCTGACTGTACACCCCAGGGCACTGGGACTTGCAGGGGGGTTGGGGTGGCTGCAGGTGTGGGGGTGCCTGTCAGGCACCCAGGCATGGGGGCGTGGTAGGAACACGGGGGCAGGAAGTAGGGGCTTGGGGACATCAGGGGTATCCATAAGAGCTGAGGAGTCCCTGGGGAGTTGGGGCATGTTAGGCCAACGAAATGCCAGGGTGTGTGTGGGCAGAGGCACCATGTGAAGGTGTTTGGGGCAGTTTGGGGGTATTTGATGAGAAATAGACATTGAATAGCTGAGCCTGTTTATGCTCCAGGCCTGGAACGAACCAGAGGTCTATGAGACCGGTGACATGCTCAAAGGCGACCAGGCCGAGTTGGAGGTGGTAAGGCTTTGCCAGGGCTGTGCCACAGGGCAGGATCGAGTGGGGGTGCTGGTGCCCCCATCCCACAGGCATCTGGCTCAGTGGGAGCATCACCAGGACAGGGAAGTGGCTCCTGTCCCTGCATGTGTCTCCTCAGTGCTGTGTCCCCTCATGGCTCCACGCCTCAGGGAAGCATGCCCACCACCCATTTGTCAGCCTGCCATTGCTGTGGGGAAGTAAGGAGCGAGAGTAGGGCACAGCACCATGCCCATGCTGGGTGGCATCCTCCTCCCCATTCTTGGGGTCTGCAAGAACTGGTCACCATCCCCAGGATCCTTGTCCTACATAGCACTGCAAGGGCAGCAGAAGCGGGCAGATCTGGCCAGCCCCTTCCATCCCCTTGGCTTCTCTGGGGGACTGGCTTCCCACACACAGCCTTCATGGGGTCTGGTTGCTGCGCCCATCCCTGTGTGCCCGTTGCTGGCCAAGTGAATGTGATCCTAGGATACTGTGGCTGCAGCTTGGCAAGTGGGGGGCAGCAGAGGGAGGATGCCAGCATCCCCGTGGGGTGATGCCAAGGAACTGTGCCCCCCTTTTCCCCTCACCCAGCTGCCTGCAGCAGCAGCTGAAGAATTGGCAAAATGCAGGACAGAAGCACCAGTGAAGAGCCCTGCCAAGGCCCTGACATCCATCGGAGACATGGTCACGTTTGAGGTGTACTGGAGGCCAGGGCAAGACCAGTTTGCCCTGGATGCCAAGGTGAGTGTGGGGAGGTAGAGAGCACTGTGCCCAAAATGTGCTGTCTTGTTTTCTCACCCCTCATTTCTCAGATCGTGGAGCTGGAGAAGCGGCTGGCACAGCTGGAAGCCACAGTGCAGTGCAAGCCCATCAGCCAGGTAGGGAGACAGGCACTCCTGCCCTGCCACTCTCTTCCCCCCCCCCCCCCCCATTCCTCCCCACTGACGCCCCACCTTCCTCCACACCAGAATCTGCTCCTGGTCGAGCCGATGGGTTCCAGCCTCCTGGTGAGTTGGAAGCAGAGTGGGGGGCATTTCACTCATGCCCTTCTCAAGGCACTTGGCAGCCCAGGGCACTAGCCTGACCCCCACCATCTTGCTTTCCATCCCCAGGAGACTGCGCAGATCCTGCAGGCCAAGGTGAACATTTTGGATGAGGTCATGCTGGACCAAATAGAGGCCCGGCTGAAGGTGGGCTGGGATGGAGGGAAAGACGTGGGGAGGGAGGAAGGGAGGGAGGAAGGGAGGAAGGGAGGGAGGGGGTGAGCCCTACGGCCCCCCACCAGCGCTGTGTACACTGGCTCCACTGGTGGGTGGCACAGGGTCATAGGACAGCCACAGGTCCGCACTGGCGACAGCCATGAAATTGTGGGTGGACAGTGCTAGGTTTGGGTTCTCACAGCTCCCTACTTCCCAGAGCATCCTGGGGAAGGTGAAGGAGATTGCCGAGCACGAAGCAACATTGCAATGCGCCAACAGCCAGAGCAAGGTAAGAGCAAATAGGGTGGACCCTAGCAAAAGCAACCCAGCAGGGGTGAGGAGGTTATTCGGAGCCCTCCTGCAGACTGTGCTTACACCCACCTTCCTTGCTTTCCACCCCTTGCTCCAGATCCACCAGACATATGAGTTAATGCAGCACTGGGACCCCATAGCCAGCAGCCTGCCTGATGTGGTGCAGTATCTGCTGACCCTCAGGGACCTGCACAAGGAAGGTGAGGGGCTGGAGGGGATGCTGGGGACAGCAGCGTGGCATGACAGAGGACTTCTATGGAGGCTACTGCTATTGATGAGCTTTTGTCTCCCTCCAGCCACACAGGTTGGGCAGGTCCTTGAGGACATGGAGACCATGCAGAAGGAGATAGCTGATGCTCTCCAGGTCAACACTTTTCTGCTGGAGGTGGTGAGTCCCACCAGCATCTGCTGGACCTGGACCTGGGCCTGAATGTGGGAAGGAATCCCCATATTCTCCCCCCACACCCCCCGCTCACCCCCTTCCCCACTCAACCCTGCAGGTCCAGAAGACAATGAAAGAATTCTTGACCTTTGTAGAGGAAAACGTTGCTGAGACAGAAGCTAGCATCAGGAAGCTGCAGAAGTGACAGCACCCCAGAGCCCCCCTGAGCATTCCTGCCCCCTGGATTCCTTGGGATCCTTCCCACCCAAAGAGGCTCCTTCTCTGTGTCCTCCCCTCCCTCTCCCCCCCTTCCAAAAAAACCACAAATTTTTCTGACTCAAGACATTTTGGTGTTGGCATTTCCTTAGGGTTGTGGGATGTGAGCAGGGCCTAGTTGTGGGGTTTTAAATGTATCTTTGAATTGTAGGTGCATACAACACCCTCCCCCACCAAGCACCCCCACTGCAGCCCAAGCACTACCCATCACAGCCTCCTGGTTCCATTCAATCCAGTGGCTCTGCCAGAAAGCTGCAGCTCTCAGGGGCATTGTCTCCACTTGGCGACTTTTATTGGGTTTATATGGCAAGGTTTTGGTAGCAGTGGGCTGCAGGGGTGGCCTCTGTGAGGAGTCCAGAAGCTGCCCCATGTTAGATATGAGTCAGTTTCAGCCAGTTCCAAAGGGACATGCTGCTGCCCGGAGCCAAGCCAAAAAGTGATGCTGTTTGTGCCTCTGTGAGGGGATATTTAACAAAGGGGAAAAAACTGCTGTGCAACAGCAGCTGGGAGAGCGAGAAGTGAGAAAGCTCTCTGCAGCCACCAAGGTCTGTGCAGAAGGAGGGCAGGAGGTGCTCCGGGCGCCGGAGCTGAAGTTCCCCTGCAGCGTGTGGAGAGGCCCCTGGTGGAGCAGACTGTGCCCCCACAGCCCATGGGTCCCACGGCGGAGCAGATCTCCACGCTGCAGCCCGTGGAGGAGCCCACAGCGGAGCAGGTGGATCTGCCCTGAAGGAGGCTGCGGCCTGTGGAGAACCCCCACAGGAGCAGACGTGGGGGGAGCTGCCACCTGTGGGGGACCCATGTCGGAGCAGTTCTTGAAGAGCTGCTGCCTGTGGGAAGTGCACGCAGGATCAGTTTGGGAAGGATGGCATGCCATGGGAGGGACTCCACGTGGAGCAGGTGAAGAGAGTGGTTGTGAAGGAGTGGCAGAGACAAAGTGTTATGGGCTGACTGCAGCTCCCATTCCCCATTCCCCTGCACCACTCAGGATGAGGTCATAGAAGAGGGTGGATGGGGAAAATGTGTTTTTATTTATTTATTTATTTATTTATTTATTTAAAGTTTCTCACTGCTTTAGCTTGTTAGGTAATAAATTACATTCATCTCCCTATTCTGAGTCTGTTTTGCCCATGAGGGTAGATGTTGAGTGATCTCCCTGTCCTTATCTCAACCCTTGAGCCCTTTTCATCGTATTTTCTCCCCTTTCCCTTTGAGGACGGGGGAGTGAGTGAGAGGTTGTGGTGGAGTTTGGCTGCCCAGCTGGGTAAAACTGCTACACCACTCATGGGGCAGGATATAGTGTGGCTGTGAATGGGAGGCACCCATGTGCTTGGAGACAGCCCAGATGGGCTTTCGTGCTCCCCCAGTCTGTTAGCAATGATTAGTTCTGGTACAAGGGGACAGGATGGGGAACACACATGCTGTTAGGTGAGTGGGAATCTCACGCTAAACTAACCCTGAGTGAATCTGGACTTGGAGCCACAAAAGGCAGGACATGACCTGGGTTCAAGGGGCACCCACTGCCCCTCAGCAAGTGGCGTGGCCCCAGAGAACCCCAGCCCTGCTCTCCCCATTTTGGTATGCCCCACCATCACTGCCCAAGTTCCCCCAGGCCCCACTCCCCCAGCAGCATGGTGCCCAGTGGGGTCCTGGGGCAAAGATGCTGCTCTGCAGTGCCCCAGCAGCACCTAAATGCCTCACCTTCCTGCCAGGGGCAGCTACTCCTCCTCTGCCCTGTCTTGCCTTGCCCTGGGGGCAACTGACTTTCATCCCAGGGACAAGCACCTCTCCGTCCAGCACGCAAGTGGGGGTAATCCCCTCCTGCTGCACTGGGGCAAATGCTCTCTGTCCCCTTCCCCAGGGGTAAATACATACCTGACCCCCCACATCTGACCCCCCTGACTGTCGCTATCACCTTACTCACATCTGGTGGGGGTAGGGGGGGAGGAGGGAATAAGACACTCCCCCCCATCATCCTCTTCCCTTTGCTGAGTGGGAAAGAACTCCACCATATCTTCCCCTTTTTCTCTCCTCATTTTGGAGGGGGAGTACATAACCTCCCCCCAACTGCCTCTTTCTTTTTGACCAAGAAAAACTCCACACGTTCACCCTACTTCCTTTGTGGGGGCTTCTCTCTCTCTCACACACAGAGCAAGAGAGAGAGAGATGCACTGCCCAGCTATTTTTAGGTGGGGAAATAACTCTCACGCATTGCCCCTTCCCTTTGCCAAGGCAGAAAGAACTCCACCATCGCCCTTCTCTCTTCAGAGGGAGGAATGAGACCTCTTCCATTTGGGGGATATAAATCACCCCAGCACTCATTTTCTGTTGGAGTGGGGAAAAAATGTCCCTTCTCAACCCTTTGTTATTCTCTTCCTCCCTTTTAAAGGGGAACAAAACTCCCCCCATGGCCTTGATCTCTTTTCAGGATGGGGGAAATAACTTCCTCTGTCGACCTTTGCCCCTTTTGGGGAGTTGGGGAGGAATAACTCCCCCCATCGTCCTGCCCTCCCTTGAGGGGGTAAATAATTCCCTGCATTCCTGTCCTTCCTTTGGAGGGGGAAATAATTCTCCCCATTGCCCTCCTTACTTTGTGGGGCTGTAGAACCACCTTTCATCATGCTTTTATGTTAGGGGGAAATAACTTGCCCTCCAATCATCTCCTCTCTTATGTGGGTTTAAATAGAATCTCAGAATCCTAGGATGGGTTGGGTTGGGACCTTAAAGACCATCTAGTTTCAAGACCCCTGCCATGGGCAGGGACACCTCCCATTAGACCAAGTTGTTTAAAGCCCCATCAAGCCTGGCCTTGAACACTTTCAGGGATGGGATATTCATAGCTTTTCTGGGAGACCTGTTCCAGTGCCTCACCATTCTCATAGTGAAGAATTTCTTCCTAATCTAAATCTTCTCTTTAGTTTCAAACCATTACTCATTGTAATGAGTCACTACATTTCTTGATGAAGAGCCCCTCCTCAGCCTTCCTGTAGGACTCCTTTAGGTATTAGAAGGTTGTTATAAGGTCTCCCCAGAGACTTCTCTTCTCCAGGATGAATGTCCCCACCTCTTTCAGACTCTGATCATCCTCATGGCCCTCCTCTGGATTCACTCCAACAGTTCCATGTCCTTCTTGTGCTGGAGGCTCCAGAGCTGAATGCAGTACTCCAGGTGGGGTCTCATGAGAGCAGAGTAGAGGGGGAGAATCACCTCCCTCAACCTGCTGGCCATGCTGCTTTTGATGCAGCCCAAGATACGGTTGCCTTTCTGGGCTGCTGTCATGGTTTTGGCTGGGATAGAGTTAATTTTCTTCATAGAAACTCACACAATGCTGTATTTTGTCTTTTTGATGAAAATAGTGGTGATAACGTACTGACGTTTTCAGTTGTTGCAGAGCAGTGTTTGCATAGAACCAATGACTTTTCTGCTTCTCATACTGCCCTGAAAGCAAAGAGGTGGGGGGTGCACAAGAAGCTGTGAAGGGACAGAGCCAAGACAGCTGACCCTGGCTGACCAGAGCAATATTCCACACCACACAGCATCATGCTCAGCAATAAAAGCTGGGGTAAAGAGGAAGGAAGGGGGGGACATTTAGAGTGATGGTGTTTATCTTCGCAAAAACTGTTACGCGTGATGAGCCCTGCTTTCCTGGAAGTGGCTGAACATCTGCCTGTCAATGGGAAGTAGCGAATGAATTCCTTGGTTTGCTTTGTTTACGTGCATGGTTTTTGCTTTACCTAGCAAACTGTCTTTATCTCAGCCCATGAGTTCTTGCACTGATTCTCTTCCCCCTCCAACCTGGGGAGAATGAGTGAGTGGCCGTGTGGTACTTGTATGTCAGCTGGGGCTAAACTACAACAGTTGCAAGCACACACTGCCAGCTCATGTTGAGCTTCTCATCAACCAGTCCCAGCAGGTCCCTCTCCTCAAGGCAGCTCTCAATCCGTTCTCCACCAAGCCTGTATTTGTGCTTGGGATTGCCCCAAGCCAGGTGCAGGACATTCCACCTGACCTTGTTGAACCTCATGACGTTTGCCAGGCCCACCTCTCAGGCCTGTCCAAATCCCACTGTACGGCATGCCTTCCCTCCAGTGTTTCAACCACACCACACAGCTTGGTGTCTGTTGTGGTTTAACCTGGTAGGCAGCTCAGCACCACATGGTCATTTGCTCACTCACCCTCCTCTGCTCCAGTGGGATGGAACAGAGAACTGGAAAAAGGTAAAACTCATATGTTGAGATAAATACAGTTTAATAGGACAGAAAAGGAAGTGAAAATAATAATTAATAATGATAATGATAATAACAATAATAATAGTATATGCAAAACAAGTAATGTACAATGCAATTGCTCACCATCTGCCAAACAATGGCCAGCCAGTCCCTGAGCAATGGCAGACCCCCCTGCCAACTCTCTCCACTTTTATTGTTCAGCATGGTGTCATACGGTACAGAATATCCTTTTGGCCAGCTGTCCTGGTTCTGTCCCCTCTCAGCGTCTTGTACACCCCCAGCCTCCTCGCTGGCAGGGCAGCATGAGAAGCTGAAAATACCTTGGCTCTGTGTAAGCACTGCTCTGCAACAACTGAAACATCAGCATGTTATCAACCTTATTCTCATCCTAAATCCAAAACACAGCACTGAGACAGGGAACAAGACAAAGGATGTTGATTCTGTAGGTCTTAGCAAACACAATTGTATGTTAACCACAAGGCAGGAAGACCCCAAAGATAAGGGAGTAAAAGACTGTATGCATAGATAATGGAACCAGCAAGAACTTGCTTGGATTGCTGAAGTCTGTTAAAGAAAGGAAAGATCAGAAGTTTAGCAGCGAGGAAGACGTCTGGCCTTCATCAAAAGACCACCAGAGTATGATGGATGACCACCCAAGGACTCCAATACACATGTGAATAGGGGTGGGAATCTATGTTAATGATTCTTCAGAGACCTAATGAATATGCAAGAGACTTACAGGAAATCAGGTGAATATGTATATATCCCACTAATATAAGCACACTGCCAGTAACTCTTGGTGTGTGTGTTAGGTGGAGTGATTCCCCACACACCTGGCACTATAATAAAGAATACTTGCTTAATAACTGGTTATTGAATTTTCACTGCATCAGTTTGGCGACCCAGATAGGACCCTCTCTGTCCGTCTGCCGGAGCTGCTGAGATGTGGGACTCTCTAGATGCACCCTGGGAGGTTCTTAGAGGGACTCCTCACCTCAGCTGGCTCACCGTGGGGACAAACAAGGACCATCTTTTGCAAAGGTATTCTTTTTGGAATTCGGTTTGGTCGGTATACTGTTGTTTTGGAAAATACCCGTAAAGCGGCGTACAAGACATTCTGTGTTGGGTGCTGTACTACTAGTCACTTGGAGTCCATGTGGTTTAGTTAGTACGTTGTTTTGTAGACATTCTATGTTGTGTGCCATACTATTTGTCACTGGGAGTCCATGTGATTTAGTTAGTACTTTGTTTTGTAGACGTTCTGCTTTGGGTGCCGTACTACTAGTCATTTGAAGTACATGTGATTTAGTTGGTATGCTATTTTAACTTTGTTTTAGTTTGGATTTGTTCTGGCACTTTGAATATGTTCTTGACATTGAATAATGGAATACGCTTAATGGATCACGATTCATGCTGGGAAATTTCTTGTAATAAGTGTGTTACTATTTATATAGTGATTATTGTTTTGTGTTGCTTGAGTGAAAAGTGTAAAGGGCCTCTGTGTGATTGTGTAATTATGCTGTGTGAGTGACACGCAGCATCACTGTGAAGCAAGTGAGGAGTCCTGATCCGCGGTTCCACTGTTCTGTGAGGAATGTGGCTGGAGATGAATGAAGTGTAAGATATTGAGAAAAGACATCATAATGGGAGCAACTTCGAGTACTATTGATAAAAAGACACCTCTGGGTTGTATCTTGGCCCATTGGAAGAGCATTGGCTGGCCACCTGAAGGAAATGTTAATCGTAAGGCCTTAATTAAGTGTTGTAACCAATGGTAGACTTAATAGAGAGAAAAAAAAAAAAATCAGGATCCAGACTGGGGAGACATTGATCTAATGTTGGGGGAGATGATGGAAACAGAAAAGAAGCTAATTCTTAAAACAGCCTGAATTCATGTGCAAGCTCAGATTGCCAATGGGACCACTCAAGGAAGTGTAGACGATTGCATTCCCCTGACTGACCCCCACTGGGACCCTAATCACCCTGGAAATTATGAACAGTTATGTAAATACCAAAATCTGATTAAACTGGGAATTGAGAACACTGTTCCAAAAGCTATTAATCATTCCACCCTATATAGTATCCAACAAGGTCTGAAAGAAACCCCTACGGAATTTTTGGACCAACTTCAAAATACAATGAAAAAACATACCAATCTGGATCTGGCTTAGAAGATGAACAGAGGCAATTTGCTAGCCTCTTTCTAGGGCAACCAGCCCCTGATATCAGAAAGAAATTACAGAAATTGGAGAGACAAGACTTGGGAGACCCAGAAAGGATATTGAACGCAGCATGGAAAGTATTTAGGAATAGGGAAGATGCGAAGGACGGAAGTTATCTAAGGTGACAGCTATGGCAAACAGTGGCTGTACTAGATCAGAAAGAGAGAAGGGGGACGGGGCAAGGGGGAATTGAAAAAGGTAAAGAAAGGATGTTAGGAGGGTTTAGAGGAACATTAGGACAGAACCAGTGTGTGTACTGCAAGAAGGAAGGACTTGGGTAAAAAGATTGCCCTAGGTTGCAGGATAAACTTGCAACAGTTGCCCTCACAGAGCAGGGATGATGGGGACCTGGGGCGTCTACCCTAGTGGATCCGCTGGCTGAAATAAAGCTAGGGAATGAAGAGAAGCATGGATTTTTTTTTTGTTGTTTGATACCGGAGCTTCTTTCTCTGTGTTAAACAAAAAATTGATTCCAGAAAGCGCTGAGTCTGTAAATGTAATAGGAGCAACTGGCCAACAGGAAAAGTTGTTCTTTTTGAAACCCTTGAAATTTAAATTGGGAAAAATGACTGGAATACATTGATTTTTATACTTACCTAATTCACCAAGGCCCTTGTTAGGAAGGGACTTGCTGGAAAAATTGGATGCAAAAATTTCTTTTGAACAAGAGAAAATGGAAATAAAAGTTAAGAATGATGAACATACTAAAATCTTAAGTCTATCCCTGGCGAGTCCAGAGAAAGTTCCGGACAGGACTCCCTGGATGGATATAATTATGAACCAAGTGTATCCAGGAGTTTGGGCTACAGGAATACCTGGGAGAGCAAAGAATGCAGTACCTGTAAAAATTGATTTAAAGGAAAACACTCACAAGGTATGTCAAAAGCAATACCCACTAAAGGTGGAAGACAGAAGGGGAATGGAAAGAATAATCAATAACTTTCTTAAATATGGACTATTAGTAGAATGTGAGTCGAAATATAATACTCCTATCCTCCCAGTTAGAAAGACAGATGGAACCTACCTATTGTATAGTCCAGGCCTTAAGGGCCATCACAAAAGATTTATACCCTGTAGAAGCCAACCCTTATAACCTTTTGACAAAATTAGAAAACAGTCAGGTTTGGTTGATGGTACTAGATGTAAAGGATGCCTTTTTCTGTCTGCCTGTGGTGACTGAAAGCCAGAAACTCTTTGCCTTTGAATGGGAAAATCCCAATACAGGATGAAAAACTCAGTTTACTTGGACTGTGTTACCACAGGGGTTTAAGAATAGCTCCACCGTATATGGGAACCAACTAGCCTGTGATCTTGAAGCTTGGAAAACCCCTTCAGGAAGGGGGACATTGTTGTAATACGTAGATGACCTGTTGATAGCTACTGAAGAAAAGGAATGTGTAGAAACTATTAGTTTAATATATATATTTTTTGTCACTTGTACTGTGAACCCAGCCTCTTTCTTCAGTAACTAAGTTTCCAGATCACCCATTCATGACTGCATCAAGACCACGGAAGCGGTATACACCAGCAAACCAGACTTAAAGGACACACCCCTAGAAGATGGTATATTGGTATATTGGTATATAGATGGCTGCAGCTTCATCTGCCAGGGAGTTTGCCTTGGAGGGTATGTGGTAACAACATTTAATAAGGTAAATCGAGGCGAAGCCCCTTTCCCCAGAACATCAGCCCAAAAGGCAGAAATCATTGCCTTGATAAGAGCTCTTGAGCTGGCAAAAGGAAAAAGAATTAACATTTGGACAGATTCAAAATATGCGTTTGGTCTGCATGCACATGAGGCAATTTGGAAAGAGAGAGGACTCTTGGGGAATCCCAAGGGAATCCAAAGGGAAACCAATTAAACATGCAGAAGAGATACTGAAGTTACTCCAAGCAGAATACCTGCCTACTAAATTTGCCATTATGCACTGTAAAGGACATCAAACAGGAGATACTGATATTGAAAGAGGAAATAGATTGGCTGATGCAGAAGACAAAGGGGTGGCAGAACGGGCAAATTTTGGTGCTAGTGCTGGGAACAGAAAACCAAGCATTAACAAAAGCTTTAGAGAATGAAATAGAATATTCTAAGATCAATAAGCAATTAACTGAAGATGTAAATGGAAAATATTACCTACAGGTTTAGCACAAATAAATGATACCCTCCAAACTATTATATCAGATGGTAATTGAAGAACATAATAAAACATGCTGGGGAGCTGAAATACTATATCAGTTTTTGAGTAGAAAATGGATAGGACATGATTTGTATACCGCTGTCAGACAGGTATTGAAACAATGTATCATATGTATTAAAAATAACCCACAGACAGGTTTCCCATAGGATCCTACTGGACAAAATGTCCAGCATACAACTAAACAAAAACATCATATGATGGGTGAGCAATTGGCTGACGGGTAGGGCTCAAAGGGCTGTGGTAAATGGGGCCACATCAGGCTGGCGGATGGTCACTAATGGGGTCCCTGAAGTCTCCATTTTAGGGCCAGTCCTCTTCAATGTTTTTATAAATGATGTGGATGTAGGACTAGAAGGTGTTTTGAGCAAATTTGCTGATGACAGCAAACTTGGAGGAGTTGTAGACTTGACTGAAGGTGAAAAGGCCTTGCAGAGAGATCTGGACAGACTGGAGAGCTGGGCGATCACCAGCCGCAGGAAGTTTAACAAGAGCAAGTGCCGGGTCCTGCACCGGAGATAGGACAACCCTGGCTATATGTACAGACTGGGGTACGAGATGCTGGAGAGCAACCCCCTGGAGAGGGATCTGGAGGTTGTGGTTGATGGCAAGTTGAATATGAGCCAGCAGTGTGCCCTGGCAGCCAGGAGGGCCAACTGTATCCTGGGGTGCATCAAGCATGTCATTGCTAGTTGGTCGAGGGAAGTGATTGTCCCGCTCTACTCTGCGCTGCTGTGGCCTCACCTCAAGTACTGTGTGCAGTTCTGGGCACCACAGTACAAAAAGGATGTAAAACTGTTGGAGAGTGTCCAGAGGAAGGCGACGAAGATGGTGAAGGGTCTAGAGAGGAAGACGTATGAGGAGCGGCTGAGGTCACCTGGCCTGTTCAGCCTGGAGAAGAGGAGGCTGAGGGGAGACCTCATCGCAGTCTACAGCTTCCTCACGAGGGGGAGTGGAGGGGCAGGTGCTGACCTATTCTCCTTAATCACCAGTGATAGGACCCGAGGGAATGGTGTCAAGCTGAGGCAGGGGAGGTTTAGGCTAGACATCAGGAAGATTCCTCTTCACCGAGAGGGTGGTTGCACACTGGAACAGGCTCCCCAGTGATGTAGTCACGGCACCAAGCCTGTCAGAGTTTAAGAAGCATTTGGACTGTGCACTTAGTCACATGGTCTGAATTTTGGGGTAGACCTGTGTGGTGCCAGGAGTTGGACTCAATGATCCTTATGGGTTCCTTCCAACTCGGGATATTCTATGATTCTATGACACCCCAAATGGGAACAATAGGGAAGGGAAATGTTCCTGGGGAACAGTGGCAAATTGATATTTCCGAACTACCAAGAAAAGGGGGGTTTAGATGCCTATTGGTACTAACAGACATCATTTCCAGATGGCCAGAAGCATTCCCGTGGTAGAACTAATAAAGCTAGAGAAGTGTCCAAAGTATAGCTGAATGAAATTATACCGAGATTTGGTGTACCCTCAGTAATGTCATCTGAAGGGACCACACTTCACTGCAGAAATAACCCAACAAATCCACAAAGTGCTAGGGATTGAATGGCAACTGCACACTCTGTATAGGCCACAGGCGAGTGGCCAAGTGGAAAAAATGAATCATTTGATAAAACAACAGATTGCTAAAATCTGTCAAGAAACCAATATGTATTGGTATCAGGCACTACACATGGCACTTCTCAGAATTAGAACTAGGCTGGTGTGTGTGTCTGTGTGTGTGTGTGTGAATGGCTACTGAGCAATTGCATTGTGTATTTTGTGCTTTGTATATTCTGTTATTGTTATTATTATTGTTACTGTTAGCAGTGCTAGTAGTGGGATTGTTATCATTATTATTCTTCCCTTCCTTTTCTTTCCTATTAAAACTGTGTTGATCTCTACCTATGAGCTTTTACTTTTTTTTTTTTTTTTTTTTAATTCCAATTCTCTCCCCCATCTCATTCCACTGGGAGGGGGAGGGCGTGCAGAGGAGGGGGAAGGGAGAGAGCAGGAGGAACAGTGCAGGCGAATGAATATGTGAATGGCTGTGTGGTGCTTGGCTGCCTGCCAGGTTAAACCACAACAAACTAAAACAGTCCTTTCTGGGCACAAGGGGTTCAAGGTGATGACAGATTTGATTGGAGCGTGGAAATCCAGGCCAAGTTTATGGATGTTATAGTTGTTTAGCTGCTAATGGGCAGGCTCCTGTGTTCAACACAGGGCTAGCTTTTCTTACCATATGTTAGAGTCCAGTGCTTGTTAGTGGCTACTTTTGCTGCTGCCATTTTCTGTACTCCTTATTGTCTTGGTTTGCCTGGGAACATTTTGATAACAACTACATCCTATCTGGGCTGGCAGATGGCCAGGGCATTGCCACCGTCCCTCTGCTGCTGTACTGGACAAGCTGGAACTCCAGAATGAACTCAAGCCAGAGGGACTGTGACCTGTGGACAAATCCACATGGGAGCACATACACCCCAAAGTGTCCGTGGCCGCAGAGAAGTCCGCTCCAGAGCAAGTACACCTCAAAGCATCTGTAGCTGTGAAGAACTCCATGCCACAGCAGGTACACCTTGCAGTGTCTGTGTCCTTGGATAATGCCATGCCAGAATACCTTGAAGCATCTGTGGCCAAGGATAAGACCAAGACACAGCAGATGTTTGAAGGGACCTCTGACAAGACTGCGGTCAATGGAAAAGGCCAAGCTGGAGCAGGGGTGAGGGGAGGAGTTCATTGCAATGTTTAACCCTATGGCCTGGTCCAGAAGGACAAGGGGTGGAGATTGTGATGGATATGCCTTTATACTGTTCTAACATATGATTTGAGGAAGTCCTATAGCAGTAAAGACTCGAGCCAATGGAGGATGCCTCACAAGAAGCAGTGCAAGAAAAGCAGTGACCTGATCTGAGCTGGCTTCAGCATCCAGTAACTTCAGACAACACACCATCTCTCCTGTTGTGAGTGACCATCATAACAGATGCAAGGTAAGTCTTGGAGTAAAAGAACTGAGTGGATTTTTTATGGACATTTTACAGGGATGGTCCACAGACTAAGGGAATGATATCTGTGTATTCATTAATTGGAGGATAGTGATTAATGAGGTAGGATTGGAAAGTGTGAGAGCTGAGCATGATGGAAATGGTATGGAATAGGGGGTGGATATTGTCATGGTTTTGGCTGGGACAGAGTTAATTTTCTTCATAGAGGCTCATATGATGCTGTGTTTGGGATTTTTCATGAACATGTTGCAGAGCAATGCTTACACTAAGTCAAGGACTTTTCATCTTCTCATACCACCCTGCCAGTGAGGAGGCTGGGGGTGCACAAAAAGCTAAGAGGCAATGGAACCAGGAAAGCTGACCCAAATTGGCCAAAGGGATATTCCATACCATATGAAGTCATGCTCAGGAATAAAAGCTAGGGTAATGGAGGAGGAAAGTAGGGGGTGGGGGAGAGGTGGATATTTGGAATGATGTCATTTGCCTTCCCAGGAAACCATTATGCATGAGGAGCCTGGGACAGGCTGAACATTTGCTGCTGATGGGAAGCAGCAAATGAATTCCTTGTTTTGCTTTGCTTACATGTGCAGCTTTTGCTTTACCTAGCAAACTGTCTTTATCTCAACCCATGATTTCTCACACTTTTACTTTTCCGATTCTCTCTTCCATTCCACCTGGGTAGAGTGAGTGAGTAAATGTGTGGTATTTAGTTGCCTGCCGGGGCTAAAACCCAACAGTGCCATCTGCAAACTTGATGACATGCACACTCAATCCCACTGTCCATGTCACTAACAAAGATGTCAAATAGTACTGGTTCCAATACTCTGAGGAACACCACTCTACCTGGACATTGAGTCCAGCTGGACTGCAACTTTCTGAATGTGACTGTTCAGATAATTCCTTATCTACCATATGGTAGTGGTCCATATGTCAAATCCATGTCTCTCCAGTTTGTAGACAAGGATATCCTTCCCAAACTGAACCTAGGTGGGCTTCCCACAGGCTGCAGTTCTGCAAGTACTTTTCCAATATGCATCCGTACCATGGGATGCAGTCCTACAGGAGTGGACTGCTCACACATAGGCCCTCCACAAGCGGCAGCTCCATGCTCCACTGTGTCCTCCTCTCCAGGGGCTGCAGTCCAGCCCAGAGTCTGCTCCTGTGTGGGCTCCCCACATGCTAGAGCTTCCTTGAGGTCAGATCCACCTGCTCCGCTATGGGCTCCTCCACGGGCTGCAGCGTGGAAATCTGCTCCGCTGTGGTACACCGTGGGTACACCACGGGCCTCTCCATGGGCCACGGGGGAACTTCAGCTCTGGTGCCTGGAGCACCTCCTGCCCTCCTTCTGCATGGACCTTGGTGTCTGCAGGGCCATTTCTCACTCCTTGCTCTCCCAGCTGCTGTTGCACAGCAGTTGTTTCCACCCCCACCCCCCCACCCCCCTTTTTAAAATATGCTCTCACAGAGGCCCAATCAGCATCACTTGCTGCCTTGGATCTAGCCAGCGGCTGCTGGGCTCTGCTCACAGAGGCCACCCCTGCAGCCTCTATCCCCACTCCCCCAAAAATTTGCCACATAGGCCCCGTTCCCTGATTGACTGGATAGACTTATAGTCAGACTGTAATTTGGAATATGAATTCTCCAAAAACCCACAATGCCTAAGAAAGCTTGTTTCTTTCTTATGAATTGGTGGAGACACAGCTGTGATTTTAATGATCACAACCATTGGGATCATCAAAACATCCCTGCAGCCCCCTCCAGCTACCAATGCCTTGTCACATAAACCCAGTACACTGCTTCAGATATCACGCTCAAGGCTGGCTGAAACACATGAAACCGAGTTGCCACATCTTTTTAATGTAATTATTCTTGTTTAAGAAACTCTTTAGGCTTTGCTGTCTGCCCATGAACCTGCACTCGATAGATGCAGGTGTATTCTGGGTTTCCCCAGTTGCTTTGCACTTGCAATTTAATATGATGGAAAGTTCTGGGAGGCTCCTTCTGTAAAGAAAATGGGGGGAGGCATCATTACTCAGGTGGGAAGAGCCACACCACATCCATGTATCTCCCTTTGCTAGCACCCCCTTGCTGTGAATCAAATGGCAGCCCTGACAGGAGAGGAAGCAAAGGAAACCAGAAGGCCCTTTCTCGCCAGGGCCATAGCGGCACCCTCTGTGCTTAGAAAGCAAAGCCCTGGACTCAGAGGCTTGCTGAGGAGAGTTGTGGAAACCAAAGTTGCTCTGCTCCCTAGGCTGCCTTGGGACACTGGGACAGTCCTGGTGATGGAGACAGATGTCTGCAGTCTTCCCTCCCACCAGCAATTCTCACAGAATCACAGAATCATCTAGGTTGGAAGAGACCTCCAAGATCACCTACTCCAACCTCTGACCTAACACTAACAAGGCCTCCATGAGACCACTTCTCCCTCCTCACCCTAAGGGGGACTAGTTCCCTTTTTTCTCCTCTACCAGAAAGAAAAGGAAAGCACTTCCAAAGGTGGGCTAACTGCCTCATCTTCCCAGCAGCAGCTAGCCATATGGGAAAGCAGAGGGTGACTTGAGTGATCATCTGAACTCTTTCCTCCAGATACTTGCAGAAAACTGGTCCTTCCTCCCTGCCATCCTGCCCACACACACTTGCCATGCCCACACATGGAAGGTCTGAGCAATCATTCTGTCCATGTCATAGACAAATAGCTCAAGAAGAGTTTCTGCTTTGTCCTCATCCACTCCCTCAAAGACAAGAGATGACAGGAGCAGGTCAGGCTCAAGCAGGCCATCAAAAAAGGAATATGCTGAGGCTAAAGCTGGGAACCCTCTCCCACCTCTGTTGGCTCTAGTAGTATTTTAGTACAAATGAAGGTGAACCCAAGTTAGGGCACTTGGAGCAGTTGCTCACAGATCCTTGGCTGAGAAGCACAGAAGCAGCCTCCAGATGTGTATAACCATGCTCAAGCGTCTTCAGTGCCCCTCGACAGGATGCGGTGCTCAGTAGCAACCAATCCACAGATCTCTGAGGGGACACACCACCAGAAGGACCTCTCTGGCACAGTTAGTCCTTGGGGCCAGGGCCTCCCAAAAAGAAATGCCAGGTAGAGACTTAGACAGCAAATTCTTATGTGGTGTTGCTGACTTCCCTGGAAGGAGAGACTGCCTTGGAGATAGGCCAGATGGGGAAGCTTTTGGCCAGATTTTCACTGGCAACCATATGACCATGTGGCCCTGAGATCCTTGGAAGGCCCAGCAGCCACCTGGGGAAATACTGGCCTGAAATGAGAAAGCCAGTGGCCCTCAGTGGCAAGGCAGTCAGAGAGCCAACAGATCTGGCTGTTCAGCAGGGAGCTACAGACCTTGCCTATAGGTCGCAATTCATCTCGTAAGTAAACACTAGTCTATGAACAGAAGGTTGCACAAGTTTTGAGAAAGTGTCTAGGCTCAATTGCCTTTCCCAATCCAGTTCTGCCTTCTCAATGCCTACAGAGTCAGGGTGGTCTCCCTAGTGTATGTCACTCCATCACCCTTCAGAAACTGAGCTGGAGCTGTGAATGCATTTCAGGCACTCTTCAGGCTTATTTGGTTGCCCAGATCAGTGCTGGGGGACCAGAGAACATCTCTAGCAGCTGCCATAGCTCGGCACACCCACATAACTCCCACCCACACTAGAAAGAGACCAGAGATAAGGTGTGCCAGTGGGGCTGCCAAGGACAAAATTCCTCAGCATACTGGGTTCTGCTCAGTCCCCTTCCTGATGGGAACACAGTGCTGGCAGCAATGGCAGGTGTCAATAATGTGGTGAAGACTGTGGGGCTGAGTGATACAACTGGGCAAAAGGGAATTCTTTTGTGCTTGGTCTCCCGTCCAGAAAGCAAGAAAGTAAACCAGCTGTCAAAACTTCTCTTGCAATACCTGCAATATAGTCTCTGGATGTTTTACAGAAGAAAAGAGGAGTTGGAAAAAGCCACCAGTTCTTCCTGTGTTGCCCGCCATAACTCTTGTATGTCCTCTCCACATCAGTTGTGGCACCTGAAATGAATGTGGAAAGAAGTTCACTAGGACAGGCCAGAGATTAGCAGAAGCAGTGAATTATGATGTGTTTCTCAGGCTGAATGAAGAGCTTGTTGCTTTGGGGAGTGTCAGATACAAGCTGAGTGCAGTGAACCGTCTGTCTGCAGACCTATGGATTTCAGAGCCCAGTCAGGCATCCAGATGTAGTTTTAAAGCACCTTTTTAATTGCATCCCTTGTCAAGTGCAGAATTTCCTGGGGAAAAAAAAAGGAATGGAGAGACAGCAGTGAGCACAAACACCCAGCAATTCTGCATGAGCACTGACTCCTAGCAGAGAGCTAAGGAAGGGTTCCATGTCAGAAAATCCAAGGCAAGAACTGTCAGAAAAGGTGCTAGACTATGAGCATTCCCAGATGAACCAAGTGAAGCCTCCAAAAGGCCACCAGTCTCCAGAGGCACAGCACAGACCGCCTTCAGGTTCTGCCTGATCCCCATGTTCCCAGCTCTGTGTACTCTCCAGATCAGCCTGTGCTGCAGTGGCACATGTGGCAAGCATCAGTGTGCCCATTGCCAGGAGCCATGCCAGGATACTGTGGAGCTGGTAGGTGAGGTCGGCAATGGGCAGGATGGTGCTAGTATTGAGTGCTGGTCTTGGTGGCACCTCCTGGCCACTCCATAACCAGACAACACTGTTGGTCCATAGGTACAAGCCAGTGACGCGACAGACTAGCAGGAGCCGAGCTGGGTCGCGCTTGTGGGCAAAGGCTCTGGGGGGCCAGAGTGAAGGGTTTGGGGGAGCTGCAGTGGGGGACTTTGAAGTGGGCCTTGGTGTGGTCTGGGTGTTCTCACCTCATCTCGCCAGAGCTGCCCTGCTATACTCAAGGAATCTCTTCATGTGGTCAATGCAGATGATGTTGACGAGGTGCTGCAGTGTTGCAGGAAAGTCAGTGAAGCTGTTGAACTCCCTCTCAATCTACACCACCAGCTAGCTCTCCTGCCACCTCTTCCAGTGGCTGCTGTCCACATCAAAGCTGAAAAAGTTGTCAGTGCTGTAAGCTAGATCGTAGAATTTGTGTAGGAGCTGTCATGGGTGCAGCTCACAGCCAGTCATGCACTGAAATACAAAAGGGTTGGTAGGGTGGGGTTGGGGGTGGGAGAGGGGTGCATCAGTAGTACACCTTGATATGGAGCCGGAACTTGAAATTGCAGCTCAGCATTCACTTGTTTGGGCACAGGCCTTCCCCTTCCCTTTGCACCCCAAATTATTCCCCCATGTCACTGCTCGTTGTACTGGATGGAACTCCTGTGGTTAATAAACCTGCCAGTGAGTCCTGGAACTCATCATCCTCTATCCAATTGTGTCTGCACCTGGGTCCACAGGACCCACAGCAAAGGGGGAGCCGCTACCTTGGGAGCATGACAGGACATGGGGTGCAGGCATGTGTCTGTGGTTACAGGGATGGTGCCACCTGCCTTGTACCCTGCCCATAAAATGTCAGCAGTGGGCTGGAGTGCAGGGCCAGGCACTTGCTTGTGGGAGTGTGGCCATGGGGGTCAACAAGCCCCATGGTTGGTGATAACATCGGACTCTTAACGATGAGGCCAGGAGGAATGTAAAGAGTTTAGAAGGAACAAAGAAGGGTGATTCAGGAGATGAAGTTATGTCATCAATAAAGTAGTAGCAGTTACTGATCCTAAAAGAACCCTGGTGTCTGTGTGGGTTTTACACCACAAATGGCACCTGAACAGGGGTGTGAAGAACAGAAACAGGGACAGGCTAACAGAACAGGGACCAGGACAGGAACAGGGACACTGATCACCTCATGAAGATAGGTTTGGCTGAACTCAGCAAACCGCTCAGAGAAGCTCATACTGAAAGTCGCTGAAAGGAAGCACACCTGAGCTGGAAGGAAGCTCTTACAGAAAGTTGCTGAAAGGAAGTGCACCTGTGACTTGTGGAAAACAGACTCCACAACCTGTAAAGTTGTAAAGTAGGTATGTTTATTCAGTGCTGAGCAGCACAGGGGGTAGTCCCACCACAATCGTGTGCACCCACCACAGTAGTTCATCTTGTATTTATACAGTAGGGGTTACACAGGTAAGGGATCGCCTATACATGTTCATAACCTCTCCTCAAAAGGGTGGTCTTTATTACAATGAGTTCTGGGAAATCATTTCCATTGTTTCAGTCCTGTCCTGATTAGTTCACAATACCTATAGAAATCCCTTATCTCCCAGAGCCCTCCTGTCTCAGTCCTGATTAGTTTACAGTACCTATAGAAATCCCTTTAGCATCCATTTCTTACTTCACCTGAGCTGGAAGGAAGCTCATCCTGAAAGCTGCTGAAAGGAAGCGCACCTGAGCTGAGGGGAAGCTAATGCTGAAAGTCGCTGAAAAGAAGTGCACCTGAACTGAAAGAAAGCTCAAGCTGAGAGAAGCGGACCCATGCACACAACTGCCCCTCACTGACCGAAGGTAAGCAGTTGCACGCTATGGGGAACCATATGTCCTTAGAACCAAAGAATGTCCTGGTAACCTTCCAGTTTTTTCCCTTTAATCAGACAGTTCACGATCCTGAAATGTGGGACCAAACTGAGGTCAAGCTGTGGGACTCTGCTACTAAAAATGACAAGGTTGCAGCTGGATTGCTCGGCACCTGGCGAGCAATCTCTGAGGCCTTGAAGAGCCATGTGGGACCACAATCAGAAACGTGGTTTGCCAGACAGTGAGGGCTCGTCCACTGATCCACCTGCTACACCATTGGTCTCCCCAGAAAAGGAGCCAGATCTGTTTCCCTTCGATCCAGGAGGAATAGGATACATAGGGCCCGAAGGCTGAGTTGCTTAACAACTTAAAGCGAGACATATTGTTCCCATGACTAGCTCCTGAAACTTGCTGGTGTTTGTAATCAAGAAAAGGAATGGAAAATGGAGACTGTTAAATGATTTGAGAAAAATTAATGAAGTCATGGAAGATATGGGAGCACTTCAACTAGGATTGCCATCTCCAGCTATGCTCCCTGAGTCATGGACATTGACAGTAACAGACTTAAAGGACTGTTTTTTATGTTACACATTTGCCAGAATTCAAAAAACTTCGCTATGTTTATGTTTCAATTGATACCTTTTCTGCCTGTATTTTTGCATCTGTCCATGCAGGAGAAAAGGCAAAGGATGTGTGTCAACATCTTCTGTCAGTATTTGTGACATTGGGAATGCAAAAAATGATTAAAACAGATAATGGGCCAGGACATGTGGCCCACGCAACCCACTTTTTTTCAGCAGTGGGGTATCTAATATCTGATGGGTATAGCCCATTCTCCCATGGGTCAAGCAATTATTGAACAGGCCCATGGTACCCTAAAAACCATGCATCAAAAACAAAAAAGGGGGTGTATGGGGCATGACACCCCAGGAAAAGATAGCTAAAGCATGCTATGTTCTTATTTTTTTAAATCGATGGACAGAGGAAGGTCCTCCGATTCACAAACATTTAAATAATAATACCTTAAACTCATTTAAAGAAAGGGCACAAGTCATGGTAAAAATCTAAGCACCAATCAACGGGAATGGCCCTACTGTCTAATAACCTGGGGCTGAGGTTGTGCTTGTGTTTCAACAGGAGCTGGTCCTAGATGGGTTTCAGCACAATGGGTCTATCTGTCCATTTCATCATCTGCCTTACCATGGTCACAGCACTCTCCTCCACGGTTTGGGCTCCAGCTCAAACAAAAAACAACGTATGGGAGGGTCCTGCTGGCATATGCAGGACCCACAGATGAGGACTCCAGGAGCTGGAGGGGCAGCCAGACACCCCCGGCTGGTCAGCACTCAGTGCCTGCCTCTCCCAGGGATGTGGTTACAAAGTTTGTTAAAGATAGGATTAGTATGCGTGGTAGTTTTTCTCTGTGTTTTAATTTGTGTTAATCATGCTTTCTTAATTTGTGTTAATCACGCTTTCTTTGTTAATAAAGAAGGGGGAGATGTGGGAGTGTGGCCATGGGTGTCGACAAGCCCCACGGTTGGTGATAACATCAGACTCTTAACGATGAGGCCAGGAGGAATGTAAAGTGTTTAGAAGGAACAAAGAAGGGTGATTCAGGAGAAGCCTTGCTGTCTTGGACTGCTTGTTCTCCAGTCGTTAAGACATGGAAGTTGCTGGGTGTTTGCGGTTGCCGAGCAAAGTTGTTTGACCAATGAATAGTTAGTGGAAAAGTACTGCTGTAGAGCGAATGGTATAAGAAGGGAGCTTGTCCTCAATAAGATAGAGTTGAAGTTATGTCATCAATAAAGTAGTAGCAGTTACTGATCCTAAAAGAACCCTGGTGTCTGTGTGGTCTTTACTTCACACTTGCTCCGTTTCCCATCCCAGAGATGAGACCAGAGAGGTCCCTTTGACCTTTTACTCCACAGTCTTGAAGACGTCTCTGGTAGGACTTGGGGGCTGTGACCAGAGAGAAATATGTGGGCTGGCACAAGAGCATGAGTGGAGCTAAACACAGCCAAAGATGGACTCAGTGATCCTAGTAGGTACCTTCCAACACAGCTTATTCTATGATTCTATGATTCAAAAGTTCATATTGGGGACCAGGCCTGGTACAAGGACCAGGCCTATCTCCTGGCAGGAGATAGGCCAAGATAAGGCCTATCTCCTGCCCCCTGCCAGCCCTGGAAAATGAAAACCCATTAGCAATGGCTCTGAGCTCCTACTCACAGCTTCTGACTGTCCTCAGGAAAGTCAGAATCATAGAATAACAGAATCATTAAGGTTGGACAAGACTTCCAAGATCATCTGGTCCAACCATGCCCCTACCACCAATATCACCCATTAAACCATGTTCCTAAGCACCATGTCCAACCTTAAACACTTGCAGGGATGGTGACTCCACCACCTTCCTGGGCAACCTGTTCCAATGCCTGACTACTCTTTCTGAGTAATTTTCTTTTTTTGGGCTGCATTAAAAAAGGGGTGGCCAGCAGGGAGAGAGAGGTGATTTCCCCCCTCTACTCCGCTCTTGTGAGACCCCACCTGTAATACTGCGTGCAGGCCTGGGGCCCCCAGCACAAGAAGGATGTGGAGCTCTTAGAATAGGTCCAGAGGAGGGCCACTAAGATGATCAGAGGTGATCATTCTATGCAGAAATGTTGAGGCAACTGGGCTTGTTTAGCTTGGAGAAGAGAAGGCTCTGGGGAGACCTCATTGCGTCCCTCCAGTACTTGAAGGGAGCATATAAACAGGAGGGGGAATGCCTGTTTACGTATGTTGGTAGTGACAGGGCAAGGGGAATGTTTTTAAACTAAGACAGGAGAGATTTAGGTTGGAAATTAGGAGAAAGTTTTTCACTCAGAGGGTGGTGAGGCACTGGAATGGGTTGCCCAAGGAGGTTGTGGATGCCCCATTCCTGGAGGCATTCAAGGCCAGGCTTGATGTGACTCTGGGCAGCCTGCTCTAGTGGTTGGCTACCCTGCCCAGAGCAGGGGGGTTGAAACTAGATAGTCCCCAGATCTGGTCCCCAGAATTTTTTCGCCAGGAACACAATTCGACAGAGTTGTCAACTGTTTTTTACCTTTGAGTATGCTGAAATGGTCCCTGGCTTGAAAAGAACTGCTTCCCAGCCAGTCTCTAAAAATAGCTGCTTAGGGCTAAAATCTGAGTTTCCTTTCTGTTACGTGAACATCCAGAGAGACTCATCCTCCCTTCTCAGTTGACTTCGGTGCTGCCTAGTCTTAAGATTTTCAGTACTCAGTCGTATAGCCCAGACTCTCGTATTTTGAGAGGGATTGCACTCCCCTTACATAATATGGGAATCCCATTTTTCTGTCTCAAGGGTGAATGGTGTAAGGCACTTATAAATCATTGCAGATTGAGGTTGTTGTCAATTGCCATGTAAATTAAGGCCATGCAAGTACCTTCTACTGTTTCATCTTCCCTTTCATTTGTTGTCTGGTTACTACTCAATATTACATATTCAGTGAAATGTCCTAAAAAAGCATTACCTTTTAATTTTAACAACTTTTGTTTTTTCTTTCTCTAGGTCTGCCAGCAGCTGACAAGGTAGAAAGACAACACTTCACATTACGTAGATCACATTTGTCTGAAATGATAATATCATACCTATAGTCTGCTGCAGGCTGAAAAGTAGCCTATGCCTCAGGTACTGTTTTAGGCCTTTGATTTTGTTACTACATCGAGGTAAGTCTTCAAAAGGGAAATGAAATTATCCTATTCAGAGAAACACCATCCAGAAGAAACTTCAGTTGTGAGGGCCTGAATTCTCAGTGAAACAAAAGGCAGGTATAGAATCACAGAATAGCCTGAGTTGGAATGGTCCCGTAAGGATCATCGAGTCCAACTCCTGGCACCACACAGGTCTACCCCAAAATTCAGACCATGTGACTAAGTGCACAGTCCAAACACTTCTTAAACTCCAACAGGCTTGGTGCAGTGACTCCTTACCTGGGGAGCCTGTTCCAGAGGGCATCCTCGATGGGTCCTACTGGAGTGGTCCTCCGGGGCATGCAGGGACCCGGCGGGGTTCACCGGGGTGGTCCTCCAGGGTGCCCTGGGGCCGGCGGGGGGTCACCAGGAGGGGTCCTCCGGGACGCCCGTGGCCGCCGGAGGTCACCTGGAGGGGTCCTCGGGGAGCCCTTGGGCCTGCCAGGGATCACTGGGGGGGTCCTCTGGGGCACCTGGGGGCCCGCCGGAGGTCACCGGGGTGGGTCCTTCAGGGCGTCCAGGGGCCCACGGGGGGTCGCATGATTTGGGTCCTCTGAGGGCATGGGGGTCTGCCGGGGGTCACCGGGGTAGGTCCACCGGAGTGCCCAGGCGCCCACAGGGAGTAACCGGTGTGGGTCCTCCGGAGCCTCTGGGGGCCCGCCGGGGGTCACTGGGGTGGGTCCTCCAGGGCACCCTGGGGCCCGCTGGGGGTTAGTGGGGCTTCTCCTCAGGGGCGCCCGGGGCCTGTCGGGGGTCACCAGGGTGAGTCCTCCAGGGTGCCCGGAGGCCTGCCGGGAGTCACTGGGGGTGGTCCTCTGGGGCTCACGGGGCCCTGCCAGGGGTCACTGGGGTGGGTCCTCCAGGGTGCCCTGGGGCCTGCTGGGGGTTAGTGGGGATTCTCCTCAGGGGCGCCCGGGGTCTACTGGGGGTCACTGGGGTGGGTCCTTGGGGGTGCCCGTTGTCCTGCCAGGGGTCACCGGGGTGGCTTCTTGGGGTTGCCCAGGGGCTTGCTGGGGGTCGCTAGGGTGGGTTCTCGGTGGTGCCCAGGGTCTTTCGGGGGTCACTGGGGTGGGTCCTCGGGGGCGCCCGGGGGCTTGCCAGGGGTCACCGGGGTCGGTCCTCGGGGGCGCCCGGGGTCCCGCCGAGGGTCACCGGGGTGGGTCCTCGGGGGCGCCCAGGGGCTTGCCAGGGGTCACCGGGCTGGGTCCTTGGGGGCGCCCGGGGTCCCGCCAGGGGTCACCTGTGTGTGTTCTTGGAGGCGCCTGGGGTCCCGCCAGGGGTCAGCAGGATGTGTTCTCGGGGGCACCCGGGGGCTTGAGAGGGGTCACCGGTGTGGGCCCTGGGGGGCGCCTGAGGTCCCGCCGGGGGTCACCGGGGTGGGTCCTCGGGGGCGCCTGGGGGACGGCAGGGGTCACCGGGGTGGGTACTCGGGGCCATCCGGGCTCCCGCCGGGGTCACCGGGGTGAGTTTTCGGGGGTGTCCGGGGGCTTGCCCGGGGTCTCCGGGGTGGGTCCTCGGGGACATCCGGGGTCCTGCCAGGGGTCACCGGGGTGGGTCCCCGGGGGCGTCCGGGATCTTGCCGGGGGTCACCGGGGTGGGAACTCAGAGGTTCCCGGGGTCTCACTGGGGGTCACTGGTTTGGGTTCTTGTGGGCGCTCTGGGACCCGCCAGGGGTCACCGGGGTGGGTTCTCAGAGGCACCAGGGGTCCTGCCGGGGGTCACCAGGGTGGGTCCTCGGGGGCGCCCGGGGGCTTGCCTGGGGTCACCGGGGTGGGTGCTCGGGGCCGTACTGGGTCCCGCCGGGGGTCACCGGGGTGGGTCCTCGGGGGCGTCCGGAGTCCCGCTGGGGGTAACCAGTGTGGGTCCTCGGGGGCGCCCGGGGTCCCGCCGGGGGTCACCGGGGTGGGTCCTTGGGGGCGCCCGGGGTCCTGCTGGGGGTCACAGGGGTGGGTTCTCGGGGGCACCCTGGGAACCTCCAGGGGTCACCGGGGTGTGTCCTCGGGGGCTGCCGGGGTCCCGCCGGGGGTCACCGGGGTGGGTCCTCGGGGGCGCCCGAGGTCACGCCGGGGGTCACCGGGGTGGGTCCTCGGGGGAGCCCGGGGGCTTGCCAGGGGTCACCAGGGTGGGTCTTCAGGGGCGCTTGGGGGCTTCCGGGGGGTCACCGGGGTGGGTCCTCGGAGGCGCCCGGTGGCTTGACGGGGGTCACCGGGGTGAGTCCTCGGGGGCACGTGGGGTCCCGTCAGGGGTCACCGGGGTGGGTCCTCGGGGGCACCCAGGGTCCCGCCGGGGGTCACAGAGGTGGGTCCTCGGGGGCGCCAGGAGACCCGCCGGGGTTCAGCGGGGTGGGTCCTCGGGGGCGCCCGGGGTCCCGCTGGGGGGGTCACCGGGTTGGGTCCTCGGCGGCGTCCAGGGTCCCGCCGGGAGCCACAGGGGTGGGTCCTCGGGGGCACACGGGGGCTTAATGCGGGTCACCGGGGTGGGTCCTCGGGGGCGCCTGGGGTCTTGCCGGGGATCACTGGGGTGGGACGTCCGGGGTGCCCGGGGGCTTGATGGGGGTAACCGGGGTGGGTCCTCGGGGGCGCCCGGGGTCTCTGGACTCACCGGGGTGCATCCCCAGTGGTGCCAGTGCACTCTCTGGACTCACCGCAGTGCATCCCCAGTGGTGCCAGTGTACTCTCTGGACTCACCGGGGTGCACCCCCAGTGGTGCCAGTGCACTCTCTGGTGTCACTGCACTGCATCTCCAGTGGTGCCAGTGCACTCTCTAGACCCACTGCACTGCATCCCCAGTGGTGCCAGTGCACTCTCTGGACTCACTGCACTGCATTCCCACTGGTGCCAGTGCACTCTCTGGACTCACTGCACTGCACCCCCAGTGGTGCCAGTCCACTCTCTGGACTCACTGCAGTGCATCCCCAGTGGTGCCAGTGCACTCTCTGGAGTCACTGCAGTGCATCCCCAGTGGTGCCAGTGCCCTCTCTGGACTCACTGCACTGCATCCCCAGTGGTGCCAGTGCACTCTCTGGACTCACTGCAGTGCATCCCCAGTGGTGCCAGTGCACTCTCTGGACTCACTGCACTGCATCCCCAGTGGTGTCTAGTGCACTCTCTAGAGTCACTGCACTGCATCCCCAGTGGTGCCAGTGCACTCTCTGGACTCACTGCAGTGCATCCCCAGTGGTGCCAGTGCACTCTCTGGACTCACTGCACTGCATCCCCAGTGGTGCCAGTGCCCTCTCTGGACTCACTGCACTGCATCCCCAGTGGTGCCAGTGCACTCTCTGGACTCACTGCAGTGCATCCCCAGTGGTGCCAGTGCACTCTCTGGACTCACTGCAGTGCATCCTCAGTGGTGCCAGTGCACTCTCTGGACTCACTGCACTGCATCCCCAGTGGTGTCTAGTGCACTCTCTAGAGTCATTGCACTGCATCCCCAGTGGTGCCAGTGCACTCTCTGGACTCACTGCACTGCATCCCCAGTGGTGCCTGTGCAGTCTCTGGACTCACTGCAGTGCATCCCCAGTGGTGCCAGTGCACTCTCTGGAGTCACTGCACTGCATCCCCAGTGGTGCCAGTGCACTCTCTGGACTCACTGCACTGCATCCCCAGTGGTGCCAGTGCACTCTCTGGACTCACTGCACTGCATCCCCAGTGGTGCCAGTGTACTCTCTGGACTCACTGCACTGCATCCTCAGTGGTGCCAGTGCACTCTCCGGACTCACTGCACTGCATCCCCAGTGGTGTCAGTGCACTCTATGGACTAACTGCATTGCATTCCCAGTGGTGCCAGTGCACTCTCTGCACTCACTGCACTGCATCCCCAGTGGTGCCAGTGCACTCTCTGGACTCACTGCAGTGCATCCCCAGTGGTTCCAGTGCACTCTCTGGACTCACTGCACTGCATCCCCAGTGGTGCCAGTGCACTCTCTGGACTCACTGCACTGCATCCCCACTGGTCCCAGTGCACTCTCTGGACCCACTGCACTGCATCATCACTGGTCCCAGTGCACTCTCTGGACTCACTGCAGTGCATCCCCAGTGGTGCCAGTGCACTCTCTGGACTCACTGCACTGCATCCCCACTGGTACCAGTGCACTCTCTGGACTCACTGCACTGCATCCCCAGTGGTGCCAGTGCACTCTCTGGACTCACTGCACTGCATCCCCAGTGGTTCCAGTGCACTCTCTGGACTCACTGCAGTGCATCCCCAGTGGTGCCAGTGCACTCTCTGGACTCACTGCACTGCATCCCCAGTGGTGCCAGTGTACTCTCTGGACTCACTGCACTGCATCCCCAGTGGTGCCAGTGCACTCTCTGGACTCACTGCAGTGCATCCCCAGTGGTGCCAGTGCACTCTCTGGACTCACTGCAGTGCATCCCCAGTGGTGCCAGTGCACTCTCTGGACTCACTGCAGTGCATCCCCGGTGGTGCCACTACACTCTCTGGACTCACTGCACTGCAAACCCAGTGGTGCCAGTGCACTCTCTGGACTCACTGCACTGCATCCTCAGTGGTGCCAGTGCACTCTCTGGACTCACTGCACTGCATCCCCAGTGGTTCCAGTGCACTCTATGGACTCACTGCATTGCATTCCCAGTGGTGCCAGTGCACTCTCTGGACTCACTGCACTGCATCCCCAGTGGTGCCAGTGCACTCTCTGGACTCACTGCAGTGCATCCCCAGTGGTGCCAGTGCACTCTCTGGACAAACTGCACTGCATCCCCAGTGGTGCCAGTGCACTCTCTGGACTCACTGCACTGCATCCCCAGTGGTACCAGTGCACTCTCCGGACTCACTGCAGTGCATCCCCAGTGGTGCCAGTGCACTCTCTGGACTCACTGCACTGCATCCCCAGTGGTGCCAGTGCACTCTGTGGACTCACTGCACTGCATCCCCAGTGGTACCAGTGCACTCTCCGGACTCACTGCAGTGCATCCCCAGTGGTGCCAGTGCACTCTCTGGACTCACTGCAGTGCATCCCCAGTGGTGCCAGTGCACTCTATGGACTCACTGCACCTCATCCCCAGTGGTGCCAGTGCACTCTCTTGAGTCACTGCAGTGCATCCCCAGTGGTGCCAGTGCACTCTCTGGACTCACTGCACCTCATCCCCAGTGGTGCCATTGCACGCTCTGGACTCACTGCAGTGCATCCCCAGTGGTGCCAGTGCACTCTCTGGACTCGCTGCACTGCATCCCCAGTGGTTTCAGTGCACTCTCTGGACTCACTGCACTGCATCCCCAGTGGTGCCAGTGCACTCTCTGGACTCACTGCACTTCATCCCCAGTGGTGCCAGTGCATTCTCTGGACTCACTGCACTGCATCCCCAGTGGTGCCAGTGCACTCTCTGGACTCAGTGCACTGCATCCCCAGTGGAGCCAGTGCACTCTCTGGACTCACTGCAGTGCATCCCCAGTGGTGCCAGTGCACTCTCTGGACTCACTGCACTGCATCCCCAGTGGTGCCAGTGCACTCTATGGACTAACTGCAGTGCATCCCCGGTGGTGCCACTGCACTCTCTGGACTCACTGCACTGCAAACCCAGTGGTGCCAGTGCACTCTCTGGACTCACTGCACTGCATCCCCAGTGGTTCCAGTGCACTCTCTGGACTCACTGCAGTGCATCCCCAGTGGTGCCAGTGCACTCTCTGGACTCACTGCACTGCATCCCCAGTGGTGCCAGTGTACTCTCTGGACTCACTGCACTGCATCCCCAGTGGTGCCAGTGCACTCTCTGGACTCACTGCAGTGCATCCCCAGTGGTGCCAGTGCACTCTCTGGACTCACTGCAGTGCATCCCCGGTGGTGCCACTGCACTCTCTGGACTCACTGCACTGCAAACCCAGTGGTGCCAGTGCACTCTCTGGACTCACTGCACTGCATCCTCAGTGGTGCCAGTGCACTCTCTGGACTCACTGCACTGCATCCCCAGTGGTGCCAGTGCACTCTATGGACTCACTGCATTGCATTCCCAGTGGTGCCAGTGCACTCTCTGGACTCACTGCACTGCATCCCCAGTGGTGCCAGTGCACTCTCTGGACTCACTGCAGTGCATCCCCAGTGGTGCCAGTGCACTCTCTGGACAAACTGCACTGCATCCGCAGTGGTGCCAGTGCACTCTCTGGACTCACTGCACTGCATCCCCAGTGGTACCAGTGCACTCTCCGGACTCACTGCAGTGCATCCCCAGTGGTGCCAGTGCACTCTCTGGACTCACTGCACTGCATCCCCAGTGGTGCCAGTGCACTCTGTGGACTCACTGCACTGCATCCCCAGTGGTACCAGTGCACTCTCCGGACTCACTGCAGTGCATCCCCAGTGGTGCCAGTGCACTCTCTGGACTCACTGCAGTGCATCCCCAGTGGTGCCAGTGCACTCTATGGACTCACTGCACCTCATCCCCAGTGGTGCCAGTGCACTCTCTTGAGTCACTGCAGTGCATCCCCAGTGGTGCCAGTGCACTCTCTGGACTCACTGCACCTCATCCCCAGTGGTGCCATTGCACTCTCTGGACTCACTGCAGTGCATCCCCAGTGGTGCCAGTGCACTCTCTGGACTCGCTGCACTGCATCCCCAGTGGTTTCAGTGCACTCTCTGGACTCACTGCACTGCATCCCCAGTGGTGCCAGTGCACTCTCTGGACTCACTGCACTTCATCCCCAGTGGTGCCAGTGCATTCTCTGGACTCACTGCACTGCATCCCCAGTGGTGCCAGTGCACTCTCTGGACTCAGTGCACTGCATCCCCAGTGGAGCCAGTGCACTCTCTGGACTCACTGCAGTGCATCCCCAGTGGTGCCAGTGCACTCTCTGGACTCACTGCACTGCATCCCCAGTGGTGCCAGTGCACTCTATGGACTAACTGCAGTGCATCCCCAGTGGTGCCAGTGCACTCTCTGGACTCACTGCAGTACATCCCGAGTGGTGCCAGTGCACTCTCTGGACTCACTGCACTGCATCCCCAGTGGTGCCAGTGCACTCTCTGGACTCACTGCACTGCATCCCCAGTGGTGCCTGTGCACCCTATGGACTCACTGTAGTGCATCCCCAGTGGTGCCAGTGCATTCTCTGGAGCCACTGCAGTGCTTCCCCAGTGGTGCCAGTACACTCTCTGGACTCACTGAAGTACATCCCCAGTGGTGACAGTGCACTCTCTGGACTCACTGCACTGCATCACCAGCGGTGCCAGTGCACTCTCTGGACTCACTGCAGTGCATCCTCAGTGGTGCCAGTGCACTCGCAGGACTCACTGCACTGCATCCCCAGTGGTGCCAGTGCACTCTCTGGACTCACTGCACTGCATCCCCAGTGTTGCCAGTGCACTCTCTGGACTCACTGCAGTGCATCCCCAGTGGTGACAGTGCACTCTCTGGACTCACTGCAGTGCATCCTCAGTTGTGCCAGTGCACTCTCTGGACTTACTGCAGTGCATCCCCAGTGGTGCCAGTGCACTCTCTGGACTCACTGCACTGCATCCTCAGTTGTGCCAGTGCACTCTCTGGACTCACTGCAGTACATCCCCAGTGGTGCCAGTGCACTCTATGGACTCACTGCACCTCATCCCCAGTGGTGCCAGTGCACTCTCCGGACTCACTGCAGTGCATCCCCAGTGGTGCCAGTGCACTCTCTGGACTCACTGCACTGCATCCCCAGTGGTGCCAGTGCACTCTCTGGACTCACTGCACTGCATCCCCAGTGGTACCAGTGCACTCTCCGGACTCACTGCAGTGCATCCCCAGTGGTGTCAGTGCACTCTCTGGACTCACTGCAGTGCATCCCCAGTGGTGCCAGTGCACTCTATGGACTCACTGCACCTCATCCCCAGTGGTGCCAGTGCACTCTCTTGAGTCACTGCAGTGCATCCCCAGTGGTGCCAGTGCACTCTCTGGACTCACTGCACCTCATCACCAGTGGTGCCATTGCACTCTCTGGACTCACTGCAGTGCATCCCCAGTGATGCCAGTGCACTCTCTGGACTCGCTGCACTGCATCCCCAGTGGTTTCAGTGCACTCTCTGGACTCACTGCACTGCATCCCCAGTGGTGCAAGTGCACTCTCTGGACTCACTGCACTTCATCCCCAGTGGTGCCAGTGCATTCTCTGGACTCACTGCACTGCATCCCCAGTGGTGCCAGTGCACTCTCTGGACTCAGTGCACTGCATCCCCAGTGGAGCCAGTGCACTCTCTGGACTCACTGCAGTCCATCCCCAGTGGTGCCAGTGCACTCTATGCACTACCTGCAGTGCATCCCCAGTGGTGCCAGTGCACTCTATGGACTAACTGCAGTGCATCCCCAGTGGTGCCAGTGCACTCTCTGGACTCACTGCAGTACATCCCGAGTGGTGCCAGTGCACTCTCTGGACTCACTGCACTGCATCCCCACTGGTGCCAGTGCACTCTCTGGACTCACTGCACTGCATCCCCAAGGTGCCAGTGCACTCTCTGGACTCACTGCACTGCATCCCCAGTGGTGCCAGTGCACCCTATGGACTCACTGCAGTGCATCCCCAGTGGTGCCAGTGCATTCTCTGGAGCCACTGCAGTGCTTCCCCAGTGGTGCCAGTACACTCTCTGGACTCACTGAAGTACATCCCCAGTGGTGACAGTGCACTCTCTGGACTCACTGCACTGCATCACCAGCGGTGCCAGTGCACTCTCTGGACTCACTGCAGTGCTTCCCCGGTGGTGCCACTGCACTCTCTGGACTCACTGCACTGCAAACCCAGTGGTGCCAGTGCACTCTCTGGACTCACTGCACTGCATCCTCAGTGGTGCCAGTGCACTCTCCGGACTCACTGCACTGCATCCCCAGTGGTGCCAGTGCACTCTATGGACTCACTGCATTGCATTCCCAGTGGTGCCAGTGCACTCTCTGCACTCACTGCACTGCATCCCCAGTGGTGCCAGTGCACTCTCTGGACTCACTGCAGTGCATCCCCAGTGGTTCCAGTGCACTCTCTGGACTCACTGCACTGCATCCCCAGGGTGCCAGTTCACTCTCTGGACTCACTGCACTGCATCCCCAGGGTGCCAGTGCACTCTCTGGAGTTACTGCACTGCATCCCCACTGGTCCCAGTGCACTCTCTGGACCCACTGCACTGCATCACCACTGGTCCCAGTGCACTCTCTGGACTCACTGCACTGCATCCCCACTGGTGCCAGTGCACTCTCTGGACTCACTGCACTGCATCCCCAGTGGTGCCAGTGCACTCTCTGGACTCACTGCAGTGCATCCCCAGTGCTGACAGTGCACTCTCTGGACTCACTGCACTGCATCCCCAGTGGTGCCAGTGCACTCTCTGGACTCACTGCAGTGCATCCCCAGTGGTGCCAGTGTACTCTCTGGACTCACTGCACTGCATCCCCAGTGGTGCCAGTGCACTCTCTGGACTCACTGCACTGCATCCCCAGTGGTGCCAGTGTACTCTCTGGACTCACTGCACTGCATCCCCAGTGGTGCCAGTGCACTCTCTGGACTCACCGGGGTGCATCCCCAGTGGTGCCAGTGCACTCTCTGGACTCACTGCACTGCATCCCCAGGGTCCCAGTGCACTCTCTGGACTCACTGCACTGCATCACCACTGGTACCAGTGCACTCTCTGGACCCACTGCACTGCATCCCCAGTGGTGCCAGTGCACTCTCTGGACTCACTGCACTGCATCTCCAGTGGTGCCAGTGCACTCTCTGGACTCACTGCACTGTATCCCCACTGGTGCCAGTGCACTCTCTAGACCCACTGCACTGCATCACCAGTGGTTTCAGTGCACTCTCTGGAGTCACTGCACTGCATCCCCAGTGGTGCCTGTGCAGTCTCTGGACTCACTGCAGTGCATCCCCAGTGGTGCCAGTGCACTCTCTGGACTCACTGCACTGCATCCCCCGTGGTGCCAGTGCACTCTATGGACTCACTGCACTGCATCCCCAGTGGTGCCAGTGCACTCTCTGGACTCACTGCAGTGCATCCCCAGTGGTGCCAGTGCACTCTCTGGACTCACTGCACTGCATCCCCAGTGGTGCCAGTGCACTCTCTGGACTCACTGCAGTGCATCCCCAGTGGTGCCAGTGCACTCTCTGGACTCACTGCACTGCATCCCCAGTGGAGCCAGTGCACTCTCTGGACTCACTGCACTGCATCCTCAGTGGTGCCAGTGCACTCTCTGGATTCACTGCACTGCATCCCCAGTGGTTCCAGTGCACTCTATGGACTCACTGCATTGCATTCCCAGTGGTGCCAGTGCACTCTCTGCACTCACTGCACTGCATACCCAGTGGTGCCAGTGCACTCTCTGGACTCACTGCAGTGCATCCCCAGTGGTGCCAGTGCACTCTCTGGACAAACTGCACTGCATCCCCAGTGGTGCCAGTGCACTCTCTGGACTCACTGCACTGCATCCCCAGTGGTACCAGTGCACTCTCCGGACTCACTGCAGTGCATCCCCAGTGGTGCCAGTGCACTCTCTGGACTCACTGCACTGCATCCCCAGTGGTGCCAGTGCTCTCTCTGGACTCACTGCACTGCATCCCCAGTGGTACCAGTGCACTCTCCGGACTCACTGCAGTGCATCCCCAGTGGTGCCAGTGCACTCTCTGGACTCACTGCAGTGCATCCCCAGTGGTGCCAGTGCACTCTCTGCACTCACTGCACCTCATCCCCAGTGGTGCCAGTGCACTCTCTGGACTCAATGCACTGCATCCCCAGTGGTGCCAGTGCACTCTCTGGACTCACTGCAGTGCATCCCCAGTGGTGCCAGTGCACTCTCTGGACTCACTGCACCTCATCCCCAGTGGTGCCATTGCACTCTCTGGACTCACTGCAGTGCATCCCCAGTGGTGCCAGTGCACTCTCTGGACTCGCTGCACTGCAGCACCAGTGGTTTCAGTGCACTCTCTGCACTCACTGAACTGGATCCCCAGTGGTGCCAGTGCACTCTCTGGACTCACTGCAGTGCATCCCCAGTGGTTCCAGTGCACTCTCTGGACTCACTGCACTGCATCCCCAGTGGTGCCAGTGCACTCTCTGGACTCACTGCAGTGCATCCCCAGTGGTGACAGTGTACTCTCTGGACTCACTGCACTGCATCCCCTATGGTGCCAGTGCACTCTCTGGACTCACTGCACTGCATCCCCAGTGGTGCCAGTGTACTCTCTGGACTCACTGCACTGCATCCCCAGTGGTGCCAGTGCACTCTCTAGACCCACTGCACTGCATCACCAGTGGTTTCAGTGCACTCTCTGGAGTCACTGCACTGCATCCCCAGTGGTGCCTGTGCAGTCTCTGGACTCACTGCAGTGCATCCCCAGTGGTGCCAGTGCACTCTCTGGACTCACTGCACTGCATCCCCCGTGGTGCCAGTGCACTCTATGGACTCACTGCACTGCATCCCCAGTGGTGCCAGTGCACTCTCTGGACTCACTGCAGTGCATCCCCAGTGGTGCCAGTGCACTCTCTGGACTCACTGCACTGCATCCCCAGTGGTGCCAGTGCACTCTCTGGACTCACTGCAGTGCATCCCTGGTGGTGCCAGTGCACTCTCTGGACTCACTGCACTGCAAACACAGTGGAGCCAGTGCACTCTCTGGACTCACTGCACTGCATCCTCAGTGGTGCCAGTGCACTCTCTGGATTCACTGCACTGCATCCCCAGTGGTTCCAGTGCACTCTATGGACTCACTGCATTGCATTCCCAGTGGTGCCAGTGCACTCTCTGCACTCACTGCACTGCATCCCCAGTGGTGCCAGTGCACTCTCTGGACTCACTGCGGTGCATCCCCAGTGGTGCCAGTGCACTCTCTGGACAAACTGCACTGCATCCCCAGTGGTGCCAGTGCACTCTCTGGACTCACTGCACTGCATCCCCAGTGGTACCAGTGCACTCTCCGGACTCACTGCAGTGCATCCCCAGTGGTGCCAGTGCACTCTCTGGACTCACTGCACTGCATCCCCAGTGGTGCCAGTGCACTCTGTGGACTCACTGCACTGCATCCCCAGTGGTACCAGTGCACTCTCCGGACTCACTGCAGTGCATCCCCAGTGGTGCCAGTGCACTCTCTGGACTCACTGCAGTGCATCCCCAGTGGTGCCAGTGCACTCTCTGCACTCACTGCACCTCATCCCCAGTGGTGCCAGTGCACTCTCTGGACTCAATGCACTGCATCCCCAGTGGTGCCAGTGCACTCTCTGGACTCACTGCAGTGCATCTCCAGTGGTGCCAGTGCACTCTCTGGACTCACTGCACCTCATCCCCAGTGGTGCCATTGCACTCTCTGGACTCACTGCAGTGCATCCCCAGTGGTGCCAGTGCACTCTCTGGACTCGCTGCACTGCAGCACCAGTGGTTTCAGTGCACTCTCTGCACTCACTGAACTGGATCCCCAGTGGTGCCAGTGCACTCTCTGGACTCACAGCACTGCATCCCCAGTGGTTCCAGTGCACTCTCTGGACTCACTGCACTGCATCCCCAGTGGTGCCAGTGCACTCTCTGGACTCACTGCACTGCATCCCCAGTGGTGCCAGTGTACTCTCTGGACTCACTGCACTGCATCCCCTGTGGTGCCAGTGCACTCTCTGGACTCACTGCACTGCATCCCCAGTGGTGCCAGTGTACTCTCTGGACTCACTGCACTGCATCCCCAGTGGTGCCAGTGCACTCTCTGGACTCACCGGGGTGCATCCCCAGTGGTGCCAGTGCACTCTCTGGACTCACTGCACTGCATCCCCAGGGTGCCAGTGCACTCTCTGGACTCACTGCACTGCATCACCACTGGTACCAGTGCACTCTCTGGACCCACTGCACTGCATCCCCAGTGGTGCCAGTGCACTCTCTGGACTCACTGCACTGCATCTCCAGTGGTGCCAGTGCACTCTCTGGACTCACTGCACTGTATCTCCACTGGTGCCAGTGCACTCTCTAGACCCACTGCACTGCATCACCAGTGGTTTCAGTGCACTCTCTGGAGTCACTGCACTGCATCCCCAGTGGTGCCTGTGCAGTCTCTGGACTCACTGCAGTGCATCCCCAGCGGTGCCAGTGCACTCTCTGGACTCACTGCACTGCATCCCCCGTGGTGCCAGTGCACTCTATGGACTCACTGCACTGCATCCCCAGTGGTGCCAGTGCACTCTCTGGACTCACTGCACTGCATCCCCAGTGGTGCCAGTGCACTCTCTGGAGTCACTGCACTGCATCACCGGTGGTGCAAGTGCATTCTCTGGACTCACTGCACTGCATCCCCAGTGGTACCAGTGCACTCTCTGGACTCACTGCACTGCATCCCCAGTGGTGCCAGTGCACTCTCTGGACTCACTGCAGTGCATCCCCAGTGGTGCCAGTGCACTCTCTGCACTCACTGCACCTCATCCCCAGTGGTGCCAGTGCACTCTCTGGAGTCACTGCAGTGCATCCCCAGTGGTGCCAGTGCACTCTCTGGACTCACTGCAGTGCATCCCCAGTGGCGCCAGTGCACTCTCTGGACTCACTGCACCTCATCCCCAGTGGTGCCATTGCACTCTCTGGACTCACTGCAGTGCATCCCCAGTGGTGCCAGTGCACTCTCTGGACTCGCTGCACTGCATCACCAGTGGTTTCAGTGCACTCTCTGCACTCACTGAACTGCATCCCCAGTGGTGCCAGTGCACTCTCTGGACTCACTGCAGTGCATCACCAGCGGTGCCAGTGCACTCTCTGGACTCACTGCAGTGCATCCCCAGTGGTGCCAGTGCACTCTCTGGACTCACTGCACTGCATCCCCAGGGTGCCAGTGCACTCTCTGGAGTTACTGCACTGCATCCCCACTGGTCCCAGTGCACACTCTGGACCCACTGCACTGCATCACCACTCGTCCCAGTGCACTCTCTGGACTCACTGCAGTGCATCCCCAGTGGTGCCAGTGCACTCTCTGGACTCACTGCACTGCATCCCCACTGGTACCAGTGCACTCTCTGGACTCACTGCACTGCATCCCCAGTGGTGCCAGTGCACTCTCTGGACTCACTGCAGTGCATCCCCAGTGGTGCCAGTGCACTCTCTGGACTCACTGCACTGCATTACCAGTGGTGCCAGTGCACTCTCTGGACTCACTGCAGTGCATCCCCAGTGTTGCCAAGGCACTCTCTGGACTTACAGGACTGCATTCCCAGTGGTGCCAGTGCACTCTCTGGACTCACGGCACTGCATCCCTTAGTGCTGCTAGTGCACTCTCTGGAGTCACTGCACTGCATCCCCAGTGGGGCCAGTGCACTCTCTGGACTCACGGCACTGCTACCCAGTGGTGCCATTGAACTCTGTGGACTCACTGCACTGCATCCCCAGTGGTGCCAGGGCACTCTCTGCACTCACTGCACTGCATCCCCAGTGGTGCCAGTGCACTCTCTGGACTCACTGCAGTGTATTCACAGTGGTGCCAGTGCACTCTTTAGCGTCACTGCAGTGCATCCCCAGTGGTGCCAGTGCACTCACTGCAGTGCATCCCCACTGGTGCCAGTGCACTCTCTGGACTCACTGCAGTGCATCCCCAGTGGTGCCAGTACACTCTCTGGACTCACTGCACTGCATCCCCAGTGGTGCCAGTGCACTCTATGGACTCACTGCACTGCATCCCCAGTGGTGCCAGTGCACTCTCTGGACTCACTGCACTGCATCCTCAGTGGTGCCAGTGCACACACTGGACTCCCTGCACTGCATCCCCAGTGGTGCCAGGGTACTCTGTGGACTCACTGCACGGCATCCCGAGTGGTGCCAGTGCACTCTCTGGACTCACTGCACTGCATTCCCAGTGGTGCCAGTGCACTCTATGGACTCCCTGCAGTGCATCCCCAGTGGTGCCAGTGCACTCTCTGGACTCACTGCACTGCATCCCCAGTGGCGCCAGTGCACTCTCTGGACTCACTGCACTGCATCCCCAGTGGTGCCAGAGCACTCTCTGGACTCACGGCACTGCATCACCAGTGGTGCCAGTGCGCTCTGTTTACTCACTGCACTGCATCCCCAGTGGTGCCAGTGCGCTCTCTGGACTCACTGCACTGCATTCCCAGTTGTGCCAGGGCACTCTCTGGAGTCACTGCAGTGCATTCCCAGTGGTGCCAGTGCACTCTCTGGACTCACTGCACTGCATTACCAGTGGTGCCAGTGCACTCTCTGGACTCACTGCAGTGCATCCCCAGTGTTGCCAAGGCACTCTCTGGACTTACAGGACTGCATTCCCAGTGGTGCCAGTGCACTCTCTGGACTCACGGCACTGCATCCCTTAGTGCTGCTAGTGCACTCTCTGAAGTCACTGCAGTGCATCCCCAGTGGGGCCAGTGCACTCTCTGGACTCACGGCACTGCTACCCAGTGGTGCCATTGAACTCTGTGGACTCACTGCACTGCATCCCCAGTGGTGCCAGGGCACTCTCTGCACTCACTGCACTGCATCCCCAGTGGTGCCAGTGCACTCTCTGGACTCACTGCACTGCATTCCCAGTGGTGCCAGTGCACTCTCTGGACTCACTACAGTACAGCTCCAGTGGTGCCAGTGCACTCACTGCAGTGCATCCCCACTGGTACCTTTGCACTTACTGGACTCACTACACTGAATCCCCAGTGGTGCCAGTGCACTCTATGGACTCACTGCACTGCATCCCCAGTGGTGCCAGTGCACTCTCTGGACTCACTGCACTGCATCCCCAGTGGTGCCAGTGCACTCTCTGGACTCACTGCACTGCATCCCCAGTGCTGACAGTGCACTCTCTGGACTCACGGCACTGCATCCGCAGTGGTGCCAGTACACTCTGTTTACTCACTGCACTGCATCACCAGTGGTGCCAGTGCATTCTCTGGACTCACTGCACTGCATTCCCAGAGATGCCAGTGCACTCTCTGGACTCACTAAAGTACAGCTCCAGTGGTGCCAGTGCACTCTCTGGACTCACTGCACTGCATCCCCAGTGGTGCCAGTGCACTCTCTGGACTCACTGCACTGCATCCCCACTGGTGCCAGTGCACTCTCTGGACTCACTGCAGTGTATTCCCAGTGGTGCCAGTGCACTCTTTAGCGTCACTGCAGTGCATCCCCAGTGGTGCCAGTGCACTCACTGCAGTGCATCCCCACTGGTGCCAGTGCACTCACTGCACTGCATCCCCAGTGGTGCCAGTGCACTCTCTGGACTCACAGCACTGCATCCCCAGTGGTGCCAGTGCACTCTATGGACTCACTGCACTGCATCCCCAGTGGTTCCAGTGCACTCTCTGGACTCACTGCACTGCATACTCAGTGGTGCCAGTGCACACACTGGACTCCCTGCTCTGCATCCCCAGTGGTGCCAGTGCACTCTCTGGACTCACTGCATTGCATTCCCAGTGGTGCCAGTGCACTCTCTGGACTCACTACAGTACAGCTCCAGTGGTGCCAGTGCACTCTCTGGACTCACTACACTGCATCCCCAGTGGTGCCAGTGCACTCTCTGGACTCACTGCACTGCATCTTCAATGGTGCCAGTGCACTCTTTGGACTCACTGCACTGCATCCCCAGTGGTGCCAGGGCACTCTCTGCACTCACTGCACTGCATCCCCAGTGGTGCCAGTGCACTCTCTGGACTCACTGCACTGCATCCCCAGTGGTGCCAGTGCACTCTCTGGACTCACTGCACTGCATCCCCAGTGGTGCCAGTGCACTCTCTAGACTCACTGCAGTGCATCCCCAGTGGTGCCAGTGCACTCTTTGGACTCACTGCAGTGCATCCCCACTGGTGCCCGTGCACTCTCTGGACTCACTGCACTGCATCCCCAGTGGTGCCAGTGCACTCTCTGGACTCACTGCACTGCATCCCCAATGGTGCCAGTGCACTCTATGGACTCACTGCACTGCATCCCCAGTGGTGCCAGTGCACTCTCTGGACTCACTGCACTGCATTCCCATTGCTGCTAGTGCACTCTGTGGACTCACTGCACTGCATCCCCAGTGGTGCCAGGGCACTCTCTGGGCTCACTGCAGTGCATCCCCAGTGGTGCCAGTGCACTCTCTGGACTCACAGCAGTGCATTCCCACTGGTCCCAGGGCACTCTCTGGACTCACTGCAGTGCATCCCCAGTGGTGCCAGTGCACTCTCTGGACTCCCTGCACTGCATCCCGAGTGGTGCCAGTGCACGCTCTGGACTCACTGCTCTGCATCCCCAAGGTGACAGTGCACGCTCTGGAATCACTTCACTGCATCACCAGTGTTGCCAGTGCACTCTCTGGACGCACTGCACTGCATCCCCAGTGGTGCCAGTGCACTCTTTGGACTCACTGCACTGCATCCCCAGTGGAGCCAGTGCACTCTCTGGACTCACTGCACTGCATCCCAATGGTGCCAGGGCAACCTCTGCACTCACTGCACTGCATCCCCAGTGGTGCCAGGGCACTCTCTGCACTCACTGCACTGCATCCCCAATGGTGCCAGTACACTCTCTGGACTCACTGCACTGCTTCCCCAGTGGTGCCAGTTCACTCTCTGGAATCACTGCAGTGCATCCGCAGTGGTGACAGTGCACTCTCTGGATTCACTGCACTGCATCCCCAGTGGTGCCAGTGCACTCTCTGGACTCTCGGCACTGCATCACCAGTGGTGCCAGTGCACTCTGTTTACTCACAGCACTGCATCCCCAGTGGTGCCAGTGCGCTCTCTGGACTCACTGCACTGCATTCCCAGTGGTGCCAGGGCACTCTCTGGAGTCACTGCAGTGCATTCCCACTGGTCCCAGGGCACTCTCTGGACTCACTGCACTGCATTACCAGTGGTGCCAGTGCACTCTCTGCACTCACTGCACTGGATCCCCAGTCGTGCCAGTGCACTCTCTGGACTCACTGCTCTGCATCCCCAAGTTGCCAGTGCACGCTCTGGAATCACTTCACTGCATCCCCAGTGTTGCCAGTGCACTCTCTGGACTCACTGCACTGCATCCCCAGTGGTGCCAGTGCACTCTTTGGACTCACTGCACTGCATCCCCAGTGGTGCCAGTGCACTCTCTGGACTCTCGGCACTGCATCACCAGTGGTGCCAGTGCACTCTGTATACTCACTGCACTGCATCCCCAGTGGTGCCAGTGCGCTCTCTGGACTCACTGCACTGCATTCCCAGTTGTGCCAGGGCACTCTCTGGAGTCACTGCAGTGCATTCCCAGTGGTGCGAGTGCACTCTCTGGACTCACTGCACTGCATTACCAGTGGTGCCAGTGCACTCTCTGGACTCACTGCAGTGCATCCCCAGTGTTGCCAAGGCACTCTCTGGACTTACAGGACTGCATTCCCAGTGGTGCCAGTGCACTCTCTGGACTCACGGCACTGCATCCCTTAGTGCTGCTAGTGCACTCTCTGGAGTCACTGCACTGCATCCCCAGTGGGGCCAGTGCACTCTCTGGACTCACGGCACTGCTACCCAGTGGTGCCATTGAACTCTGTGGACTCACTGCACTGCATCCCCAGTGGTGCCAGGGCACTCTCTGCACTCACTGCACTGCATCCCCAGTGGTGCCAGTGCACTCTCTGGACTCACTGCAGTGTATTCACAGTGGTGCCAGTGCACTCTTTAGCGTCACTGCAGTGCATCCCCAGTGGTGCCAGTGCACTCACTGCAGTGCATCCCCACTGGTGCCAGTGCACTCTCTGGACTCACTGCAGTGCATCCCCAGTGGTGCCAGTACACTCTCTGGACTCACTGCACTGCATCCCCAGTGGTGCCAGTGCACTCTATGGACTCACTGCACTGCATCCCCAGTGGTGCCAGTGCACTCTCTGGACTCACTGCACTGCATCCTCAGTGGTGCCAGTGCACACACTGGACTCCCTGCACTGCATCCCCAGTGGTGCCAGGGTACTCTGTGGACTCACTGCACGGCATCCCGAGTGGTGCCAGTGCACTCTCTGGACTCACTGCACTGCATCCCCAGTGGTGCCAGTGCACTCTATGGACTCACTGCATGGCATCCCGAGTGGTGCCAGTGCACTCTCTGGACTCACTGCACTGCATCCCCAAGGTGCCAGTGCACGCTCTGGAATCACTTCACTGCATCCCCAGTGTTGCCAGTGCACTCTCTGGACTCACTGCACTGCATCCCCAGTGGTGCCAGTGCACTCTTTGGACTCACTGAACTGCATCCCCAATGGTGCCAGGGCACTCAATGCACTCACTGCACTGCATCCCGAGTGGTGCCAGTGCACTCTCTGCACTCACTGCACTGCATCCCCAGTGGTGCCAGTGCACTCTCTGGAGTCACTGCAGTGCATCCCCAGTGGTGCCAGTGCACTCTCTGGAATCACTGCACTACATCCCCAGTGGTGCCAGTGCACTCTCTGGACTAACTGCAGTGCATCCCCAGTGGTGCCAGTGCACTCTCTGGAGACACTGCTGTGCATCTCCACTAGTGCCAGGGCACTCTCTGGAGTCACTGCAGTGCATCCCCATTGGTGCCAGTACACTCTCTGGACTCACTGCACTGCATCCCCAGTGGTGCGAGTGCACTCTCTGGACTCACTGCACTGCATCCCCAGTGGTGCCAGTGCACTCTCTGCACTCACTGCACTGCATCCCCAGTGGTGCCAGTGCACTCTCTGGACTCACGGTACTGCATCCGCAGTGGTGCCAGTGCACTCTTTAGCGTCACTGCAGTGCATCCCCAGTGGTGCCAGTGCACTCTCTGCAGTGCATCCCCACTGGTGCCAGTGCACTCTCTGCACTCACTGCACTGCATCCCCAGTGGGGCCAGTGCACTCTCTGGACTCACTGCACTGCATCCCCAGTGGTGCCACTGCACTCTATGGCCTCACTGCACTGCATCCCCAGTGGTGCCAGTGCACTCTCTGGACTCACTGCACTGCATCCCCAGTGGTGCCAGGGCACTCTCTGGACTCACTGCACTGCATCCCCAGTGCTGACAGTGCACTCCCTGGACTCACGGCACTGCATCCGCAGTGGTGCCAGTGCACTCTGTTTACTCACTGCACTGCATCCCCAGTGGTGCCAGTGCACTCTCTGGACTCACTGCACTGCATTCCCAGTGGTGCCAGTGCACTCTCTGGACTCACTACAGTACAGCTCCAGTGGTGTCAGAGCACTCTCTGGACTCACTGCACTGCATCCCGAGTGGTGCCAGTGCACTCTCTGGACTCACTGCAGTGCATTCCCACTGGTCCCAGGGCACTCTCTGGACTCACTGCACTGCATCCCCAGTGGTGCCAGTGCACGCTCTGGAATCACTTCACTGCATCCCCAGTGTTGCCAGTGCACTCTCTGGACTCACTGCACTGCATCCCGAGTGGTGCCAGTGCACTCTCTGGACTCACTGCTCTGCATCCCCAAGGTGCAGTGCACGCTCTGGAATCACTTCACTGCATCCCCAGTGTTGCCAGTGCACTCTCTGGACTCACTGCAGTGCATCCCCAGTGGTGCCACTGCACTCTCTGGACTCACTGCACTGCATCCCAAGTCGTGCCAGTGCACTGTCTATACTCACTGCAGAGCATCCCCAGTGGTGCCAGTGCACTCTCTGGACTCACTGCAGTGCATCCCCAGTGTTGCCAGTGCACTCTGTGGACTCACGGCACTGCATTCCCAGTGGTGCCAGTGCACTCTCTGGACTCACTGCACTGCATTACCAGTGCTGCCAGAGCACTCTCTGGACTCACTGCAGTGCATCCCCAGTGTTGCCAGGGCACTCTCTGGACTCACAGCACTGCATTCCCAGTGGTGCCAGTGAACTCTCTGGACTCACAGCACTGCATCCCCAGTGCTGCTAGTGCACTCTCTGGACTCACTGCACTGCATCCCCAGTGGGGCAAGTGCACTCTCTGGACTCACGGCACTGCATCCCCAGTGGTGCCATTGAACTCTGTGGACTCACAGCACTGCATCCCCAGTGGTGCCAGTGCACTCTCTGGACTCACTGCACTGCATCACCAGTGGTGCCAGTACACTCTCTGGACTCACTGCACTGCATCCCGAGTGGTGCCAGTGCACTCTCTGGACTCACTGCACTGCATCCCCAGTGGTGCCAGTGCACTCTATGGACTCACTGCATGGCATCCCGAGTGGTGCCAGTGCACTCTCTGGACTCACTGCACTGCATCCCCAAGGTGCCAGTGCACGCTCTGGAATCACTTCACTGCATCCCCAGTGTTGCCAGTGCACTCTCTGGACTCATTGCACTGCATCCCCAGTGGTGCCAGTGCACTCTTTGGACTCACTGAACTGCATCCCCAATGGTGCCAGGGCACTCAATGCACTCACTGCACTGCATCCCGAGTGGTGCCAGTGCACTCTCTGCACTCACTGCACTGCATCCCCAGTGGTGCCAGTGCACTCTCTGGACTCACTGCAGTGCATCCCCAGTGGTGCCAGTGCACTCTCTGGAATCACTGCAATACATCCCCAGTGGTGCCAGTGCACTCTCTGGACTAACTGCAGTGCATCCCCAGTGGTGCCAGTGCACTCTCTGGAGACACTGCTGTGCATCTCCACTAGTGCCAGGGCACTCTCTGGAGTCACTGCAGTGCATCCCCAGTGGTGCCAGTGCACTCTCTGGACTCACTGCACTGCATTACCAGTGGTGCCAGGGCACTCTCTGGAGACACTGCAGTGCATCTTCACTAGTGCCACGGCACTCTCTGGAGTCACTGCAGTGCATCCCCAGTGGTGCCAGTGCACTCTCTGGACTCACTGCACTGCATCCCCAGTGGTGCCAGTGCACTCTCTGGACTCACTGCACTGCATCCCCAGTGGTGCCAGTGCACTCTATGGACTCACTGCACTGCATCCCCAGTGGTGTCACTGCACTCTCTGGACTCACTGCACTGCATTCCCAGTGGTGCCAGTGCACTCTCTGGACTCACTGCAGTGCATCCCCATTGGTGCCAGTACACTCTCTGGACTCACTGCACTGCATCCCCAGTGGTGCGAGTGCACTCTCTGGACTCACTGCACTGCATCCCCAGTGGTGCCAGTGCACTCTCTGCACTCACTGCACTGCATCCCCAGTGGTGCCAGTGCACTCTCTGGACTCACGGTACTGCATCCGCAGTGGTGCCAGTGCACTCTTTAGCGTCACTGCAGTGCATCCCCAGTGGTGCCAGTGCACTCTCTGCAGTGCATCCCCACTGGTGCCAGTGCACTCTCTGCACTCACTGCACTGCATCCCCAGTGGGGCCAGTGCACTCTTTGGACTCACTGCACTGCATCCCCAGTGGTGCCACTGCACTCTATGGCCTCACTGCACTGCATCCCCAGTGGTGCCAGTGCACTCTCTGGACTCACTGCACTGCATCCCCAGTGGTGCCAGGGCACTCTCTGGACTCACTGCACTGCATCCCCAGTGCTGACAGTGCCCTCCCTGGACTCACGGCACTGCATCCGCAGTGGTGCCAGTGCACTCTGTTTACTCACTGCACTGCATCCCCAGTGGTGCCAGTGCACTCTCTGGACTCACTGCACTGCATTCCCAGTGGTGCCAGTGCACTCTCTGGACTCACTACAGTACAGCTCCAGCGGTGCCAGAGCACTCTCTGGACTCACTGCACTGCATCCCGAGTGGTGCCAGTGCACTCTCTGGACTCACTGCAGTGCATTCCCACTGGTCCCAGGGCACTCTCTGGACTCACTGCACTGCATCCCCAGTGGTGCCAGTGCACGCTCTGGAATCACTTCACTGCATCCCCAGTGTTGCCAGTGCACTCTCTGGACTCACTGCACTGCATCCCGAGTGGTGCCAGTGCACTCTCTGGACTCACTGCTCTGCATCCCCAAGGTGCAGTGCACGCTCTGGAATCACTTCACTGCATCCCCAGTGTTGCCAGTGCACTCTCTGGACTCACTGCAGTGCATCCCCAGTGGTGCCACTGCACTCTCTGGACTCACTGCACTGCATCCCAAGTCGTGCCAGTGCACTGTCTATACTCACTGCAGAGCATCCCCAGTGGTGCCAGTGCACTCTCTGGACTCACTGCAGTGCATCCCCAGTGTTGCCAGTGCACTCTGTGGACTCACGGCACTGCATTCCCAGTGGTGCCAGTGCACTCTCTGGACTCACTGCACTGCATTACCAGTGCTGCCAGTGCACTCTCTGGACTCACTGCAGTGCATCCCCAGTGTTGCCAGGGCACTCTCTGGACTCACAGCACTGCATTCCCAGTGGTGCCAGTGCACTCTCTGGACTCACTGCACTGCATCCCCAGTGGGGCAAGTGCACTCTCTGGACTCACGGCACTGCATCCCCAGTGGTGCCATTGAACTCTGTGGACTCACAGCACTGCATCCCCAGTGGTGCCAGTGCACTCTCTGGACTCACTGAACTGCATCACCAGTGGTGCCAGTACACTCTCTGGACTCACTGCACTGCATCCCCAGTGGTGCCAGTGCACTCTCTGGACTCACTGCACTGCATCCCCAGAGGTGCCAGTGCAATCTCTGGACTCACTACAGTACAGCTCCAGTGGTGCCAGTGCACTCTCTGGACTCACTGCACTGCATCCCCAGTGGTGCCAGTGCACTCTCTGGACTCACTGCACTGCATCCCCAGTGGTGCCAGTGCACTCTCTGGACTCACTGCAGTGTATTCACAGTGGTGCCAGTGCACTCTTTAGCGTCACTGCAGTGCATCCCCAGTGGTGCCAGTGCACTCACTGCAGTGCATCCCCACTGGTGCCAGTGCACTTACTGGACTCACTGCACTGCATCCCCAGTGGTGCCAGTGCACTCTCTGGACTCACTGCAGTGCATCCCCAGTAGTGCCAGTGCACTCTATGGACTCACTGCACTGCATCCCCAGTGGTGTCACTGCACTCTCTGGACTCACTGCACTGCATTCCCAGTGGTACCAGTGCACTCTATGGACTCACTGCACTGCATCCCCAGTGGTGCCAGTGCTCACACTGGACTCACTGCAGTGCATCCCCAGTGGTGCCAGTGCACTCTCTGGACTCACTGCACTGCATCACCAGTGGTGCCAGTGCACTCTCTGGACTCACGGCACTGCATCACCAGTGGTGCCAGTGCACTCTGTTTACTCACTGCACTGCATCCCCAGTGGTGCCAGTGCGCTCTCTGGACTCACTGCAGTGCATTCCCAGTGGTGCCAGTGCACTCTCAGGACTCACTGCACTGCATTACCAGTGGTGCCAGTTCACTCTATGGACTCACAGCACTGCATCCCCAGTGGTGTCACTGCACTCTCTGGACTCACTGCACTGCATTCCCAGTGGTGCCAGTGCACTCTATGGACTCACTGCACTGCATCCCCAGTGGTGCCAGTGCTCACACTGGACTCCCTGCAGTGCATCCCCAGTGGTGCCAGTGCACTCTCTGGACTCACTGCACTGCATCTCCAGTGGCGCCAGTGCACTCTCTGGACTCACTGCACTGCATCCCCAGTGGTGCCAGAGCACTCTCTGGACTCACGGCACTGCATCACCAGTGGTGCCAGTGCGCTCTGTTTACTCACTGCACTGCATCCCCAGTGGTGCCAGTGCGCTCTCTGGACTCACTGCACTGCATTCCCAGTTGTGCCAGGGCACTCTCTGGAGTCACTGCAGTGCATTCCCAGTGGTGCCAGTGCACTCTCTGGACTCACTGCACTGCACTACCAGTGGTGCCAGTGCACTCTCTGGACTCACTGCAGTGCATCGCCAGTGTTGCCAGGGCACTCTCTGGACTCACAGCACTGCATTCCCAGTGGTGCCAGTGCACGCTCTGGACTCACGGCACTGCATCCCCAGTGCTCCTAGTGCACTCTCTGGAGTCACTGCACTGCATCCCCTGTGGGGCCAGTGCACTCTCTGGACTCACTGCACTGCATCCCCAGTGGTGCCATTGAACTCTGTGGACTCACTGCACTGCATCCCCAGTGGTGCCAGTGCACTCTCTGGACTCACTGCAGTGCATCCCCAGTGGTGCCAGTACACTCTCTGGACTCACTGCACTGCATCCCCAGTGGTGCCAGTGCACTCTCTGGACTCACTGCACTGCATCCCCAGTGGTGCCAGTGCAATCTCTGGACTCACTACAGTACAGCTCCAATGGTGCCAGTGCACTCTCTGGAGTCACTGCACTGCATCCCCAGTGGTGCCAGTGCACTCTATGGACTCACTGCACTGCATCACCAGTGGTGCCACTGCACTCTCTGGACTCACTGCACTGCATTCCCAGTGGTGCCAGTGCACTTTCTGGACTCACTGCACTGCATCCCCAGTGGTGCCAGTGCTCACACTGGACTCCCTGCAGTGCATCCCCAGTGGTGCCAGTGCACTCTCTGGACTGACTGCACTGCATCCCCAGTGGTGCAGGAGCACTCTCTGGACTCTCGGCACTGCATCACCAGTGGTGCCAGTGCACTCTGTTTACTCACTGCACTGCATCCCCAGTGGTGCCAGTGCGCTCTCTGGACTCACTGCACTGCATTCCCAGTTGTGCCAGGGCACTCTCTGGAGTCACTGCAGTGCATTCCCAGTGGTGCCAGTGCACTCTCTGGACTCACTGCACTGCATCCCCAGTGGTGCCAGTGCACTCTCTGGACTCACTGCACTGCATCCCCAGTGGTGCCAGTGCACTCTCTGGACTCACTGCAGTGTATTCCCAGTGGTACCAGTGCACTCTTTAGCGTCACTGCAGTGCATCCCCAGTGGTGCCAGTGCACTCACTGCAGTGCATCCCCACTGGTACCAGAGCACTTACTAGACTCACTACACTGCATCCCCAGTGGTGCCAGTGCACTCTATGGACTCACTGCACTGCATCTTCAATGGTGCCAGTGCACTCTTTGGACTCACTGCACTGCATCCCCAATGGTGCCAGTGCACTCTCTGGAGTCACTGCAGTGCATTCCCAGTGGTGCCAGTGCACTCTCTGGACTCACTGCACTGCATTACCAGTGGTGCCAGTGCACTCTCTGGACTCACTGCACTGCATCCCCAGTGCTGACAGTGCACTCTCTGGACTCACGGCACTGCATCCCCAGTGCTGACAGTGCACTCTCTGGACTCACGGCACTTCATCCGCAGTGGTGCCAGTGCACTCTCTGGACTCACTGCACTGCATTCCCAGTGGTGCCAGTGCACTCTCTGGACTCCCTGCACTGCATCCCGAGTGGTGCCAGTGCACGCTCTGCACTCACTGCTCTGCATCCCCAAGGTGACAGTGCACGCTCTGGAATCACTTCACTGCATCACCAGTGTTGCCAGTGCACTCTCTGGACGCACTGCACTGCATCCCCAGTGGTGCCAGTGCACTCTTTGGATTCACTGCACTGCATCCCCAGTGGAGCCAGTGCACTCTCTGGACTCACTGCACTGCATCCCAATGGTGCCAGGGCAACCTCTGCACTCACTGCACTGCATCCCCAGTGGTGCCAGGGCACTCTCTGCACTCACTGCACTGCATCCCCAGTGGTGCCAGTGCACTCTCTGGACTCACTGCACTGCTTCCCCAGTGGTGCCAGTGCACTCTCTGGAATCACTGCAGTGCATCCGCAGTGGTGACAGTGCACTCTCTGGATTCACTGCACTACATCCCCAGTGGTGCCAGTGCACTCTCTGGACTCTCGGCACTGCATCACCAGTGGTGCCAGTGCACTCTGTTTACTCACAGCACTGCATCCCCAGTGGTGCCAGTGCGCACTCTGGACTCACTGCACTGCATTCCCAGTTGTGCCAGGGCACTCTCTGGAGTCACTGCAGTGCATTCCCACTGGTCCCAGGGCACTCTCAGGACTCACTGCACTGCATCCCCAGTGGTGCCAGTGCACTCTCTGCACTCACTGCACTGGATCCCCAGTCGTGCCAGTGCACTCTCTGGACTCACTGCTCTGCATCCCCAAGTTGCCAGTGCACGCTCTGGAATCACTTCACTGCATCCCCAGTGTTGCCAGTGCACTCTCTGGACTCACTGCACTGCATCCCCAGTGGTGCCAGTGCACTCTTTGGACTCACTGCACTGCATCCCCAGTGGTGCCAGTGCACTCTCTGGACTCTCGGCACTGCATCACCAGTGGTGCCAGTGCACTCTGTATACTCACTGCACTGCATTCCCAGTGGTGCGAGTGCACTCTCTGGACTCTCTGCACTGCATTACCAGTGGTGCCAGTGCACTCTCTGGACTCACTGCAGTGCATCCCCAGTGTTGCCAAGGCACTCTCTGGACTTACAGGACTGCATTCCCAGTGGTGCCAGTGCACTCTCTGGACTCACGGCACTGCATCCCTTAGTGCTGCTAGTGCACTCTCTGGAGTCACTGCACTGCATCCCCAGTGGGGCCAGTGCACTCTCTGGACTCACGGCACTGCTACCCAGTGGTGCCATTGAACTCTGTGGACTCACTGCACTGCATCCCCAGTGGTGCCAGGGCACTCTCTGCACTCACTGCACTGCATCCCCAGTGGTGCCAGTGCACTCTCTGGACTCACTGCAGTGTATTCCCACTGGTGCCAGTGCACTCTTTAGCGTCACTGCAGTGCATCCCCAGTGGTGCCAGTGCACTCTCTGGACTCACTGCACTGCATCCCCAGTGGTGCCAGTGCACGCTCTGGAATCACTTCACTGCATCCCCAGTGTTGCCAGTGCACTCTCTGGACTCACTGCACTGCATCCCGACTGGTGCCAGTGCACTCTCTGGACTCACTGCTCTGCATCCCCAAGGTGCAGTGCACTCTCTGGAATCACTTCCCTGCATCCCCAGTGTTGCCAGTGCACTCTCTGGACTCACTGCAGTGCATCCCCAGTGGTGCCACTGCACTCTCTGGACTCACTGCACTGCATCCCAAGTCGTGCCAGTGCACTGTCTATACTCACTGCAGAGCATCCCCAGTGGTGCCAGTGCACTCTCTGGACTCACTGCAGTGCATCCCCAGTGTTGCCAGTGCACTCTGTGGACTCACGGCACTGCATTCCCAGTGGTGCCAGTGCACTCTCTGGACTCACTGCACTGCATTACCAGTGCTGCCAGAGCACTCTCTGGACTCACTGCAGTGCATCCCCAGTGTTGCCAGGGCACTCTCTGGACTCACAGCACTGCATCCCCAGTGGTGCCAGTGCACTCTCTGGACTCACTGCACTGCATCCCCAGTGGGGCAAGTGCACTCTCTGGACTCACGGCACTGCATCCCCAGTGGTGCCATTGAACTCTGTGGACTCACAGCACTGCATCCCCAGTGGTGCCAGTGCACTCTCTGGACTCACTGCACTGCATCACCAGTGGTGCCAGTGCACTCTCTGGACTCACTGCACTGCATCCCAATGGTGCCAGGGCAACCTCTGCACTCACTGCACTGCATCCCCAGTGGTGCCAGGGCACTCTCTGCACTCACTGCACTGCATCCCCAGTGGTGCCAGTGCACTCTCTGGACTCACTGCACTGCTTCCCCAGTGGTGCCAGTGCACTCTCTGGAATCACTGCAGTGCATCCGCAGTGGTGACAGTGCACTCTCTGGATTCACTGCACTACATCCCCAGTGGTGCCAGTGCACTCTCTGGACTCTCGGCACTGCATCACCAGTGGTGCCAGTGCACTCTGTTTACTCACTGCACTGCATCCCCAGTGGTGCCAGTGCGCTCTCTGGACTCACTGCACTGCATTCCCAGTTGTGCCAGGGCACTCTCTGGAGTCACTGCAGTGCATTCCCAGTGGTGCCAGTGCACTCTCTGGACTCACTGCACTGCATTACCAGTGGTGCCAGTGCACTCTCTGGACTCACTGCACTGCATCCCCAGTGGTGCCAGTGCACTCTCTGGACTCACTGCAGTGTATTCCCAGTGGTACCAGTGCACTCTTTAGCGTCACTGCAGTGCATCCCCAGTGGTGCCAGTGCACTCACTGCAGTGCATCCCCACTGGTACCAGAGCACTTACTAGACTCACTACACTGCATCCCCAGTGGTGCCAGTGCACTCTCTGGACTCACTGCACTGCATCTTCAATGGTGCCAGTGCACTCTTTGGACTCACTGCACTGCATCCCCAATGGTGCCAGTGCACTCTCTGGAGTCACTGCAGTGCATTCCCAGTGGTGCCAGTGCACTCTCTGGACTCACTGCACTGCATTACCAGTGGTGCCAGTGCACTCTCTGGACTCACTGCACTGCATCCCCAGTGCTGACAGTGCACTCTCTGGACTCACGGCACTGCATCCCCAGTGCTGACAGTGCACTCTCTGGACTCACGGCACTTCATCCGCAGTGGTGCCAGTGCACTCTCTGGACTCACTGCACTGCATTCCCAGTGGTGCCAGTGCACTCTCTGGACTCACTGCACTGCATCCCCACTGGTGCCAGTGCACTCTCTGGACTCACTGCACTGCATCCCCAGTGGTGCCAGTGCACTCTCTGGACTCACTGCACTGCATCCCCAGTGGTGCCAGTGCACTCTCTGGACTCACTGCAGTGTATTCACAGTGGTGCCAGTGCACTCTTTAGCGTCACTGCAGTGCATCCCCAGTGGTGCCAGTGCACTCACTGCAGTGCATCCCCACTGGTGCCAGTGCACTCTCTGGACTCACTCCACTGCATCCCCAGTGTTGCCAGTGCACTCTCTGGACTCACTGCACTGCATCCCCAGTGGTGCCAGTGCACTCTATGGACTCACTGCACTGCATCCCCAGTGGTGCCAGTGCACTCTCTGTACTCACTGCACTGCATCCCCAGTGGTGCCAGTGCACACACTGGACTCACTGCACTGCATCCCCAGTGGTGCCAGTGCACTCTCTGGACTCACTGCAGTGTATTCCCAGTGGTGCCAGTGCACTCTTTAGCGTCACTGCAGTGCATCCCCAGTGGTGCCAGTGCACTCACTGCAGTGCATCCCCACTGGTACCTTTGCACTTACTAGACTCACTACACTGAATCCCCAGTGGTGCCAGTGCACTCTCTGGACTCACTGCACTGCATCCCCAGTGGTGCCAGTGCACTCTCTGGACTCACTGCACTGCATCCCCAGTGGTGCCAGTGCACTCTCTGGACTCACTGCACTGCATCCCCAGTGCTGACAGTGCACTCTCTGGACTCACGGCACTGCATCCGCAGTGGTGCCAGTACACTCTGTTTACTCACTGCACTGCATCACCAGTGGTGCCAGTGCATTCTCTGGACTCACTGCACTGCATTCCCAGAGGTGCCAGTGCACTCTCTGGACTCACTATAGTACAGCTCCAGTGGTGCCAGTGCACTCTGTTTACTCACTGCACTGCATCCCCAGTGGTGCGAGTGCACTCTCTGGACTCACTGCACTGCATCCCCACTGGTGCCAGTGCAATCTCTGGACTCACTGCAGTGTATTCCCAGTGGTGCCAGTGCACTCTTTAGCGTCACTGCAGTGCATCCCCAGTGGTGCCAGTGCACTCACTGCAGTGCATCCCCACTGGTGCCAGTGCACTCTCTGGACTCACTGCACTGCATCCCCAGTGGTGCCAGTGCACTCTCTGGACTCACAGCACTGCATCCCCAGTGGTGCCAGTGCACTCTATGGACTCACTGCACTGCATCCCCAGTGGTGCCAGTGCACTCTCTGGACTCACTGCACTGCATCCTCAGTGGTGCCAGTGCACACACTGGACTCCCTGCACTGCATCCCCAGTGGTGCCAGTGCACTCTCTGGACTCACTGCACTGCATTCCCAGTGGTGCCAGTGTACTCTCTGGACTCACTACAGTACAGCTCCAGTGGTGCCAGTGCACTCTCTGGACTCACTGCACTGCATCCCCAGTGGTGCCAGTGCACTCTCTGGACTCACTGCACTGCATCTTCAATGGTGCCAGTGCACTCTCTGGACTCACTGCACTGCATCCCCAGTGGTGCCAGGGCACTCTCTGCACTCACTGCACTGCATCCCCAGTGGTGCCAGTGCACTCTCTGGACTCACTGCACTGCATCCCCAGTGGTGCCAGTGCACTCTCTGGACTCACTGCAGTGCATTCCCACTGGTCCCAGGGCACTCTCTGGACTCACTGCAGTGCATCCCCAGTGGTGCCAGTGCACTCTCTGGACTCCCTGCACTGCATCCCGAGTGGTGCCAGTGCACTCTCTGGACTCACTGCACTGCATCCCCAGTGGTACCAGTGCACTCTCTGGACTCACTGCACTGCATCCCCAGTGGTGCCAGTGCACTCTCTGGACTCACTGCACTGCATCCCCAGTGGTGCCAGTGCACTCTTTGGACTCACTGCACTGCATCGCCAGTGGAGCCAGTGCACTCTCTGGACTCACTGCACTGCATCCCAATGGTGCCAGGGCAACCTCTGCACTCACTGCACTGCATCCCCAGTGGTGCCAGGGCACTCTCTGCACTCACTGCACTGCATCCCCAGTGGTGCCAGTGCACTCTCTGGACTCACTGCACTGCTTCCCCAGTGGTGCCAGGGCACTCTCTGGAATCACTGCAGTGCATCCGCAGTGGTGACAGTGCACTCTCTGGATTCACTGCACTACATCCCCAGTGGTGCCAGTGCACTCTCTGGACTCTCGGAACTGCATCACCAGTGGTGCCAGTGCACTCTGTTTACTCACTGCACTGCATCCCCAGTGGTGCCAGTGCGCTCTCTGGACTCACTGCACTGCATTCCCAGTTGTGCCAGGGCACTCTCTGGAGTCACTGCAGTGCATTCCCACTGGTCCCAGGGCACTCCCTGGACTCACTGCACTGCATCCCCAGTGGTGCCAGTGCACTCTCTGCACTCACTGCACTGCATCCCCAGTCGTGCCAGTGCACTCTCTGGACTCACTGCTCTGCATCCCCAAGGTGCCAGTGCACTCTTTAGCGTCACTGCAGTGCATCCCCAGTGGTGCTAGTGCACTCACTGCAGTGCATCCCCACTGGTGCCAGTGCACTCTCTGGACTCACTGCAGTGCATCCCCAGTGGTGCCAGTACACTCTCTGGACTCACTGCACTGCATCCCCAGTGGTGCCAGTGCACTCTATGGACTCACTGCACTGCATCCCCAGTGGTGCCAGTGCACTCTCTGGACTCACTGCACTGCATCCCCAGTGGTGCCAGTGCACTCTCTGGACTCTCGGCACTGCATCACCAGTGGTGCCAGTGCACTCTGTATACTCACTGCACTGCATCCCCAGTGGTGCCAGTGCGCTCTCTGGACTCACTGCACTGCATTCCCAGTTGTGCCAGGGCACTCTCTGGAGTCACTGCAGTGCATTCCCAGTGGTGCGAGTGCACTCTCTGGACTCACTGCACTGCATTACCAGTGGTGCCAGTGCACTCTCTGGACTCACTGCAGTGCATCCCCAGTGTTGCCAAGGCACTCTCTGGACTTACAGGACTGCATTCCCAGTGGTGCCAGTGCACTCTCTGGACTCACGGCACTGCATCCCTTAGTGCTGCTAGTGCACTCTCTGGACTCACTGCACTGCATCCCCAGTGGGGCCAGTGCACTCTCTGGACTCATGGCACTGCTACCCAGTGGTGCCATTGAACTCTGTGGACTCACTGCACTGCATCCCCAGTGGTGCCAGGGCACTCTCTGCACTCACTGCACTGCATCCCCAGTGGTGCCAGTGCACTCTCTGGACTCACTGCAGTGTATTCCCAGTGGTGCCAGTGCACTCTTTAGCGTCACTGCAGTGCATCCCCAGTGGTGCCAGTGCACTCACTGCAGTGCATCCCCACTGGTGCCAGTGCACTCTCTGGACTCACTGCAGTGCATCCCCAGTGGTGCCAGTACACTCTCTGGACTCACTGCACTGCATCCCCAGTGGTGCCAGTGCACTCTATGGACTCACTGCACTGCATCCCCAGTGGTGCCAGTGCACTCTCTGGACTCACTGCACTGCATCCTCAGTGGTGCCAGTGCACACACTGGACTCCCTGCACTGCATCCCCAGTGGTGCCAGGGTACTCTGTGGACTCACTGCACGGCATCCCGAGTGGTGCCAGTGCACTCTCTGGACTCACTGCACTGCATCCCCAGTGGTGCCAGTGCACTCTCTGGACTCACTGCACTGCATCCCCAGTGGTGCCAGTGCACTCTATGGACTCACTGCACTGCATCCCCAGTGGTGTCACTGCACTCTCTGGACTCACTGCACTGCATTCCCAGTGGTGCCAGTGCACTCTCTGGACTCACTGCAGTGGATCCCCATTGGTGCCAGTACACTCTCTGGACTCACTGCACTGCATCCCCAGTGGTGCGAGTGCACTCTCTGGACTCACTGCACTGCATCCCCAGTGGTGCCAGTGCACTCTCTGCACTCACTGCACTGCATCCGCAGTGGTGCCAGTGCACGCTCTGGACTCACGGTAATGCATCCGCAGTGGTGCCAGTGCACTCTTTAGCGTCACTGCAGTGCATCCCCAGTGGTGCCAGTGCACTCTCTGCAGTGCATCCCCACTGGTGCCAGTGCACTCTCTGCACTCACTGCACTGCATCCCCAGTGGGGCCAGTGCACTCTCTGGACTCACTGCACTGCATCCCCAGTGGTGCCACTGCACTCTATGGCCTCACTGCACTGCATCCCCAGTGGTGCCAGTGCACTCCCTGGACTCACGGCGCTGCATCCGCAGTGGTGCCAGTGCACTCTGTTTACTCACTGCACTGCATCCCCAGTGGTGCCAGTGCACTCTCTGGACTCACTGCACTGCATTCCCAGTGGTGCCAGTGCACTCTCTGGACACACTACAGTACAGCTCCAGTGGTGCCAGAGCACTCTCTGGACTCACTGCAATGCATCCCGAGTGGTGCCAGTGCACTCTCTGGACTCACTGCAGTGCATTCCCACTGGTCCCAGGGCACTCTCTGGACTCACTGCACTGCATCCCCAGTGGTGCCAGTGCACGCTCTGGAATCACTTCACTGCATCCCCAGTGTTGCCAGTGCACTCTCTGGACTCACTGCACTGCATCCCGAGTGGTGCCAGTGCACTCTCTGGACTCACTGCTCTGCATCCCCAAGGTGCAGTGCACGCTCTGGAATCACTTCACTGCATCCCCAGTGTTGCCAGTGCACTCTCTGGACTCACTGCAGTGCATCCCCAGTGGTGCCACTGCACTCTCTGGACTCACTGCACTGCATTCCAAGTCGTGCCAGTGCACTGTCTATACTCACTGCAGAGCATCCCCAGTGGTGCCAGTGCACTCTCTGGACTCACTGCAGTGCATCCCCAGTGTTGCCAGTGCACTCTGTGGACTCACGGCACTGCATTCCCAGTGGTGCCAGTGCACTCTCTGGACTCACTGCACTGCATTACCAGTGCTGCCAGAGCACTCTCTGGACTCACTGCAGTGCATCCCCAGTGTTGCCAGGGCACTCTCTGGACTCACAGCACTGCATTCCCAGTGGTGCCAGTGCACTCTCTGGACTCACAGCACTGCATCCCCAGTGCTGCTAGTGCACTCTCTGGACTCACTGCTTTGCATCCCCAGTGGGGCAAGTGCACTCTCTGGACTCACGGCACTGCATCCCCAGTGGTGCCAGTGCACTCTCTGGACTCACTGCACTGCATCACCAGTGGTGCCAGTACACTCTCTGGACTCACTGCACTGCATCCCCAGTGGTGCCAGTGCACTCTCTGGACTCACTGCACTGCATCCCCAGAGGTGCCAGTGCAATCTCTGGACTCACTACAGTACAGCTCCAGTGGTGCCAGTGCACTCTCTGGACTCACTGCACTGCATCCCCAGTGGTGCCAGTGCACTCTCTGGACTCACTGCACTGCATCCCCAGTGGTGCCAGTGCACTCTCTGGACTCACTGCAGTGTATTCACAGTGGTGCCAGTGCACTCTTTAGCGTCACTGCAGTGCATCCCCAGTGGTGCCAGTGCACTCACTGCAGTGCATCCCCACTGGTGCCAGTGCACTTACTGGACTCACTGCACTGCATCCCCAGTGGTGCCAGTGCACTCTCTGGACTCACTGCACTGCATCCCCAGTGGTGCCAGTGCACTCTATGGACTCACTGCACTGCATCCCCAGTGGTGTCACTGCACTCTCTGGACTCACTGCACTGCATTCCCAGTGGTACCAGTGCACTCTATGGACTCACTGCACTGCATCCCCAGTGGTGCCAGTGCTCACACTGGACTCACTGCAGTGCATCCCCAGTGGTGCCAGTGCACTCTCTGGACTCACTGCACTGCATCCCCAGTGGCGCCAGTACACTCTCTGGACTCACTGCACTGCATCACCAGTGGTGCCAGTGCACTCTCTGGACTCACGGCACTGCATCACCAGTGGTGCCAGTGCACTCTGTTTACTCACTGCACTGCATCCCCAGTGGTGCCAGTGCGCTCTCTGGACTCACTGCACTGCATTCCCAGTTGTGCCAGGGCACTCTCTGGAGTCACTGCAGTGCATTCCCAGTGGTGCCAGTGCACTCTCAGGACTCCCTGCACTGCATTACCAGTGGTGCCAGTTCACTCTATGGACTCACTGCACTGCATCCCCAGTGGTGCCAGTGCTCACACTGGACTCCCTGCAGTGCATCCCCAGTGGTGCCAGTGCACTCTCTGGACTCACTGCACTGCATCTCCAGTGGCGCCAGTGCACTCTCTGGACTCACTGCACTGCATCACCAGTGGTGCCAGAGCACTCTCTGGACTCACGGCACTGCATCACCAGTGGTGCCAGTGCGCTCTGTTTACTCACTGCACTGCATCCCCAGTGGTGCCAGTGCGCTCTCTGGACTCACTGCACTGCATTCCCAGTTGTGCCAGGGCACTCTCTGGAGTCACTGCAGTGCATTCCCAGTGGTGCCAGTGCACTCTCTGGACTCACTGCACTGCATTACCAGTGGTGCCAGTGCACTCTCTGGACTCACTGCAGTGCATCGCCAGTGTTGCCAGGGCACTCTCTGGACTCACAGCACTGCATTCCCAGTGGTGCCAGTGCGCGCTCTGGACTCACGGCACTGCATCCCCAGTGCTCCTAGTGCACTCTCTGGAGTCACTGCACTGCATCCCCTGTGGGGCCAGTGCACTCTCTGGACTCACTGCACTGCATCCCCAGTGGTGCCAGTACACTCTCTGGACTCACTGCACTGCATCCCCAGTGGTGCCAGTGCACTCTCTGGACTCACTGCACTGCATCCCCAGTGGTGCCAGTGCAATCTCTGGACTCACTACAGTACAGCTCCAATGGTGCCAGTGCACTCTCTGGAGTCACTGCACTGCATCCCCAGTGGTGCCAGTGCACTCTATGGACTCACTGCACTGCATCACCAGTGGTGCCACTGCACTCTCTGGACTCACTGCACTGCATTCCCAGTGGTGCCAGTGCACTCTCTGGACTCACTGCACTGCATCCCCAGTGGTGCCAGTGCTCACACTGGACTCCCTGCAGTGCATCCCCAGTGGTGCCAGTGCACTCTCTGGACTCACTGCACTGCATCCCCAGTGGTGCAGGAGCACTCTCTGGACTCTCGGCACTGCATCACCAGTGGTGCCAGTGCACTCTGTTTACTCACTGCACTGCATCCCCAGTGGTGCCAGTGCACTCTCTGGACTCACTGCACTGCATTCCCAGTTGTGCCAGGGCACTCTCTGGAGTCACTGCAGTGCATTCCCAGTGGTGCCAGTGCACTCTCTGGACTCACGGCACTGCATCTTCAATGGTGCCAGTGCACTCTTTGGACTCACTGCACTGCATCCCCAATGGTGCCAGTGCACTCTCTGGAGTCACTGCAGTGCATTCCCAGTGGTGCCAGTGCACTCTCTGGACTCACTGCACTGCATTACCAGTGGTGCCAGTGCACTCTCTGGACTCACTGCACTGCATCCCCAGTGGTGCCAGTGCACTCTCTGGACTCACTGCACTGCATCCCCAGTGGTGCCAGTGCACTCTCTGGACTCACTGCACTGCATCCCCAGTGGTGCCAGTGCACTCTTTAGCGTCACTGCAGTGCATCCACAGTGGTGCCAGTGCACTCACTGCAGTGCATCCCCACTGGTGCCAGTGCACTCTCTGGACTCACTCCACTGCATCCCCAGTGGTGCCAGTGCACTCTCTGGACTCACTGCACTGCATCCCCAGTGGTGCCAGTGCACTCTATGGACTCACTGCACTGCATCCCCAGTGGTGCCAGTGCACTCTCTGTACTCACTGCACTGCATCCCCAGTGGTGCCAGTGCACACACTGGACTCACTGCACTGCATCCCCAGTGGTGCCAGTGCACTCTCTGGACTCACTGCAGTGCATCCCCAGTGGTGCCAGTGCACTCACTGCAGTGCATCCCCACTGGTACCTTTGCACTTACTGGACTCACTACACTGAATCCCCAGTGGTGCCAGTGCACTCTATGGACTCACTGCACTGCATCCCCAGTGGTGCCAGTGCACTCTCTGGACTCACTGCACTGCATCCCCAGTGGTGCCAGTGCACTCTCTGGACTCACTGCATTGCATCCCCAGTGCTGACAGTGCACTCTCTGGACTCACGGCACTGCATCCGCAGTGGTGCCAGTACACTCTGTTTACTCACTGCACTGCATCACCAGTGGTGCCAGTGCATTCTCTGGACTCACTGCACTGCATTCCCAGAGGTGCCAGTGCACTCTCTGGACTCACTATAGTACAGCTCCAGTGGTGCCAGTGCACTCTCTGGACTCACTGCACTGCATCCCCAGTGGTGCCAGTGCACTCTCTGGACTCACTGCACTGCATCCCCACTGGTGCCAGTGCACTCTCTGGACTCACTGCAGTGTATTCCCAGTGGTGCCAGTGCACTCTTTAGCGTCACTGCAGTGCATCCCCAGTGGTGCCAGTGCACTCACTGCAGTGCATCCCCACTGGTGCCAGTGCACTCTCTGGACTCACTGCACTGCATCCCCAGTGGTGCCAGTGCACTCTCTGGACTCACAGCACTGCATCCCCAGTGGTGCCAGTGCACTCTACGGACTCACTGCACTGCATCCCCAGTGGTGCCAGTGCACTCTCTGGACTCACTGCACTGCATCCTCAGTGGTGCCAGTGCACACACTGGACTCCCTGCACTGCATCCCCAGTGGTGCCAGTGCACTCTCTGGACTCACTGCACTGCATTCCCAGTGGTGCCAGTGCACTCTCTGGACTCACTGCAGTACAGCTCCAGTGGTGCCAGTGCACTCTCTGGACTCACTGCACTGCATCCCCAGTGGTGCCAGTGCACTCTCTGGACTCACTGCACTGCATCCCCAGTGGTGCCAGTGCACTCTCTGGACTCACTGCACTGCATCCCCAGTGGTGCCAGTGCACTCTCTAGAGTCACTGCAGTGCATCCCCAGTGGTGCCAGTGCACTCTTTGGACTCACTGCAGTGCATCCCCACTGGTGCCCGTGCACTCTCTGGACTCACTGCACTGCATCCCCAGTGGTGCCAGTGCACTCTCTGGACTCACTGCACTGCATCCCCAATGGTGCCAGTGCACTCTATGGACTCACTGCACTGCATCCCCAGTGGTGCCAGTGCACTCTCTGGACTCACTGCAATGCATTCCCATTGCTGCTAGTGCACTCTGTGGACTCACTGCACTGCATCCCCAGTGGTGCCAGGGCACTCTCTGGGCTCACTGCAGTGCGTCCCCAGTGGTGCCAGTGCACTCTCTGGACTCACTGCAGTGCATTCCCACTGCTCCCAGTGCACTCTCTGGACTCCCTGCACTGCATCCCGAGTGGTGCCAGTGCACGCTCTGGACTCACTGCTCTGCATCCCCAAGGTGACAGTGCACGCTCTGGAATCACTTCACTGCATCACCAGTGTTGCCAGTGCACTCTCTGGACGCACTGCACTGCATCCCCAGTGGTGCCAGTGCACTCTTTGGACTCACTGCACTGCATCCCCAGTGGAGCCAGTGCACTCTCTGGACTCACTGCACTGCATCCCAATGGTGCCAGGGCAACCTCTGCACTCACTGCACTGCATTCCCAGTGGTGGCAGGGCACTCTCTGCACTCACTGCACTGCATCCCCAGTGGTGCCAGTGCACTCTCTGGACTCACTGCACTGCTTCCCCAATGGTGCCAGTGCACTCTCTGGAATCACTGCAGTGCATCCGCAGTGGTGACAGTGCACTCTCTGGATTCACTGCACTACATCCCCAGTGGTGCCAGTGCACTCTCTGGACTCTCGGCACTGCATCACCAGTGGTGCCAGTGCACTCTGTTTACTCACTGCACTGCATCCCCAGTGGTGCCAGTGCGCTCTCTGGACTCACTGCACTGCATTCCCAGTTGTGCCAGGGCACTCTCTGGAGTCACTGCAGTGCATTCCCACTGGTCCCAGGGCACTCTCTGGACTCACTGCACTGCATCCCCAGTGGTGCCAGTGCACTCTCTGCACTCACTGCACTGCATCCCCAGTCGTGCCAGTGCACTCTCTGGACTCACTGCTCTGCATCCCCAAGGTGCCAGTGCACGCTCTGGAATCACTTCACTGCATCCCCAGTGTTGCCAGTGCACTCTCTGGACTCACTGCACTGCATCCCCAGTGGTGCCAGTGCACTCTTTGGACTCACTGCACTGCATCCCCAGTGGTGCCAGTGCACTCTCTGGACTCTCGGCACTGCATCACCAGTGGTGCCAGTGCACTCTGTATACTCACTGCACTGCATCCCCAGTGGTGCCAGTGCGCTCTCTGGACTCACTGCACTGCATTCCCAGTTGTGCCAGGGCACTCTCTGGAGTCACTGCAGTGCATTCCCAGTGGTGCGAGTGCACTCTCTGGACTCACTGCACTGCATTACCAGTGGTGCCAGTGCACTCTCTGGACTCACTGCAGTGCATCCCCAGTGTTGCCAAGGCACTCTCTGGACTTACAGGACTGAATTCCCAGTGGCGCCAGTGCACTCTCTGGACTCACGGCACTGCATCCCTTAGTGCTGCTAGTGCACTCTCTGGACTCACTGCACTGCATCCCCAGTGGTGCCAGTGCACTCTCTGGACTCACGGCACTGCTACCCAGTGGTGCCATTGAACTCTGTGGACTCACTGCACTGCATCCCCAGTGGTGCCAGGGCACTCTGTGCACTCACTGCACTGCATCCCCAGTGGTGCCAGTGCACTCTCTGGACTCACTGCAGTGTATTCCCAGTGGTGCCAGTGCACTCTTTAGCGTCACTGCAGTGCATCCCCAGTGGTGCCAGTGCACTCACTGCAGTGCATCCCCACTGGTGCCAGTGCACTCTCTGGACTCACTGCAGTGCATCCCCAGTGGTGCCAGTACACTCTCTGGACTCACTGCACTGCATCCCCAGTGGTGCCAGTGCACTCTATGGACTCACTGCACTGCATCCCCAGTGGTGCCAGTGCACTCTCTGGACTCACTGCACTGCATCCTCAGTGGTGCCAGTGCACACACTGGACTCCCTGCACTGCATCCCCAGTGGTGCCAGTGCACTCTCTGGACTCACTGCACTGCATTCCCAGTGGTGCCAGTGCACTCTCTGGACTCACTACAGTACAGCTCCAGTGGTGCCAGTGCACTCTCTGGACTCACTGCACTGCATCACCAGTGGTGCCAGTGCACTCTCTGGACTCACTGCACTGCATGTTCAATGGTGCCAGTGCACTCTTTGGACTCACTGCACTGCATCCCCAGTGGTGCCAGGGCACTCTCTGCACTCACTGCACTGCATCCCCAGTGGTGCCACTGCACTCTCTGGACTCACTGCACTGCATCCCCAGTGGTGCCAGTGCACTCTCTGGACTCACTGCACTGCATCCCCAGTGGTGCCAGTGCACTCTCTAGAGTCACTGCAGTGCATCCCCAGTGGTGCCAGTGCACTCTCTGGACTCACTGCAGTGCATCCCCTGTGGTGCCAGTGCACTCTCTGGACTCACTGCACTGCATTCCCAGTGGTGCCAGTGCACTCTCTGGACTCACTGCACTGCATCCCCAATGGTGCCACTGCACTCTCTGGACTCACTGAACTGCATTCCCATTGCTGCCAGTGCACTCTCTGGACTCACTGCACTGCATCCCCAGTGGTGCCAGGGCACTCTCTGGACTCACTGCAGTGCATCCCCAGTGGTGCCAGTGCACTCTCTGGACTCACTGCACTGCATCCCCAATGGTGCCAGGGCACTCTCTGCACTCACTACACTGCATCCCCGTGGTGCCAGGGCACTCTCTGCTCTCACTGCACTGCATCCCCAGTGGTGCCAGTGCACTCTCTGGACTCACTGCACTGCTTCCCCAGTGGTGCCAGTGCACTCTCTGGAATCACTGCAGTGCATCCGCAGTGGTGACAGTGCACTCTCTGGATTCACTGCACTACATCCCCAGTGGTGCCAGTGCACTCTCTGGACTCTCGGCACTGCATCACCAGTGGTGCCAGTGCACTCTGTTTACTCACGGCACTGCATCCCCAGTGGTGCCAGTGCGCTCTCTGGACTCACTGCACTGCATTCCCAGTTGTGCCAGGGCACTCTCTGGAGTCACTGCAGTGCATTCCCACTGGTCCCAGGGCACTCTCTGGACTCACTGCACTGCATCCCCAGTGGTGCCAGTGCACTCTCTGGACTCACTGCACTGCATCCCGAGTGGTGCCAGTGCACTCTCTGGACTCACTGCTCTGCATCCCCAAGGTGCCAGTGCACGCTCTGGAATCACTTCACTGCATCCCGAGTGTTGCCAGTGCACTCTCTGGACTCACTGCACTGCATCCCCAGTGGTGCCAGTGCACTCTCTGGACTCACTGCACTGCATCCCCAGTGGTGCCAGGGCACTCTCTGGACTCACTGCACTGCATCCCCAGTGGTGCCAGTGCACTCTCTGGACTCACTGCACTGCTTCCCGAGTGGTGCCAGTGCACTCTCTGAAATCACTGCAGTGCATCCGCAGTGGTGCAGTGCACTCTCTGGATTCACTGCACTACATCCCCAGTGGTGCCAGTGCACTCTCTGGACTCTCGGCACTGCATCACCAGTGGTGCCAGTGCACTCTGTTTACTCACTGCACTGCATCACCAGTGGTGCCAGTGCACTCTGTTTACTCACTGCACTGCATCCCCAGTGGTGCCAGTGCACTCTCTGGACTCACTGCACTGCATCCCCAGTGGTGCCAATGCACTCTCTGGACTCACTGCAGTGTATTCACAGTGGTGCCAGTGCACTCTTTAGCGTCACTGCAGTGCATCCCCAGTGGTGCCAGTGCACTCACTGCAGTGCATCCCCACTGGTGCCAGTGCACTTACTGGACTCACTGCACTGCATCCCCAGTGGTGCCAGTGCACTCTCTGGACTCACTGCACTGCATCCCCAGTGGTGCCAGTGCACTCTATGGACTCACTGCACTGCATCCCCAGTGGTGTCACTGCACTCTCTGGACTCACTGCACTGCATTCCCAGTGGTACCAGTGCACTCTATGGACTCACTGCACTGCATCCCCAGTGGTGCCAGTGCTCACACTGGACTCACTGCAGTGCATCCCCAGTGGTGCCAGTGCACTCTCTGGACTCACTGCACTGCATCCCCAGTGGCGCCAGTACACTCTCTGGACTCACTGCACTGCATCACCAGTGGTGCCAGTGCACTCTCTGGACTCACGGCACTGCATCACCAGTGGTGCCAGTGCACTCTGTTTACTCACTGCACTGCATCCCCAGTGGTGCCAGTACACTCTCTGGACTCACTGCACTGCATTCCCAGTTGTGCCAGGGCACTCTCTGGAGTCACTGCACTGCATCCCCCGTGGTGCCAGGGCACTCTCTGGACTCACTGCACTGCATTACCTGTGGTGCCAGTGCACTCTCTGGACTCACTGCAGTGCAGCCCCAATGTTGCCAGGGCACTCTCTGACACACAGCACTGCATTCCCAGTGGTGCCAGTGCACTCTCTGGACTCACGGCACTGCATCCCCAGTGCTCCTAGTGCACTCTCTGGAGTCACTGCACTGCATCCCCAGTGGTGTGAGTGCACTCTCTGGACTCACTGCACTGCATCCCCAGTGGTGCCAGTGCAATCTCTGGACTTACTACAGTACAGGTCCAGTGGTGCCAGTGCACTCTCTGGACTCACTGCAGTGCATCCCCAGTGGTGCCAGTGCACTCTGTGCACTCACTGCAGTGCATCCCCAGTGGTGCCAGTGCACTCTCTGGACTCACTGCAGTGTATTCCCAGTGGTGCCAGTGCACTCTTTAGCGTCACTGCAGTGCATCCCCAGTGGTGCCAGTGCACTCACTGCACTGCATCCCCAGTGGTGCCAGTGCACTTACTGGACTCACTGCACTGCATCCCCAGTGGTGCCAGTGCACTCTCTGGACACACTGCACTGCATCCCCAGTGGTGCCAGTTCACTCTATGGACTCACAGCACTGCATCCCCAGTGGTGTCACTGCACTCTCTGGACTCACTGCACTGCATTCCCAGTGGTGCCAGTGCACTCTATGGACTCACTGCACTGCATCCCCAGTGGTGCCAGTGCTCACACTGGACTCCCTGCAGTGCATCCCCAGTGTTGCCAGTGCACTCTCTGGACTCACTGCACTGCATCCCCAGTGGTGCAGGAGCACTCTCTGGACTCTCGGCACTGCATCACCAGTGGTGCCAGTGCACTCTGTTTACTCACTGCACTGCATCCCCACTGGTGCCAGTGCACTCTCTGGACTCACTGCACTGCATCCCCAGTGGGGCCAGTGCACTCTCTGGACTCACTGCACTGCATCCCCAGTGGTGCCACTGCACTCTATGGACTCACTGCACTGCATCCCCAGTGGTGCCAGTGCACTCTCTGGACTCACTGCACTGCATCCACAGTGGTGCCAGGGCACTCTCTGGACTCACTGCACTGCATCCCCAGTGCTGACAGTGCACTCCCTGGACTCACTGCACTGCATCCCCAGTGGTGCCAGTGCACTCTCTGGACTCACTGCAGTGCATTCCCACTGGTCCCAGGGCACTCTCTGGACTCACTGTACTGCATCCCCAGTGGTGCCAGTGCACGCTCTGGAATCACTTCACTGCATCCCCAGTGTTGCCAGTGCACTCTCTGGACTCACTGCACTGCATCCCGAGTGGTGCCAGTGCACTCTCTGGACTCACTGCTCTTCATCCCCAAGGTGCAGTGCACGCTCTGGAATCACTTCACTGCATCCCCAGTGTTGCCAGTGCACTCTCTGGACTCACTGCAGTGCATCCCCAGTGGTGCCACTGCACTCTCTGGACTCACTGCACTGCATCCCAAGTCGTGCCAGTGCACTGTCTATACTCACTGCAGAGCATCCCCAGTGGTGCCAGTGCACTCTCTGGACTCACTGCAGTGCATCCCCAGTGTTGCCAGTGCACTCTGTGGACTCACGGCACTGCATTCCCAGTGGTGCCAGTGCACTCTCTGGACTCACTGCACTGCATTACCAGTGCTGCCAGAGCACTCTCTGGACTAACTGCAGTGCATCCCCAGTGTTGCCAGGGCACTCTCTGGACTCACAGCACTGCATTCCCAGTGGTGCCAGTGCACTCTCTGGACTCACAGCACTGCATCCCCAGTGCTGCTAGTGCACTCTCTGCACTCACTGCACTGCATCCCCAGTGGGGCAAGTGCACTCTCTGGACTCACGGCACTGCATCCCCAGTGGTGCCATTGAACTCTGTGGACTCACAGCACTGCATCCCCAGTGGTGCCAGTGCACTCTCTGGACTCACTGCACTGCATCACCAGTGGTGCCAGTACACTCTCTGGACTCACTGCACTGCATCCCCAGTGGTGCCAGTGCACTCTCTGGACTCACTGCACTGCATCCCCAGAGGTGCCAGTGCAATCTCTGGACTCACTACAGTACAGCTCCAGTGGTGCCAGTGCACTCTCTGGACTCACTGCACTGCATCCCCAGTGGTGCCAGTGCACTCTCTGGACTCACTGCACTGCATCCCCAGTGGTGCCAGTGCACTCTCTGGACTCACTGCAGTGTATTCACACTGGTGCCAGTGCACTCTTTAGCGTCACTGCAGTGCATCCCCAGTGGTGCCAGTGCACTCACTGCAGTGCATCCCCACTGGTGCCAGTGCACTTACTGGACTCACTGCACTGCATCCCCAGTGGTGCCAGTGCACTCTCTGGACTCACTGCACTGCATCCCCAGTGGTGCCAGTGCACTCTATGGACTCAGTGCACTGCATCCCCAGTGGTGTCACTGCACTCTCTGGACTCACTGCACTGCATTCCCAGTGGTACCAGTGCACTCTATGGACTCACTGCACTGCATCCCCAGTGGTGCCAGTGCACTCTCTGGACTCACTGCAGTGCATCCCCAGTGGTGCCAGTGCACTCTCTGGACTCACTGCACTGCATCCCCAGTGGCGCCAGTACACTCTCTGGACTCACTGCACTGCATCACCAGTGGTGCCAGTGCACTCTCTGGACTCACGGCACTGCATCACCAGTGGTGCCAGTGCACTCTGTTTACTCACTGCACTGCATCCCCAGTGGTGCCAGTGCGCTCTCTGGACTCACTGCACTGCATTCCCAGTTGTGCCAGGGCACTCTCTGGAGTCACTGCAGTGCATTCCCAGTGGTGCCAGTGCACTCTCAGGACTCACTGCACTGCATTACCAGTGGTGCCAGTGCACTCTCTGGACTCACTGCAGTGCATCCCCAATGTTGCCAGGGCACTCTCTGGACACAGAGCACTGCATTCCCAGTGGTGCCAGTGCACTCTCTGGACTAACGGCACTGCATCCCCAGTGCTCCTAGTGCACTCTCTGGAGTCACTGCACTGCATCCCCAGTGGTGCCAGTGCACTCTCTGGACTCACTGCACTGCATCCCCAGTGGTGCCAGTGCAATCTCTGGACTTACTACAGTACAGGTCCAGTGGTGCCAGTGCACTCTCTGGACTCACTGCACTGCATCCCCAGTGGTGCCAGTGCACTCTGTGCACTCACTGCAGTGCATCCCTAGTGGTGCCAGTGCACTCTCTGGACTCACTGCAGTGTATTCCCAGTGGTGCCAGTGCACTCTTTAGCGTCACTGCACTGCATCCCCAGTGGTGCCAGTGCACTCACTGCAGTGCATCCCCACTGGTGCCAGTGCACTTACTGGACTCACTGCACTGCATCCCCAGTGGTGCCAGTGCACTCTCTGGACACACTGCACTGCATCCCCAGTGGTGCCAGTTCACTCTATGGACTCACAGCACTGCATCCCCAGTGGTGTCACTGCACTCTCTGGACTCACTGCACTGCATTCCCAGTGGTGCCAGTGCACTCTATGGACTCACTGCACTGCATCCCGAGTGGTGCCAGTGCTCACACTGGACTCCCTGCAGTGCATCCCCAGTGGTGCCAGTGCACTCTCTGGACTCACTGCACTGCATCCCCAGTGGCGCCAGTGCACTCTCTGGACTCACTGCACTGCATCCCCAGTGGTGCCAGAGCACTCTCTGGACTCACGGCACTGCATCACCAGTGGTGCCAGTGCGCTCTGTTTACTCACTGCACTGCATCCCCAGTGGTGCCAGTGCGCTCTCTGGACTCACTGCACTGCATTCCCAGTTGTGCCAGGGCACTCTCTGGAGTCACTGCAGTGCATTCCCAGTGGTGCCAGTGCACTCTCTGGACTCACTGTACTGCATTACCAGTGGTGCCAGTGCACTCTCTGGACTCACTGCAGTGCATCGCCAGTGTTGCCAGGGCACTCTCTGGACTCACAGCACTGCATTCCCAGTGGTGCCAGTGCACTCTCTGGACTCACGGCACTGCATCCCCAGTGCTCCTAGTGCACTCTCTGGAGTCACTGCACTGCATCCCCTGTGGGGCCAGTGCACTCTCTGGACTCACTGCACTGCATCCCCAGTGGTGCCAGTGCACTCTCTGGACTCACGGCAGTGCATCCCCAGTGGTGCCAGTACACTCTCTGGACTCACTGCACTGCATCCCCAGTGGTGCCAGTGCACTCTCTGGACTCACTGCAGTGCATCCCCAGTGGTGCCAGTGCAATCTCTGGACTCACTACAGTACAGCTCCAATGGTGCCAGTGCACTCTCTGGAGTCACTGCACTGCATCCCCAGTGGTGCCAGTGCACTCTATGGACTCACTGCACTGCATCACCAGTGGTGCCACTGCACTCTCTGGACTCACTGCACTGCATTCCCAGTGGTGCCAGTGCACTCTCTGGACTCACTGCACTGCATCCCCAGTGGTGCCAGTGCACTCTCTGGACTCACTGCAGTGCATCCCCAGTGGTGCCACTGCACTCTCTGGACTCACTGCAGTGCATCCCCAGTGGTGCCAGTACACTCTCTGGACTCACTGCACTGCATCCCCAGTGGTGCCAGTGCACTCTCTGGACTCACTGCAGTGCATCCCCAGTGGTGCCAGTGCAATCTCTGGACTCACTACAGTACAGCTCCAATGGTGCCAGTGCACTCTCTGGAGTCACTGCACTGCATCCCCAGTGGTGCCAGTGCACTCTCTGGACTCACTGCACTGCATCACCAGTGGTGCCACTGCACTCTCTGGATTCACTGCACTGCATTCCCAGTGGTGCCAGTGCACTCTCTAGACTCACTACACTGCATCCCCAGTGGTGCCAGTGCTCACACTGGACTCCCTGCAGTGCATCCCCAGTGGTGCCAGTGCACTCTCTGGACTCACTGCACTGCATCCCCAGTGGTGCAGGAGCACTCTCTGGACTCTCGGCACTGCATCACCAGTGGTGCCAGTGCACTCTGTTTACTCACTGCACTGCATCCCCAGTGGTGCCAGTGCGCTCTCTGGACTCACTGCACTGCATTCCCAGTTGTGCCAGGGCACTCTCTGGAGTCACTGCAGTGCATTCCCAGTGGTGCCAGTGTACTCTCTGGACTCACTGCACTGCATTACCAGTGGTGCCAGTGCACTCTCTGGACTCACTGCAGTGCATCCCCAGTGGTGCCACTGCACTCTCTGGACTCACTGCAGTGTATTCCCAGTGGTGCCAGTGCACTCTTTAGCGTCACTGCAGTGCATCCCCAGTGGTGCCAGTGCACTCACTGCAGTGCATCCCCACTGGTACCAGAGCACGTACTAGACTCACTACACTGCATCCCCAGTGGTGCCAGTGCACTCTCTGGACTCACTGCACTGCATCCCCACTGGTGCCAGTGCACTCTCTGGACTCACTGCACTGCATCCCCAGTGGTGCCAGTGCACTCTCTGGACTCACTGCACTGCATCCCCAGTGGTGCCAGTGCACTCTCTGGACTCACTGCAGTGTATTCCCAGTGGTGCCAGTGCACTCTTTAGCGTCACTGCAGTGCATCCCCAGTGGTGCCAGTGCACTCACTGCAGTGCATCCCCACTGGTGCCAGTGCACTCTCTGGACTCACTGCAGTGCATCCCCAGTGGTGCCAGTGCACTCTCTGGACTCACGGCACTGCATCCGCAGTGGTGCCAGTACACTCTGTTTACTCACTGCACTGCATCACCAGTGGTGCCAGTGCATTCTCTGGACTCACTGCACTGCATTCCCAGAGGTGCCAGTGCACTCTCTGGACTCACTATAGTACAGCTCCAGTGGTGCCAGTGCACTCTCTGGACTCACTGCACTGCATCCCCAGTGGTGCCAGTGCACTCTCTGGACTCACTGCACTGCATCCCCACTGGTGCCAGTGCACTCTCTGGACTCACTGCAGTGTATTCCCTGTGGTGCCAGTGCACTCTTTAGCGTCACTGCAGTGCATCCCCAGTGGTGCCAGTGCACTCACTGCAGTGCATCCCCACTGGTGCCAGTGCACTTACTGGACTCACTGCACTGCATCCCCAGTGGTGCCAGTGCACTCTCTGGACTCACTGCACTGCATCCCCAGTGGTGCCAGTGCACTCTATGGACTCACTGCACTGCATCCCCAGTGGTGTCACTGCACTCTCTGGACTCACTGCACTGCATTCCCAGTGGTACCAGTGCACTCTATGGACTCACTGCACTGCATCCCCAGTGGTGCCAGTGCTCACACTGGACTCACTGCAGTGCATCCCCAGTGGTGCCAGTGCACTCTCTGGACTCACTGCACTGCATCCCCAGTGGCGCCAGTACACTCTCTGGACTCACTGCACTGCATCACCAGTGGTGCCAGTGCACTCTCTGGACTAACGGCACTGCATCCCCAGTGCTCCTAGTGCACTCTCTGGAGTCACTGCACTGCATCCCCAGTGGTGCCAGTGCACTCTCTGGACTCACTGCACTGCATCCCCAGTGGTGCCAGTGCAATCTCTGGACTTACTACAGTACAGGTCCAGTGGTGCCAGTGCACTCTCTGGACTCACTGCACTGCATCCCCAGTGGTGCCAGTGCACTCTGTGCACTCACTGCAGTGCATCCCTAGTGGTGCCAGTGCACTCTCTGGACTCACTGCAGTGTATTCCCAGTGGTGCCAGTGCACTCTTTAGCGTCACTGCACTGCATCCCCAGTGGTGCCAGTGCACTCACTGCAGTGCATCCCCACTGGTGCCAGTGCACTTACTGGACTCACTGCACTGCATCCCCAGTGGTGCCAGTGCACTCTCTGGACACACTGCACTGCATCCCCAGTGGTGCCAGTTCACTCTATGGACTCACAGCACTGCATCCCCAGTGGTGTCACTGCACTCTCTGGACTCACTGCACTGCATTCCCAGTGGTGCCAGTGCACTCTATGGACTCACTGCACTGCATCCCCAGTGGTGCCAGTGCTCACACTGGACTCCCTGCAGTGCATCCCCAGTGGTGCCAGTGCACTCTCTGGACTCACTGCACTGCATCCCCAGTGGCGCCAGTGCACTCTCTGGACTCACTGCACTGCATCCCCAGTGGTGCCAGAGCACTCTCTGGACTCACGGCACTGCATCACCAGTGGTGCCAGTGCGCTCTGTTTACTCACTGCACTGCATCCCCAGTGGTGCCAGTGCGCTCTCTGGACTCACTGCACTGCATTCCCAGTTGTGCCAGGGCACTCTCTGGAGTCACTGCAGTGCATTCCCAGTGGTGCCAGTGCACTCTCTGGACTCACTGCACTGCATTACCAGTGGTGCCAGTGCACTCTCTGGACTCACTGCAGTGCATCGCCAGTGTTGCCAGGGCACTCTCTGGACTCACAGCACTGCATTCCCAGTGGTGCCAGTGCACTCTCTGGACTCACGGCACTGCATCCCCAGTGCTCCTAGTGCACTCTCTGGAGTCACTGCACTGCATCCCCTGTGGGGCCAGTGCACTCTCTGGACTCACTGCACTGCATCCCCAGTGGTGCCAGTGCACTCTCTGGACTCACGGCAGTGCATCCCCAGTGGTGCCAGTACACTCTCTGGACTCACTGCACTGCATCCCCAGTGGTGCCAGTGCGCTCTCTGGACTCACTGCAGTGCATCCCCAGTGGTGCCAGTGCAATCTCTGGACTCACTACAGTACAGCTCCAATGGTGCCAGTGCACTCTCTGGAGTCACTGCACTGCATCCCCAGTGGTGCCAGTGCACTCTATGGACTCACTGCACTGCACCACCAGTGGTGCCACTGCACTCTCTGGACTCACTGCACTGCATTCCCAGTGGTGCCAGTGCACTCTCTGGACTCACTGCACTGCATCCCCAGTGGTGCCAGTGCACTCTCTGGACTCACTGCAGTGCATCCCCAGTGGTGCCACTGCACTCTCTGGACTCACTGCAGTGCATCCCCAGTGGTGCCAGTACACTCTCTGGACTCACTGCACTGCATCCCCAGTGGTGCCAGTGCACTCTCTGGACTCACTGCAGTGCATCCCCAGTGGTGCCAGTGCAATCTCTGGACTCACTACAGTACAGCTCCAATGGTGCCAGTGCACTCTCTGGAGTCACTGCACTGCATCCCCAGTGGTGCCAGTGCACTCTATGGACTCACTGCACTGCATCACCAGTGGTGCCACTGCACTCTCTGGATTCACTGCACTGCATTCCCAGTGGTGCCAGTGCACTCTCTAGACTCACTGCACTGCATCCCCAGTGGTGCCAGTGCTCACACTGGACTCCCTGCAGTGCATCCCCAGTGGTGCCAGTGCACTCTCTGGACTCACTGCACTGCATCCCCAGTGGTGCAGGAGCACTCTCTGGACTCTCGGCACTGCATCACCAGTGGTGCCAGTGCACTCTGTTTACTCACTGCACTGCATCCCCAGTGGTGCCAGTGCGCTCTCTGGACTCACTGCACTGCATTCCCAGTTGTGCCAGGGCACTCTCTGGAGTCACTGCAGTGCATTCCCAGTGGTGCCAGTGTACTCTCTGGACTCACTGCACTGCATTACCAGTGGTGCCAGTGCACTCTCTGGACTCACTGCACTGCATCCCCAGTGGTGCCACTGCACTCTCTGGACTCACTGCAGTGTATTCCCAGTGGTGCCAGTGCACTCTTTAGCGTCACTGCAGTGCATCCCCAGTGGTGCCAGTGCACTCACTGCAGTGCATCCCCACTGGTACCAGAGCACGTACTAGACTCACTACACTGCATCCCCAGTGGTGCCAGTGCACTCTCTGGACTCACTGCACTGCATCCCCACTGGTGCCAGTGCACTCTCTGGACTCACTGCACTGCATCCCCAGTGGTGCCAGTGCACTCTCTGGACTCACTGCACTGCATCCCCAGTGGTGCCAGTGCACTCTCTGGACTCACTGCAGTGTATTCCCAGTGGTGCCAGTGCACTCTCTGGACTCACTGCAGTGCATCCCCAGTGGTGCCAGTGCACTCTCTGGACTCACGGCACTGCATCCGCAGTGGTGCCAGTACACTCTGTTTACTCACTGCACTGCATCACCAGTGGTGCCAGTGCATTCTCTGGACTCACTGCACTGCATTCCCAGAGGTGCCAGTGCACTCTCTGGACTCACTATAGTACAGCTCCAGTGGTGCCAGTGCACTCTCTGGACTCACTGCACTGCATCCCCAGTGGTGCCAGTGCACTCTCTGGACTCACTGCACTGCATCCCCACTGGTGCCAGTGCACTCTCTGGACTCACTGCAGTGTATTCCCTGTGGTGCCAGTGCACTCTTTAGCGTCACTGCAGTGCATCCCCAGTGGTGCCAGTGCACTCACTGCAGTGCATCCCCACTGGTGCCAGTGCACTTACTGGACTCACTGCACTGCATCCCCAGTGGTGCCAGTGCACTCTCTGGACTCACTGCACTGCATCCCCAGTGGTGCCAGTGCACTCTATGGACTCACTGCACTGCATCCCCAGTGGTGTCACTGCACTCTCTGGACTCACTGCACTGCATCCCCAGTGGTGCCAGTGCGCTCTCTGGACTCACTGCACTGCATTCCCAGTTGTGCCAGGGCACTCTCTGGAGTCACTGCAGTGCATTCCCAGTGGTGCCAGTGCACTCTCAGGACTCACTGCACTGCATTACCAGTGGTGCCAGTGCACTCTCTGGACTCACTGCAGTGCATCCCCAATGTTGCCTGGGCACTCTCTGGACACACAGCACTGCATTCCCAGTGGTGCCAGTGCACTCTCTGGACTCACGGCACTGCATCCCCAGTGCTCCTAGTGCACTCTCTGGAGTCACTGCACTGCATCCCCAGTGGTGCCAGTGCACTCTCTGGACTCACTGCACTGCATCCCCAGTGGTGCCAGTGCAATCTCTGGACTTACTACAGTACAGGTCCAGTGGTGCCAGTGCACTCTGTGCACTCACTGCAGTGCATCCCCAGTGGTGCCAGTGCACTCTCTGGACTCACTGCAGTGTATTCCCAGTGGTGCCAGTGAACTCTTTAGCGTCACTGCAGTGCATCCCCAGTGGTGCCAGTGCACTCACTGCAGTGCATCCCCACTGGTGCCAGTGCACTTACTGGACTCACTGCACTGCATCCCCAGTGGTGCCAGTGCACTCTCTGGACACACTGCACTGCATCCCCAGTGGTGCCAGTTCACTCTATGGACTCACAGCACTGCATCCCCAGTGGTGTCACTGCACTCTCTGGACTCACTGCACTGCATTCCCAGTGGTGCCAGTGCACTCTATGGACTCACTGCACTGCATCCCCAGTGGTGCCAGTGCTCACACTGGACTCCCTGCAGTGCATCCCCAATGGTGCCAGTGCACTCTCTGGACTCACTGCACTGCATCTCCAGTGGCGCCAGTGCACTCTCTGGACTCACTGCACTGCATCCCCAGTGGTGCCAGAGCACTCTCTGGACTCACGGCACTGCATCACCAGTGGTGCCAGTGCGCTCTGTTTACTCACTGCACTGCATCCCCAGTGGTGCCAGTGCACTCTCTGGACTCACTGCACTGCATTCCCAGTTGTGCCAGGGCACTCTCTGGAGTCACTGCAGTGCATTCCCAGTGGTGCCAGTGCACTCTCTGGACTCACTGCACTGCATTACCAGTGGTGCCAGTGCACTCTCTGGACTCACTGCAGTGCATCGCCAGTGTTGCCAGGGCACTCTCTGGACTCACAGCACTGCATTCCCAGTGGTGCCAGTGCACTCTCTGGACTCACGGCACTGCATCCCCAGTGCTCCTAGTGCACTCTCTGGAGTCACTGCACGGCATCCCGAGTGGTGCCAGTGCACTCTCTGGACTCACTGCACTGCATCCCCAGTGGTGCCATTGAACTCTGTGGACTCACTGCACTGCATCCCCAGTGGTGCCAGTGCACTCTCTGGACTCACTGCAGTGCATCCCCAGTGGTGCCAGTACACTCTCTGGACTCACTGCACTGCATCCCCAGTGGTGCCAGTGCACTCTCTGGACTCACTGCACTGCATCCCCAGTGGTGCCAGTGCAATCTCTGGACTCACTACAGTACAGCTCCAATGGTGCCAGTGCACTCTCTGGAGTCACTGCACTGCATCCCCAGTGGTGCCAGTGCACTCTATGGACTCACTGCACTGCATCACCAGTGGTGCCACTGCACTCTCTGGACTCACTGCACTGCATCCCCAGTGGTGCCAGTGCACTCTCTGGACTCACTGCACTGCATCCCCACTGGTGCCAGTGCACTCTCTGGACTCACTGCAGTGTATTCCCAGTGGTGCCAGTGCACTCTTTAGCGTCACTGCAGTGCATCCCCAGTGGTGCCAGTGCACTCACTGCAGTGCATCCCCACTGGTGCCAGTGCACTCTCTGGACTCACAGCACTGCATCCCCAGTGGTGCCAGTGCACTCTATGGACTCACTGCACTGCATCCCCAGTGGTGCCAGTGCACTCTCTGGACTCACTGCACTGCATCCTCAGTGGTGCCAGTGCACACACTGGACTCCCTGCACTGCATCCCCAGTGGTGCCAGTGCACTCTCTGGACTCACTGCACTGCATTCCCAGTGGTGCCAGTGCACTCTCTGGACTCACTACAGTACAGCTCCAGTGGTGCCAGTGCACTCTGTTTACTCACTGCACTGCATCCCCAGTGGTGCCAGTGCACTCTCTGGACTCACTGCACTGCATCTTCAATGGTGCCAGTGCACTCTCTGGACTCACTGCACTGCATCCCCAGTGGTGCCAGGGCACTCTCTGCACTCACTGCACTGCATCCCCAGTGGTGCCAGTGCACTCTCTGGACTCACTGCACTGCATCCCCAGTGGTGCCAGTGCACTCTCTGGACTCACTGCAGTGCATTCCCACTGGTCCCAGGGCACTCTCTGGACTCACTGCAGTGCATCCCCAGTGGTGCCAGTGCACTCTCTGGACTCCCTGCACTGCATCCCGAGTGGTGCCAGTGCACTCTCTGGACTCACTGCACTGCATCCCCAGTGGTACCAGTGCACTCTCTGGACTCACTGCACTGCATCCCCAGTGGTGCCAGTGCACTCTCTGGAGTCACTGCACTGCATCCCCAGTGGTGCCAGTGCACTCTTTGGACTCACTGCAGGGCATCCCCAGTGGAGCCAGTGCACTCTCTGGACTCACTGCACTGCATCCCAATGGTGCCAGGGCAACCTCTGCACTCACTGCACTGCATCCCCTGTGGTGCCAGGGCACTCTCTGCACTCACTGCACTGCATCCCCAGTGGTGCCAGTGCACTCTCTGGACTCACTGCACTGCTTCCCCAGTGGTGCCAGGGCACTCTCTGGAATCACTGCAGTGCATCCGCAGTGGTGACAGTGCACTCTCTGGATTCACTGCACTACATCCCCAGTGGTGCCAGTGCACTCTCTGGACTCTCGGCACTGCATCACCAGTGGTGCCAGTGCACTCTGTTTACTCACTGCACTGCATCCCCAGTGGTGCCAGTGCGCTCTCTGGACTCACTGCACTGCATTCCCAGTTGTGCCAGGGCACTCTCTGGAGTCACTGCAGTGCATTCCCACTGGTCCCAGGGCACTCTCTGGACTCACTGCACTGCATCCCCAGTGGTGCCAGTGCACTCTCTGCACTCACTGCACTGCATCCCCAGTCGTGCCAGTGCACTCTCTGGACTCACTGCTCTGCATCCCCAAGGTGCCAGTGCACGCTCTGGAATCACTTCACTGCATCCCCAGTGTTGCCAGTGCACTCTCTGGACTCACTGCACTGCATCCCCAGTGGTGCCAGTGCACTCTTTGGACTCACTGCACTGCATCCCCAGTGGTGCCAGTGCACTCTCTGGACTCTCGGCACTGCATCACCAGTGGTGCCAGTGCACTCTGTATACTCACTGCACTGCATCCCCAGTGGTGCCAGTGCGCTCTCTGGACTCACTGCACTGCATTCCCAGAGGTGCCAGTGCACTCTCTGGACTCGCGGCACTGCATCCGCAGTGGTGCCAGTACACTCTGTTTACTCACTGCACTGCATCACCAGTGGTGCCAGTGCATTCTCTGGACTCACTGCACTGCATTCCCAGAGGTGCCAGTGCACTCTCTGGACTCACTAAAGTACAGCTCCAGTGGTGCCAGTGCACTCTCTGGACTCACTGCACTGCATCCCCAGTGGTGCCAGTGCACTCTCTGGACTCACAGCACTGCATCCCCAGTGGTGCCAGTGCACTCTATGGACTCACTGCACTGCATCCCCAGTGGTGCCAGTGCACACACTGGACTCCCTGCTCTGCATCCCCAGTGGTGCCAGTGCACTCTCTGGACTGACTGCATTGCATTCCCAGTGGTGCCAGTGCACTCTCTGGACTCACTACAGTACAGCTCCAGTGGTGCCAGTGCACTCTCTGGACTCACTGCACTGCATCCCCAGTGGTGCCAGTGCACTCTCTGGACTCACTGCACTGCATCTTCAATGGTGCCAGTGCACTCTTTGGACTCACTGCACTGCATCCCCAGTGGTGCCAGGGCACTCTCTGGACTCACTGCACTGCATCCCCAGTGGTGCCAGTGCACTCTCTGGACTCACTGCACTGCATTCCCAGTGGTGCCAGTGCACTCTCTGGACTCACTGCACTGCATCCCCAGTGGTGCCAGTGCACTCTCTAGAGTCACTGCAGTGCATCCCCAGTGGTGCCAGTGCACTCTTTGGACTCACTGCAGTGCATCCCCACTGGTGCCCGTGCACTCTCTGGACTCACTGCACTGCATCCCCAGTGGTGCCAGTGCACTCTCTGGACTCACTGCACTGCATCCCCAATGGTGCCAGTGCACTCTATGGACTCACTGCACTGCATCCCCAGTGGTGCCAGTGCACTCTCTGGACTCACTGCACTGCATTCCCATTGTTGCTAGTGCACTCTGTGGACTCACTGCACTGCATCCCCAGTGGTGCCAGGGCACTCTCTGGGCTCACTGCAGTGCATCCCCAGTGGTGCCAGTGCACTCTCTGGACTCACTGCAGTGCATTCCCACTGGTCCCAGGGCACTCTCTGGACTCACTGCAGTGCATCCCCAGTGGTGCCAGTGCACTCTCTGGACTCCCTGCACTGCATCCCGAGTGGTGCCAGTGCACGCTCTGGACTCACTGCTCTGCATCCCCAAGGTGACAGTGCACGCTCTGGAATCACTTCACTGCATCACCAGTGTTGCCAGTGCACTCTCTGGACGCACTGCACTGCATCCCCAGTGGTGCCAGTGCACTCTTTGGACTCACTGCACTGCATCCCCAGTGGAGCCAGTGCACTCTCTGGACTCACTGCACTGCATCCCAATGGTGCCAGGGCAACCTCTGCACTCACTGCACTGCATTCCCAGTGGTGGCAGGGCACTCTCTGCACTCACTGCACTGCATCCCCAGTGGTGCCAGTGCACTCTCTGGACTCACTGCACTGCTTCCCCAGTGGTGCCAGTGCACTCTCTGGAATCACTGCAGTGCATCCGCAGTGGTGACAGTGCACTCTCTGGATTCACTGCACTACATCCCCAGTGGTGCCAGTGCACTCTCTGGACTCTCGGCACTGCATCACCAGTGGTGCCAGTGCACTCTGTTTACTCACTGCACTGCATCCCCAGTGGTGCCAGTGCGCTCTCTGGACTCACTGAACTGCATTCCCAGTTGTGCCAGGGCACTCTCTGGAGTCACTGCAGTGCATTCCCACTGGTCCCAGGGCACTCTCTGGACTCACTGCACTGCATCCCCAGTGGTGCCAGTGCACTCTCTGCACTCACTGCACTGGATCCCCAGTCGTGCCAGTGCACTCTCTGGACTCACTGCTCTGCATCCCCAAGGTGCCAGTGCACGCTCTGGAATTACTTCACTGCATCCCCAGTGTTGCCAGTGCACTCTCTGGACTCACTGCACTGCATCCCCAGTGGTGCCAGTGCACTCTTTGGACTCACTGCACTGCATCCCCAGTGGTGCCAGTGCACTCTCTGGACTCTCGGCACTGCATCACCAGTGGTGCCAGTGCACTCTGTATACTCACTGCACTGCATCCCCAGTGGTGCCAGTGCGCTCTCTGGACTCACTGCACTACATTCCCAGTTGTGCCAGGGCACTCTCTGGAGTCACTGCAGTGCATTCCCAGTGGTGCGAGTGCACTCTCTGGACTCACTGCACTGCATTACCAGTGGTGCCAGTGCACTCTCTGGACTCACTGCAGTGCATCCCCAGTGTTGCCAAGGCACTCTCTGGACTTACAGGACTGCATTCCCAGTGGTGCCAGTGCACTCTCTGGACTCACGGCACTGCATCCCTTAGTGCTGCTAGTGCACTCTCTGGAGTCACTGCACTGCATCCCCAGTGGGGCCAGTGCACTCTCTGGACTCACGGCACTGCTACCCAGTGGTGCCATTGAACTCTGTGGACTCACTGCACTGCATCCCCAGTGGTGCCAGGGCACTCTCTGCACTCACTGCACTGCATCCCCAGTGGTGCCAGTGCACTCTCTGGACTCACTGCAGTGTATTCCCAGTGGTGCCAGTGCACTCTTTAGCATCACTGCAGTGCATCCCCAGTGGTGCCAGTGCACTCACTGCAGTGCATCCCCACTGGTGCCAGTGCACTCTCTGGACTCACTGCAGTGCATCCCCAGTGGTGCCAGTACACTCTCTGGACTCACTGCACTGCATCCCCAGTGGTGCCAGTGCACTCTATGGACTCACTGCACTGCATCCCCAGTGGTGCCAGTGCACTCTCTGGACTCACTGCACTGCATCCTCAGTGGTGCCAGTGCACACACTGGACTCCCTGCACTGCATCCCCAGTGGTGCCAGTGCACTCTCTGGACTCACTGCACTGCATTCCCAGTGGTGCCAGTGCACTCTCTGGACTCACTACAGTACAGCTCCAGTGGTGCCAGTGCACTCTCTGGACTCACTGCACTGCATCCCCAGTGGTGCCAGTGCACTCTCTGGACTCACTGCACTGCATGTTCAATGGTGCCAGTGCACTCTTTGGACTCACTGCACTGCATCCCCAGTGGTGCCAGGGCACTCTCTGCACTCACTGCACTGCATCCCCAGTGGTGCCACTGCACTCTCTGGACTCACTGCACTGCATCCCCAGTGGTGCCAGTGCACTCTGTGGACTCATTGCAGTGCATCCCCAGTGGTGCCAGTGCACTCTCTAGAGTCACTGCAGTGCATCCCCAGTGGTGCCAGTGCACTCTCTGGACTCACTGCACTGCATCCCCAGTGGTGCCAGTGCACTCTCTGGACTCACTGCACTGCATCCCCAATGGTGCCCCTGCACTCTCTGGACTCACTGCACTGCATTCCCATTGCTGCCAGTGCACTCTCTGGACTCACTGCACTGCATCCCCAGTGGTGCCAGGGCACTCTCTGGACTCACTGCAGTGCATCCCCAGTGGTGCCAGTGCACTCTCTGGACTCACTGCACTGCATCCCCAATGGTGCCAGGGCACTCTCTGCACTCACTACACTGCATCCCCGTGGTGCCAGGGCACTCTCTGCTCTCACTGCACTGCATCCCCAGTGGTGCCAGTGCACTCTCTGGACTCACTGCACTGCTTCCCCAGTGGTGCCAGTGCACTCTCTGGAATCACTGCAGTGCATCCGCAGTGGTGACAGTGCACTCTCTGGATTCACTGCACTACATCCCCAGTGGTGCCAGTGCACTCTCTGGACTCTCGGCACTGCATCACCAGTGGTGCCAGTGCACTCTGTTTACTCACGGCACTGCATCCCCAGTGGTGCCAGTGCGCTCTCTGGACTCACTGCACTGCATTCCCAGTTGTGCCAGGGCACTCTCTGGAGTCACTGCAGTGCATTCCCACTGGTCCCAGGGCACTCTCTGGACTCACTGCACTGCATCCCCAGTGGTGCCAGTGCACTCTCTGGACTCACTGCACTGCATCCCGAGTGGTGCCAGTGCACTCTCTGGACTCACTGCTCTGCATCCCCAAGGTGCCAGTGCACGCTCTGGAATCACTGCACTGCATCCCCAGTGGTGCCAGTGCACTCTCTTGGACTCACTGCACTGCATCCCCAGTGGTGCCAGGGCACTCTCTGGACTCACCGCACTGCATCCCCAGTGGTGCCAGTGCACTCTCTGGACTCACTGCACTGCATCCCCAGTGGTGCCAATGCACTCTCTGGACTCACTGCAGTGTATTCACAGTGGTGCCAGTGCACTCTTTAGCGTCACTGCAGTGCATCCCCAGTGGTGCCAGTGCACTCACTGCAGTGCATCCCCACTGGTGCCAGTGCACTTACTGGACTCACTGCACTGCATCCCCAGTGGTGCCAGTGCACTCTCTGGACTCACTGCACTGCATCCCCAGTGGTGCCAGTGCACTCTATGGACTCACTGCACTGCATCCCCAGTGGTGTCACTGCACTCTCTGGACTCACTGCACTGCATTCCCAGTGGTACCAGTGCACTCTATGGACTCACTGCACTGCATCCCCAGTGGTGCCAGTGCTCACACTGGACTCACTGCAGTGCATCCCCAGTGGTGCCAGTGCACTCTCTGGACTCACTGCACTGCATCCCCAGTGGCGCCAGTACACTCTCTGGACTCACTGCACTGCATCACCAGTGGTGCCAGTGCACTCTCTGGACTCACGGCACTGCATCACCAGTGGTGCCAGTGCACTCTGTTTACTCACTGCACTGCATCCCCAGTGGTGCCAGTGCACTCTCTGGACTCACTGCACTGCATTCCCAGTTGTGCCAGGGCACTCTCTGGAGTCACTGCAGTGCATTCCCAGTGGTGCCATTGCACTCTCAGGACTCACTGCACTGCATTACCAGTGGTGCCAGTGCACTCTCTGGACTCACTGCAGTGCATCCCCAATGTTGCCAGGGCACTCTCTGACACACAGCACTGCATTCCCAGTGGTGCCAGTGCACTCTCTGGACTCACGGCACTGCATCCCCAGTGCTCCTAGTGCACTCTCTGGAGTCACTGCACTGCATCCCCAGTGGTGTGAGTGCACTCTCTGGACTCACTGCACTGCATCCCCAGTGGTGCCAGTGCAATCTCTGGACTTACTACAGTACAGGTCCAGTGGTGCCAGTGCACTCTCTGGACTCACTGCACTGCATCCCCAGTGGTGCCAGTGCACTCTGTGCACTCACTGCAGTGCATCCCCAGTGGTGCCAGTGCACTCTCTGGAATCACTGCAGTGTATTCCCAGTGGTGCCAGTGCACTCTTTAGCGTCACTGCAGTGCATCCCCAGTGGTGCCAGTGCACTCACTGCAGTGCATCCCCAGTGGTGCCAGTGCACTTACTGGACTCACTGCACTGCATCTCCAGTGGTGCCAGTGCACTCTCTGGACACACTGCACTGCATCCCCAGTGGTGCCAGTTCACTCTATGGACTCACAGCACTGCATCCCCAGTGGTGTCACTGCACTCTCTGGACTCACTGCACTGCATTCCCAGTGGTGCCAGTGCACTCTATGGACTCACTGCACTGCATCCCCAGTGGTGCCAGTGCTCACACTGGACTCCCTGCAGTGCATCCCCAGTGGTGCCAGTGCACTCTCTGGACTCTCGGCACTGCATCACCAGTGGTGCCAGTGCACTCTGTTTACTCACTGCACTGCATCACCAGTGGTGCCAGTGCACTCTGTTTACTCACTGCACTGCATCCCCAGTGGTGCCAGTGCACTCTCTGGACTCACTGCACTGCATCCCCAGTGGTGCCAATGCACTCTCTGGACTCACTGCAGTGTATTCACAGTGGTGCCAGTGCACTCTTTAGCGTCACTGCAGTGCATCCCCACTGGTGCCAGTGCACTCACTGCAGTGCATCCCCACTGGTGCCAGTGCACTTACTGGACTCACTGCACTGCATCCCCAGTGGTGCCAGTGCACTCTCTGGACTCACTGCACTGCATCCCCAGTGGTGCCAGTGCACTCTATGGACTCACTGCACTGCATCCCCAGTGGTGTCACTGCACTCTCTGGACTCACTGCACTGCATTCCCAGTGGTACCAGTGCACTCTATGGACTCACTGCACTGCATCCCCAGTGGTGCCAGTGCTCACACTGGACTCACTGCAGTGCATCCCCAGTGGTGCCAGTGCACTCTCTGGACTCACTGCACTGCATCCCCAGTGGCGCCAGTACACTCTCTGGACTCACTGCACTGCATCACCAGTGGTGCCAGTGCACTCTCTGGACTCACGGCACTGCATCACCAGTGGTGCCAGTGCACTCTGTTTACTCACTGCACTGCATCCCCAGTGGTGCCAGTGCACTCTCTGGACTCACTGCACTGCATTCCCAGTTGTGCCAGGGCACTCTCTGGAGTCACTGCAGTGCATTCCCAGTGGTGCCATTGCACTCTCAGGACTCACTGCACTGCATTACCAGTGGTGCCAGTGCACTCTCTGGACTCACTGCAGTGCATCCCCAATGTTGCCAGGGCACTCTCTGACACACAGCACTGCATTCCCAGTGGTGCCAGTGCACTCTCTGGACTCACGGCACTGCATCCCCAGTGCTCCTAGTGCACTCTCTGGACTCACTGCACTGCATCCCCAGTGGTGTGAGTGCACTCTCTGGACTCACTGCACTGCATCCCCAGTGGTGCCAGTGCAATCTCTGGACTTACTACAGTACAGGTCCAGTGGTGCCAGTGCACTCTCTGGACTCACTGCAGTGCATCCCCAGTGGTGCCAGTGCACTCTGTGCACTCACTGCAGTGCATCCCCATTGGTGCCAGTGCACTCTCTGGACTCACTGCAGTGTATTCCCAGTGGTGCCAGTGCACTCTTTACGTCACTGCAGTGCATCCCCAGTGGTGCCAGTGCACTCACTGCAGTGCATCCCCAGTGGTGCCAGTGCACTTACTGGACTCACTGCACTGCATCCCCAGTGGTGCCAGTGCACTCTCTGGACACACTGCACTGCATCCCCAGTGGTGCCAGTTCACTCTATGGACTCACAGCACTGCATCCCCAGTGGTGTCACTGCACTCTCTGGACTCACTGCACTGCATTCCCAGTGGTGCCAGTGCACTCTATGGACTCACTGCACTGCATCCCCAGTGGTGCCAGTGCTCACACTGGACTCCCTGCAGTGCATCCCCAGTGTTGCCAGTGCACTCTCTGGACTCACTGCACTGCATCCCCAGTGGTGCAGGAGCACTCTCTGGACTCTCGGCACTGCATCACCAGTGGTGCCAGTGCACTCTGTTTACTGACTGCACTGCATCCCCAGTGGTGCCAGTGCGCTCTCTGGACTCACTGCACTGCATTCCCAGTTGTGCCAGGGCACTCTCTGGAGTCACTGCAGTGCATTCCCAGTGGTGCCAGTGCACTCTTTAGCGTCACTGCAGTGCATCCCCAGTGGTGCCAGTGCACTCACTGCAGTGCATCCCCACTGGTACCAGAGCACTTACTAGACTCACTACACTGCATCCCCAGTGGTGCCAGTGCACTCTCTGGACTCACTGCACTGCATCCCCAGTGGTGCCAGGGCACTCTCTGCACTCACTGCACTGCATCCCCAGTGGTGCCAGTGCACTCTCTGGACTCACTGCACTGCATCCCCAGTGCTGACAGTGCACTCTCTGGACTCACTGCACTGCATCCCCAGTGGTGCCAGTGCACTCTCTGGACTCACTGCACTGCATCCCCAGTGGTGCCAGTGCACTCTATGGACTCACTGCACTGCATCCCCAGTGGTGTCACTGCACTCTCTGGACTCACTGCGCTGCATTCCCAGTGGTGCCAGTGCACTCTCTGGACTCACTGCAGTGCATCCCCAGTGGTGCGAGTGCACTCTCTGGACTCACTGCACTGCATCCCCAGTGGTGCCAGAGCACTCTCTGCACTCACTGCACTGCATCCCCAGTGGTGCCAGTGCACTCTCTGGACTCACGGTACTGCATCCGCAGTGGTGCCAGTGCACTCTTTAGCGTCACTGCAGTGCATCCCCAGTGGTGCCAGTGCACTCTCTGCAGTGCATCCCCACTGGTGCCAGTGCACTCTCTGCACTCACTGCACTGCATCCCCAGTGGTGCCAGTGCACTCTCTGGACTCACTGCACTGCATCCCCAGTGGTGCCACTGCACTCTATGGACTCACTGCACTGCATCCCCAGTGGTGCCAGTGCACTCTCTGGACTCACTGCACTGCATCCACAGTGGTGCCAGTGCACTCTCTGGACTCACTGCACTGCATCCCCAGTGCTGACAGTGCACTCCCTGGACTCACAGCACTGCATCCGCAGTGGTGCCAGTGCACTCTGTTTACTCACTGCACTGCATCCCCAGTGGTGCCAGTGCACTCTCTGGACTCACTGCAGTGCATTCCCACTGGTCCCAGGGCACTCTCTGGACTCACTGCACTGCATCCCCAGTGGTGCCAGTGCACGCTCTGGAATCACTTCACTGCATCCCCAGTGTTGCCAGTGCACTCTCTGGACTCACTGCACTGCATCCCGAGTGGTGCCAGTGCACTCTCTGGACTCACTGCTCTGCATCCCCAGTGGTGCCAGTGCACTCTCTGGACTCACTGCACTGCATCCCAAGTCGTGCCAGTGCACTGTCTATACTCACTGCAGAGCATCCCCAGTGGTGCCAGTGCACTCTCTGGACTCACTGCAGTGCATCCCCAGTGTTGCCAGTGCACTCTGTGGACTCACGGCACTGCATTCCCAGTGGTGCCAGTGCACTCTCTGGACTCACTGCACTGCATTACCAGTGCTGCCAGAGCACTCTCTGGACTAACTGCAGTGCATCCCCAGTGTTGCCAGGGCACTCTCTGGACTCACAGCACTGCATTCCCAGTGGTGCCAGTGCACTCTCTGGACTCACAGCACTGCATCCCCAGTGCTGCTAGTGCACTCTCTGGACTCACTGCACTGCATCCCCAGTGGGGCAAGTGCACTCTCTGGACTCACGGCACTGCATCCCCAGTGGTGCCATTGAACTCTGTGGACTCACAGCACTGCATCCCCAGTGGTGCCAGTGCACTCTCTGGACTCACTGCACTGCATCACCAGTGGTGCCAGTACACTCTCTGGACTCACTGCACTGCATCCCCAGTGGTGCCAGTGCACTCTCTGGACTCACTGCACTGCATCCCCAGAGGTGCCAGTGCAATCTCTGGACTCACTACAGTACAGCTCCTGTGGTGCCAGTGCACTCTCTGGACTCACTGCACTGCATCCCCAGTGGTGCCAGTGCACTCTCTGGACTCACTGCACTGCATCCCCAGTGGTGCCAGTGCACTCTCTGGACTCACTGCAGTGTATTCACAGTGGTGCCAGTGCACTCTTTAGCGTCACTGCAGTGCATCCCCAGTGGTGCCAGTGCACTCACTGCAGTGCATCCCCACTGGTGCCAGTGCACTTACTGGACTCACTGCACTGCATCCCCAGTGGTGCCAGTGCACTCTCTGGACTCACTGCACTGCATCCCCAGTGGTGCCAGTGCACTCTATGGACTCACTGCACTGCATCCCCAGTGGTGTCACTGCACTCTCTGGACTCACTGCACTGCATTCCCAGTGGTACCAGTGCACTCTATGGACTCACTGCACTGCATCCCCAGTGGTGCCAGTGCTCACACTGGACTCACTGCAGTGCATCCCCAGTGGTGCCAGTGCACTCTCTGGACTCACTGCACTGCATCCCCAGTGGCGCCAGTACACTCTCTGGACTCACTGCACTGCATCACCAGTGGTGCCAGTGCACTCTCTGGACTCACGGCACTGCATCACCAGTGGTGCCAGTGCACTCTGTTTACTCACTGCACTGCATCCCCAGTGGTGCCAGTGCGCTCTCTGGACTCACTGCACTGCATTCCCAGTTGTGCCAGGGCACTCTCTGGAGTCACTGCAGTGCATTCCCAGTGGTGCCAGTGCACTCTCAGGACTCACTGCACTGCATTACCAGTGGTGCCAGTGCACTCTCTGGACTCACTGCAGTGCATCCCCAATGTTGCCAGGGCACTCTCTGGACACAGAGCACTGCATTCCCAGTGCTGACAGTGCACTCTCTGGACTCACGGCACTGCATCCCCAGTGCTCATAGTGCACTCTCTGGAGTCACTGCACTGCATCCCCAGTGGTGCCAGTGCACTCTCTGGACTCACTGCACTGCATCCCCAGTGGTGCCAGTGCAATCTCTGGACTTACTACAGTACAGGTCCAGTGGTGCCAGTGCACTCTCTGGACTCACTGCACTGCATCCCCAGTGGTGCCAGTGCACTCTGTGCACTCACTGCAGTGCATCCCCATTGGTGCCAGTGCACTCTCTGGACTCACTGCAGTGTATTCCCAGTGGTGCCAGTGCACTCTTTAGCGTCACTGCACTGCATCCCCAGTGGTGCCAGTGCACTCACTGCAGTGCATCCCCACTGGTGCCAGTGCACTTACTGGACTCACTGCACTGCATCCCCAGTGGTGCCAGTGCACTCTCTGGACACACTGCACTGCATCCCCAGTGGTGCCAGTTTACTCTATGGACTCACAGCACTGCATCCCCAGTGGTGTCACTGCACTCTCTGGACTCACTGCACTGCATTCCCAGTGGTGCCAGTGCACTCTATGGACTCACTGCACTGCATCCCCAGTGGTGCCAGTGCTCACACTGGACTCCCTGCAGTGCATCCCCAGTGGTGCCAGTGCACTCTCTGGACTCACTGCACTGCATCCCCAGTGGCGCCAGTGCACTCTCTGTACTCACTGCACTGCATCCCCAGTGGTGCCAGAGCACTCTCTGGACTCACGGCACTGCATCCCCAGTAGTGCCAGTGCGCTCTGTTTACTCACTGCACTGCATCCCCAGTGGTGCCAGTGCACTCTCTGGACTCACTGCACTGCATTCCCAGTTGTGCCAGGGCACTCTCTGGAGTCACTGCAGTGCATTCCCAGTGGTGCCAGTGCACTCTCTGGACTCACTGCACTGCATTACCAGCGGTGCCAGTGCACTCTCTGGACTCACTGCAGTGCATCGCCAGTGTTGCCAGGGCACTCTCTGGACTCACAGCACTGCATTCCCAGTGGTGCCAGTGCACTCTCTGGACTCACGGCACTGCATCCCCAGTGCTCCTAGTGCACTCTCTGGAGTCACTGCACTGCATCCCCTGTGGGGCCAGTGCACTCTCTGGACGCACTGCACTGCATCCCCAGTGGTGCCAGTGCACTCTCTGGACTCACTGCAGTGCATCCCCAGTGGTGCCAGTACACTCTCTGGACTCACTGCACTGCATCCCCAGTGGTGCCAGTGCACTCTCTGGACTCACTGCACTGCATCCCCAGTGGTGCCAGTGCAATCTCTGGACTCACTACAGTACAGCTCCAATGGTGCCAGTGCACTCTCTGGAGTCACTGCACTGCATCCCCAGTGGTGCCAGTGCACTCTATGGACTCACTGCACTGCATCACCAGTGGTGCCACTGCACTCTCTGGACTCACTGCACTGCATTCCCAGTGGTGCCAGTGCACTCTCTGGACTCACTGCACTGCATCCCCAGTGGTGCCAGTGCTCACACTGGACTCACTGCACTGCATCCCCAGTGGTGCGAGTGCACTCTCTGGACTCACTGCACTGCATCCCCAGTGGTGCCAGTGCACTCTCTGCACTCACTGCACTGCATCCCCAGTGGTGCCAGTGCACTCTCTGGACTCACGGTACTGCATCCGCAGTGGTGCCAGTGCACTCTTTAGCGTCACTGCAGTGCATCCCCAGTGGTGCCAGTGCACTCTCTGCAGTGCATCCCCACTGGTGCCAGTGCACTCTCTGCACTCACTGCACTGCATCCCCAGTGGGGCCAGTGCACTCTCTGGACTCACTGCACTGCATCCCCAGTGGTGCCAGTGCACTCTCTGGACTCACTGCACTGCATCCCCAGTGGTGCCAGTGCACTCTCTGGACTCACTGCACTGCATCCACAGTGGTGCCAGTGCACTCTCTGGACTCACTGCACTGCATCCCCAGTGCTGACAGTGCACTCCCTGGACTCACAGCACTGCATCCGCAGTGGTGCCAGTGCACTCTGTTTACTCACTGCACTGCATCCCCAGTGGTGCCAGTGCACTCTCTGGACTCACTGCAGTGCATTCCCACTGGTCCCAGGGCACTCTCTGGACTCACTGCACTGCATCCCCAGTGGTGCCAGTGCACGCTCTGGAATCACTTCACTGCATCCCCATTGTTGTTAGTGCACTCTCTGGACTCACTGCACTGCATCCCCAGTGCTGACAGTGCACTCTCTGGACTCACTGCACTGCATCCCCAAGGTGCAGTGCACGCTCTGGAATCACTTCACTGCATCCCCAGTGTTGTCAGTGCACTCTCTGGACTCTCTGCAGTGCATCCCCAGTGGTGCCACTGCACTCTCTGGACTCACTGCACTGCATCCCAAGTCGTGCCAGTGCACTGTCTATACTCACTGCAGAGCATCCCCAGTGGTGCCAGTGCACTCTCTGGACTCACTGCAGTGCATCCCCAGTGTTGCCAGTGCACTCTGTGGACTCACGGCACTGCATTCCCAGTGGTGCCAGTGCACTCTCTGGACTCACTGCACTGCATTACCAGTGCTGCCAGAGCACTCTCTGGACTAACTGCAGTGCATCCCCAGTGTTGCCAGGGCACTCTCTGGACTCACAGCACTGCATTCCCAGTGGTGCCAGTGCACTCTCTGGACTCACAGCACTGCATCCCCAGTGCTGCTAGTGCACTCTCTGGACTCACTGCACTGCATCCCCAGTGGGGCAAGTGCACTCTCTGGACTCACGGCACTGCATCCCCAGTGGTGCCATTGAACTCTGTGGACTCACAGCACTGCATCCCCAGTGGTGCCAGTGCACTCTCTGGACTCACTGCACTGCATCACCAGTGGTGCCAGTACACTCTCTGGACTCACTGCACTGCATCCCCAGTGGTGCCAGTGCACTCTCTGGACTCACTGCACTGCATCCCCAGAGGTGCCAGTGCAATCTCTGGACTCACTACAGTACAGCTCCTGTGGTGCCAGTGCACTCTCTGGACTCACTGCACTGCATCCCCAGTGGTGCCAGTGCACTCTCTGGACTCACTGCACTGCATCCCCAGTGGTGCCAGTTCAATCTCTGGACTTACTACAGTACAGGTCCAGTGGTGCCAGTGCACTCTCTGGACTCACTGCACTGCATCCCCAGTGGTGCCAGTGCACTCTGTGCACTCACTGCAGTGCATCCCCAGTGGTGCCAGTGCACTCTCTGGACTCACTGCAGTGTATTCCCAGTGGTGCCAGTGCACTCTTTAGCGTCACTGCACTGCATCCCCAGTGGTGCCAGTGCACTCACTGCAGTGCATCCCCACTGGTGCCAGTGCACTTACTGGACTCACTGCACTGCATCCCCAGTGGTGCCAGTGCACTCTCTGGACACACTGCACTGCATCCCCAGTGGTGCCAGTTTACTCTATGGACTCACAGCACTGCATCCCCAGTGGTGTCACTGCACTCTCTGGACTCACTGCACTGCATTCCCAGTGGTGCCAGTGCACTCTATGGACTCACTGCACTGCATCCCCAGTGGTGCCAGTGCTCACACTGGACTCCCTGCAGTGCATCCCCAGTGGTGCCAGTGCACTCTCTGGACTCACTGCACTGCATCGCCAGTGGTGCCAGTGCACTCTCTGGACTCACTGCACTGCATCCCCAGTGGTGCCAGTGCACTCTCTGGACTCACGGCACTGCATCCCCAGTAGTGCCAGTGCGCTCTGTTTACTCACTGCACTGCATCCCCAGTGGTGCCAGTGCGCTCTCTGGACTCACTGCACTGCATTCCCAGTTGTGCCAGGGCACTCTCTGGAGTCACTGCAGTGCATTCCCAGTGGTGCCAGTGCACTCTCTGGACTCACTGCACTGCATTACCAGCGGTGCCAGTGCACTCTCTGGACTCACTGCAGTGCATCGCCAGTGTTGCCAGGGCACTCTCTGGACTCACAGCACTGCATTCCCAGTGGTGCCAGTGCACTCTCTGGACTCACGGCACTGCATCCCCAGTGCTCCTAGTGCACTCTCTGGAGTCACTGCACTGCATCCCCTGTGGGGCCAGTGCACTCTCTGGACTCACTGCACTGCATCCCCAGTGGTGCCAGTGCACTCTCTGGACTCACTGCAGTGCATCCCCAGTGGTGCCAGTACACTCTCTGGACTCACTGCACTGCATCCCCAGTGGTGCCAGTGCACTCTCTGGACTCACTGCACTGCATCCCCAGTGGTGCCAGTGCAATCTCTGGACTCACTACAGTACAGCTCCAATGGTGCCAGTGCACTCTCTGGAGTCAATGCACTGCATCCCCAGTGGTGCCAGTGCACTCTCTGGACTCACTGCACTGCATCTTCAATGGTGCCAGTGCACTCTTTGGACTCACTGCAGTGCATCCCCAGTGGTGCCAGGGCACTCTCTGGAGTCACTGCAGTGCATTCCCAGTGGTGCCAGTGCACTCTCTGGACTCACTGCACTGCATTACCAGTGGTGCCAGTGCACTCTCTGGACTCACTGCACTGCATCCCCAGTGCTGACAGTGCACTCTCTGGACTCACTGCACTGCATCCCCAGTGCTGACAGTGCACTCTCTGGACTCACGGCACTTCATCCGCAGTGGTGCCAGTGCACTCTCTGGACTCACTGCACTGCATTCCCAGTGGTGCCAGTGCACTCTCTGGACTCACTGCACTGCATCCCCACTGGTGCCAGTGCACTCTCTGGACTCACTGCACTGCATCCCCAGTGGTGCCAGTGCACTCTCTGGACTCACTGCACTGCATCCCCAGTGGTGCCAGTGCACTCTCTGGACTCACTGCAGTGTATTCTCAGTGGTGCCAGTGCACTCTTTAGCGTCACTGCAGTGCATCCCCAGTGGTGCCAGTGCACTCACTGCACTGCATCCCCACTGGTGCCAGTGCACTCTCTGGACTCACTGCAGTGCATCCCCAGTGGTGCCAGGGCACTCTCTGGAGTCACTGCAGTGCATTCCCAGTGGTGCCAGTGCACTCTCAGGACTCACTGCACTGCATTACCAGTGGTGCCAGTGCACTCTCTGGACTCACTGCAGTGCATCCCCAATGTTGCCAGGGCACTCTCTGGACACAGAGCACTGCATTCCCAGTGGTGCCAGTGCACTCTCTGGACTCACGGCACTGCATCCCCAGTGCTCCTAGTGCACTCTCTGGAGTCACTGCACTGCATCCCCAGTGGTGCCAGTGCACTCTCTGGACTCACTGCACTGCATCCCCAGTGGTGCCAGTGCAATCTCTGGACTTACTACAGTACAGGTCCAGTGGTGCCAGTGCACTCTCTGGACTCACTGCACTGCATCCCCAGTGGTGCCAGTGCACTCTGTGCACTCACTGCAGTGCATCCCCAGTGGTGCCAGTGCACTCTCTGGACTCACTGCAGTGTATTCCCAGTGGTGCCAGTGCACTCTTTAGCGTCACTGCACTGCATCCCCAGTGGTGCCAGTGCACTCACTGCAGTGCATCCCCACTGGTGCCAGTGCACTCTCTGGACTCACTGCACTGCATCCCCAGTGGTGCCACTGCACTCTATGGACTCACTGCACTGCATCCCCAGTGGTGCCAGTTTACTCTATGGACTCACAGCACTGCATCCCCAGTGGTGCCAGTGCTCACACTGGACTCCCTGCAGTGCATCCCCAGTGGTGCCAGTGCACTCTCTGGACTCACTGCACTGCATCCCCAGTGGCGCCAGTGCACTCTCTGTACTCACTGCACTGCATCCCCAGTGGTGCCAGAGCACTCTCTGGACTCACGGCACTGCATCCCCAGTAGTGCCAGTGCGCTCTGTTTACTCACTGCACTGCATCCCCAGTGGTGCCAGTGCGCTCTCTGGACTCACTGCACTGCATTCCCAGTTGTGCCAGGGCACTCTCTGGAGTCACTGCAGTGCATTCCCAGTGGTGCCAGTGCACTCTCTGGACTCACTGCACTGCATTACCAGCGGTGCCAGTGCACTCTCTGGACTCACTGCAGTGCATCGCCAGTGTTGCCAGGGCACTCTCTGGACTCACAGCACTGCATTCCCAGTGGTGCCAGTGCACTCTCTGGACTCACGGCACTGCATCCCCAGTGCTCCTAGTGCACTCTCTGGAGTCACTGCACTGCATCCCCTGTGGGGCCAGTGCACTCTCTGGACTCACTGCACTGCATCCCCAGTGGTGCCAGTGCACTCTCTGGACTCACTGCAGTGCATCCCCAGTGGTGCCAGTGCACTCTCTGGACTCACTGCACTGCATTCCCAGTGGTGCCAGTGCACTCTCTGGACTCACTACAGTACAGCTCCAGTGGTGCCAGTGCACTCTCTGGACTCACTGCACTGCATCCCCAGTGGTGCCAGTGCACTCTCTGGACTCACTGCACTGCATCTTCAATGGTGCCAGTGCACTCTTTGGACTCACTGCACTGCATCCCCAGTGGTGCCAGGGCACTCTCTGCACTCACTGCACTGCATCCCCAGTGGTGCCAGTGCACTCTCTGGACTCACTGCACTGCATCCCCAGTGGTGCCAGTGCACTCTCTGGACTCACTGCAGTGCATCCCCAGTGGTGCCAGTGCACTCTCTGGACTCACTGCACTGCATCCCCAGTGGTGCAGGAGCACTCTCTGGACTCTAGGCACTGCATCACCAGTGGTGCCAGTGCACTCTGTTTACTCACTGCACTGCATCCCCAGTGGTGCCAGTGCGCTCTCTGGACTCACTGCACTGCATTCCCAGTTGTGCCAGGGCACTCTCTGGAGTCACTGCAGTGCATTCCCAGTGGTGCCAGTGTACTCTCTGGACTCACTGCACTGCATCCCGAGTGGTGCCAGTGCACTCTCTGGACTCACTGCACTGCATCCCCAGTGGTGCCACTGCACTCTCTGGACTCACTGCAGTGTATTCCCAGTGGTGCCAGTGCACTCTTTAGCGTCACTGCAGTGCATCCCCAGTGGTGCCAGTGCACTCACTGCAGTGCATCCCCACTGGTACCAGAGCACTTACTAGACTCACTACACTGCATCCCCAGTGGTGCCAGTGCACTCTCTGGACTCACTGCACTGCATCTTCAATGGTGCCAGTGCACTCTTTGGACTCACTGCAGTGCATCCCCAGTGGTGCCAGGGCACTCTCTGGAGTCACTGCAGTGCATTCCCAGTGGTGCCAGTGCACTCTCTGGACTCACTGCACTGCATTACCAGTGGTGCCAGTGCACTCTCTGGACTCACTGCACTGCATCCCCAGTGCTGACAGTGCACTCTCTGGACTCACTGCACTGCATCCCCAGTGCTGACAGTGCACTCTCTGGACTCACGGCACTTCATCCGCAGTGGTGCCAGTGCACTCTCTGGACTCACTGCACTGCATTCCCAGTGGTGCCAGTGCACTCTCTGGACTCACTGCACTGCATCCCCACTGGTGCCAGTGCACTCTCTGGACTCACTGCACTGCATCCCCAGTGGTGCCAGTGCACTCTCTGGACTCACTGCACTGCATCCCCAGTGGTGCCAGTGCACTCTCTGGACTCACTGCAGTGTATTCCCAGTGGTGCCAGTGCACTCTTTAGCGTCACTGCAGTGCATCCCCAGTGGTGCCAGTGCACTCACTGCACTGCATCCCCACTGGTGCCAGTGCACTCTCTGGACTCACTGCAGTGCATCCCCAGTGGTGCCAGTGCACTCTCTGGACTCACTGCACTGCATCCCCAAGGTGCCAGTGCACTCTATGGACTCACTGCACTGCATCCCCAGTGGTGCCAGTGCACTCTCTGGACTCACTGCACTGCATCCTCAGTGGTGCCAGTGCACACACTGGACTCACTGCACTGCATCCCCAGTGGTGCCAGTGCACTCTCTGGACTCACTGCAGTGTATTCCCAGTGGTGCCAGTGCACTCTTTAGCGTCACTGCAGTGCATCCCCAGTGGTGCCAGTGCACTCACTGCAGTGCATCCCCACTGGTACCTTTGCACTTACTGGACTCACTACACTGAATCCCCAGTGGTGCCAGTGCACTCTATGGACTCACTGCACTGCATCCCCAGTGGTGCCAGTGCACTCTCTGGACTCACTGCACTGCATCCCCAGTGGTGCCAGTGCACTCTCTGGACTCACTGCACTGCATCCCCAGTGCTGACAGTGCACTCTCTGGACTCACGGCACTGCATCCGCAGTGGTGCCAGTACACTCTGTTTACTCACTGCACTGCATCACCAGTGGTGCCAGTGCATTCTCTGGACTCACTGCACTGCATTCCCAGAGGTGCCAGTGTACTCTCTGGACTCACTATAGTACAGCTCCAGTGGTGCCAGTGCACTCTCTGGACTCACTGCACTGCATCCCCAGTGGTGCCAGTGCACTCTCTGGACTCACTGCACTGCATCCCCAGTGGTGCCAGTGCACTCTCTGGACTCACTGCAGTGTATTCCCAGTGGTGCCAGTGCACTCTTTAGCGTCACTGCAGTGCATCCCCAGTGGTGCCAGTGCACTCACTGCAGTGCATCCCCACTGGTGCCAGTGCACTCTCTGGACTCACTGCACTGCATCCCCATTGGTGCCAGTGCACTCTCTGGACTCACAGCACTGCATCCCCAGTGGTGCCAGTGCACTCTATGGACTCACTGCACTGCATCCCCAGTGGTGCCAGTGCACTCTCTGGACTCACTGCACTGCATCCTCAGTGGTGCCAGTGCACACACTGGACTCCCTGCACTGCATCCCCAGTGGTGCCAATGCACTCTCTGGACTCACTGCACTGCATTCCCAGTGGTGCCAGTGCACTCTCTGGACTCACTACAGTACAGCTCCAGTGGTGCCAGTGCACTCTCTGGACTCACTGCACTGCATCCCCAGTGGTGCCAGTGCACTCTCTGGACTCACTGCACTGCATCTTCAATGGTGCCAGTGCACTCTTTGGACTCACTGCACTGCATCCCCAGTGGTGCCAGGGCACTCTCTGCACTCACTGCACTGCATCCCCAGTGGTGCCAGTGCACTCTCTGGACTCACTGCACTGCATCCCCAGTGGTGCCAGTGCACTCTCTGGACTCACTGCACTGCATCCCCAGTGGTGCCAGTGCACTCTCTAGAGTCACTGCAGTGCATCCCCAGTGGTGCCAGTGCACTCTTTGGACTCACTGCAGTGCATCCCCACTGGTGCCCGTGCACTCTCTGGACTCACTGCACTGCATCCCCAGTGGTGCCAGTGCACTCTCTGGACTCACTGCACTGCATCCCCAATGGTGCCAGTGCACTCTATGGACTCACTGCACTGCATCCCCAGTGGTGCCACTGAACTCTCTGGACTCACTGCACTGCATTCCCATTGCTGCCAGTGCACTCTTTGGACTCACTGCACTGCATCCCCAGTGGTGCCAGGGCACTCTCTGGGCTCACTGCAGTGCATCCCCAGTGGTGCCAGTGCACTCTCTGGACTCACTGCAGTGCATTCCCACTGGTCCCAGGGCACTCTCTGGACTCACTGCAGTGCATCCCCAGTGGTGCCAGTGCACTCTCTGGACTCCCTGCACTGCATCCCGAGTGGTGCCAGTGCACTCTCTGGACTCACTGCACTGCATCCCCAGTGGTGCCACTGCACTCTATGGACTCACTGCACTGCATCCCCAGTGGTGCCAGTGTACTCTCTGGAGTCACTGCACTGCATCCCCAGTGGTGCCAGTGCACTCTTTGGACTCACTGCACTGCATCCCCAGTGGAGCCAGTGCACTCTCTGGACTCACTGCACTGCATCCCAATGGTGCCAGGGCAACCTCTGCACTCACTGCACTGCATCCCCAGTGGTGCCAGGGCACTCTCTGCACTCACTGCACTGCATCCCCAGTGGTGCAGTGCACTCTCTGGACTCACTGCACTGCTTCCCCAGTGGTGCCAGTGCACTCTCTGGAATCACTGCAGTGCATCCGCAGTGGTGACAGTGCACTCTCTGGATTCACTGCACTACATCCCCAGTGGTGCCAGTGCACTCTCTGGACTCTCGGCACTGCATCACCAGTGGTGCCAGTGCACTCTGTTTACTCACTGCACTGCATCCCCAGTGGTGCCAGTGCGCTCTCTGGACTCACTGCACTGCATTCCCAGTTGTGCCAGGGCACTCTCTGGAGTCACTGCAGTGCATTCCCACTGGTCCCAGGGCACTCTCTGGACTCACTGCACTGCATCCCCAGTGGTGCCAGTGCACTCTCTGCACTCACTGCACTGCATTCCCAGTGGTGCCAGTGCACTCTCTGGACTCACTGCTCTGCATCCCCAAGGTGCCAGTGCACGCTCTGGAATCACTTCACTGCATCCCCAGTGTTGCCAGTGCACTCTCTGGACTCACTGCACTGCATCCCCGGTGGTGCCAGTGCACTCTTTGGACTCACTGCACTGCATCCCCAGTGGTGCCAGTGCACTCTCTGGACTCTCGGCACTGCATCACCAGTGGTGCCAGTGCACTCTGTATACTCACTGCACTGCATCCCCAGTGGTGCCAGTGCACTCTCTGGACTCACTGCACTGCATTCCCAGTTGTGCCAGGGCACTCTCTGGAGTCACTGCAGTGCATTCCCAGTGGTGCCAGTGCACTCTCTGGACTCACTGCACTGCATTACCAGTGGTGCCAGTGCACTCTCTGGACTCACTGCAGTGCATCCCCAGTGTTGCCAAGGCACTCTCTGGACTTACAGGACTGCATTCCCAGTGGTGCCAGTGCACTCTCTGGACTCACGGCACTGCATCCCTTAGTGCTGCTAGTGCACTCTCTGAAGTCACTGCAGTGCATCCCCAGTGGGGCCAGTTCACTCTCTGGACTCACGGCACTGCTACCCAGTGGTGCCATTGAACTCTGTGGACTCACTGCACTGCATCCCCAGTGGTGCCAGGGTACTCTCTGCACTCACTGCACTGCATCCCCAGTGGTGCCAGTGCACTCTCTGGACTCACTGCACTGCATTCCCAGTGGTGTCAGTGCACTCTCTGGACTCACTACAGTACAGCTCCAGTGGTGCCAGTGCACTCACTGCAGTGCATCCCCACTGGTACCTTTGCACTTACTGGACTCACTACACTGAATCCCCAGTGGTGCCAGTGCACTCTATGGACTCACTGCACTGCATCCCCAGTGGTGCCAGTGCACTCTCTGCACTCACTGCACTGCATCCCCAGTGGTGCCAGTGCACTCTCTGGACTCACTGCACTGCATCCCCAGTGCTGACAGTGCACTCTCTGGACTCACGGCACTGCATCCGCAGTGGTGCCAGTACACTCTGTTTACTCACTGCACTGCATCACCAGTGGTGCCAGTGCATTCTCTGGACTCACTGCACTGCATTCCCAGAGGTGCCAGTGCACTCTCTGGACTCACTAAAGTACAGCTCCAGTGGTGCCAGTGCACTCTCTGGACTCACTGCACTGCATCCCCAGTGGTGCCAGTGCACTCTCTGGACTCACTGCACTGCATCCCCACTGGTGCCAGTGCACTCTCTGGACTCACTGCAGTGTATTCCCAGTGGTGCCAGTGCACTCTTTAGCGTCACTGCAGTGCATCCCCAGTGGTGCCAGTGCACTCACTGCAGTGCATCTCCACTGGTGCCAGTGCACTCTCTGGACTCACAGCACTGCATCCCCAGTGGTGCCAGTGCACTCTCTGGACTCACAGCACTGCATCCCCAGTGGTGCCAGTGCACTCTATGGACTCACTGCACTGCATCCCCAGTGGTGCCAGTGCACTCTCTGGACTCACTGCACTGCATCCTCAGTGGTGCCAGTGCACACACTGGACTCCCTGCTCTGCATCCCCAGTGGTGCCAGTGCACTCTCTGGACTCACTGCACTGCATTCCCAGTGGTGCCAGTGCACTCTCTGGACTCACTACAGTACAGCTCCAGTGGTGCCAGTGCACTCTCTGGACTCACTGCACTGCATCCCCAGTGGTGCCAGTGCACTCTCTGGACTCACTGCACTGCATCTTCAATGGTGCCAGTGCACTCTCTTGACTCACTGCACTGCATCCCCAGTGGTGCCAGGGCACTCTCTGCACTCACTGCACTGCATCCCCAGTGGTGCCAGTGCACTCTCTGGACTCACTGCACTGCATCCCCAGTGGTGCCAGTGCACTCTCTGGACTCACTGCACTGCATCCCCAGTGGTGCCAGTGCACTCTCTAGAGTCACTGCAGTGCATCCCCAGTGGTGCCAGTGCACTCTTTGGACTCACTGCAGTGCATCCCCACTGGTGCCCGTGCACTCTCTGGACTCACTGCACTGCATCCCCAGTGGTGCCAGTGCACTCTCTGGACTCACTGCACTGCATCCCCAATGGTGCCAGTGCACTCTATGGACTCACTGCACTGCATCCCCAGTGGTGCCACTGCACTCTCTGGACTCACTGCACTGCATTCCCATTGCTGCCAGTGCACTCTGTGGACTCACTGCACTGCATCCCCAGTGGTGCCAGGGCACTCTCTGGGCTCACTGCAGTGCATCCCCAGTGGTGCCAGTGCACTCTCTGGACTCACTGCAGTGCATTCCCACTGGTCCCAGGGCACTCTCTGGACTCACTGCAGTGCATCCCCAGTGGTGCCAGTGCACTCTCTGGACTCCCTGCACTGCATCCCGAGTGGTGCCAGTGCACGCTCTGGACTCACTGCTCTGCATCCCCAAGGTGACAGTGCACGCTCTGGAATCACTTCACTGCATCACCAGTGTTGCCAGTGCACTCTCTGGACGCACTGCACTGCATCCCCAGTGGTGCCAGTGCACTCTTTGGACTCACTGCACTGCATCCCCAGTGGAGCCAGTGCACTCTCTGGACTCACTGCACTGCATCCCAATGGAGCCAGGGCAACCTCTGCACTCACTGCACTGCATCCCCAGTGGTGCCAGGGCACTCTCTGCACTCACTGCACTGCATCCCCAGTGGTGCCAGTGCACTCTCTGGACTCACTGCACTGCTTCCCCAGTGGTGCCAGTGCACTCTCTGGAATCACTGCAGTGCATCCGCAGTGGTGACAGTGCACTCTCTGGATTCACTGCACTACATCCCCAGTGGTGCCAGTGCACTCTCTGGACTCTCGGCACTGCATCACCAGTGGTGCCAGTGCACTCTGTTTACTCACTGCACTGCATCCCCAGTGGTGCCAGTGCGCTCTCTGGACTCACTGCACTGCATTCCCAGTTGTGCCAGGGCACTCTCTGGAGTCACTGCAGTGCATTCCCACTGGTCCCAGGGCACTCTCTGGACTCACTGCACTGCATCCCCAGTGGTGCCAGTGCACTCTCTGCACTCACTGCACTGCATCCCCAGTCGTGCCAGTGCACTCTCTGGACTCACTGCTCTGCATCCCCAAGGTGCCAGTGCACGCTCTGGAATCACTTCACTGCATCCCCAGTGTTGCCAGTGCACTCTCTGGACTCACTGCACTGCATCCCCAGTGGTGCCAGTGCACTCTTTGGACTCACTGCACTGCATCCCCAGTGGTGCCAGTGCACTCTCCTGACTCTCGGCACTGCATCACCAGTGGTGCCAGTGCACTCTGTATACTCACTGCACTGCATCCCCAGTGGTGCCAGTGCGCTCTCTGGACTCACTGCACTGCATTCCCAGTTGTGCCAGGGCACTCTCTGGAGTCACTGCAGTGCATTCCCAGTGGTGCCAGTGCACTCTCTGGACTCACTGCACTGCATTACCAGTGGTGCCAGTGCACTCTCTGGACTCACTGCAGTGCATCCCCAGTGTTGCCAAGGCACTCTCTGGACTTACAGGACTGCATTCCCAGTGGTGCCCGTGCACTCTCTGGACTCACGGCACTGCATCCCTTAGTGCTGCTAGTGCACTCTCTGGAGTCACTGCACTGCATCCCCAGTGGGGCCAGTGCACTCTCTGGACTCACGGCACTGCTACCCAGTGGTGCCATTGAACTCTGTGGACTCACTGCACTGCATCCCCAGTGGTGCCAGGGCACTCTCTGCACTCACTACAGTACAGCTCCAGTGGTGCCAGTGCACTCACTGCAGTGCATCCCCACTGGTACCTTTGCACTTACTGGACTCACTACACTGAATCCCCAGTGGTGCCAGTGCACTCTATGGACTCACTGCACTGCATCCCCAGTGGTGCCAGTGCACTCTCTGCACTCACTGCACTGCATCCCCAGTGGTGCCAGTGCACTCTCTGGACTCACTGCACTGCATCCCCAGTGCTGACAGTGCACTCTCTGGACTCACGGCACTGCATCCGCAGTGGTGCCAGTACACTCTGTTTACTCACTGCACTGCATCACCAGTGGTGCCAGTGCATTCTCTGGACTCACTGCACTGCATTCCCAGAGGTGCCAGTGCACTCTCTGGACTCACTAAAGTACAGCTCCAGTGGTGCCAGTGCACTCTCTGGACTCACTGCACTGCATCCCCAGTGGTGCCAGTGCACTCTCTGGACTCACTGCACTGCATCCCCACTGGTGCCAGTGCACTCTCTGGACTCACTGCAGTGTATTCCCAGTGGTGCCAGTGCACTCTTTAGCGTCACTGCAGTGCATCCCCAGTGGTGCCAGTGCACTCACTGCAGTGCATCTCCACTGGTGCCAGTGCACTCTCTGGACTCACAGCACTGCATCCCCAGTGGTGCCAGTGCACTCTCTGGACTCACAGCACTGCATCCCCAGTGGTGCCAGTGCACTCTATGGACTCACTGCACTGCATCCCCAGTGGTGCCAGTGCACTCTCTGGACTCACTGCACTGCATCCTCAGTGGTGCCAGTGCACACACTGGACTCCCTGCTCTGCATCCCCAGTGGTGCCAGTGCACTCTCTGGACTCACTGCACTGCATTCCCAGTGGTGCCAGTGCACTCTCTGGACTCACTACAGTACAGCTCCAGTGGTGCCAGTGCACTCTCTGGACTCACTGCACTGCATCCCCAGTGGTGCCAGTGCACTCTCTGGACTCACTGCACTGCATCTTCAATGGTGCCAGTGCACTCTTTGGACTCACTGCACTGCATCCCCAGTGGTGCCAGGGCACTCTCTGCACTCACTGCACTGCATCCCCAGTGGTGCCAGTGCACTCTCTGGACTCACTGCAGTGCATCCCCAGTGGTGCCAGTGCACTCTCTGGACTCACTGCACTGCATTCCCAGTGGTGCCAGTGCACTCTCTGGACTCACTACAGTACAGCTCCAGTGGTGCCAGTGCACTCTCTGGACTCACTGCACTGCATCCCCAGTGGTGCCAGTGCACTCTCTGGACTCACTGCACTGCATCTTCAATGGTGCCAGTGCACTCTTTGGACTCACTGCACTGCATCCCCAGTGGTGCCAGGGCACTCTCTGCACTCACTGCACTGCATCCCCAGTGGTGCCAGTGCACTCTCTGGACTCACTGCACTGCATCCCCAGTGGTGCCAGTGCACTCTCTGGACTCACTGCAGTGCATCCCCAGTGGTGCCAGTGCACTCTCTGGACTCACTGCACTGCATCCCCAGTGGTGCAGGAGCACTCTCTGGACTCTCGGCACTGCATCACCAGTGGTGCCAGTGCACTCTGTTTACTCACTGCACTGCATCCCCAGTGGTGCCAGTGCGCTCTCTGGACTCACTGCACTGCATTCCCAGTTGTGCCAGGGCACTCTCTGGAGTCACTGCAGTGCATTCCCAGTGGTGCCAGTGTACTCTCTGGACTCACTGCACTGCATCCCGAGTGGTGCCAGTGCACTCTCTGGACTCACTGCACTGCATCCCCAGTGGTGCCACTGCACTCTCTGGACTCACTGCAGTGTATTCCCAGTGGTGCCAGTGCACTCTTTAGCGTCACTGCAGTGCATCCCCAGTGGTGCCAGTGCACTCACTGCAGTGCATCCCCACTGGTACCAGAGCACTTACTAGACTCACTACACTGCATCCCCAGTGGTGCCAGTGCACTCTCTGGACTCACTGCACTGCATCTTCAATGGTGCCAGTGCACTCTTTGGACTCACTGCAGTGCATCCCCAGTGGTGCCAGGGCACTCTCTGGAGTCACTGCAGTGCATTCCCAGTGGTGCCAGTGCACTCTCTGGACTCACTGCACTGCATTACCAGTGGTGCCAGTGCACTCTCTGGACTCACTGCACTGCATCCCAAGTGCTGACAGTGCACTCTCTGGACTCACTGCACTGCATCCCCAGTGCTGACAGTGCACTCTCTGGACTCACGGCACTTCATCCGCAGTGGTGCCAGTGCACTCTCTGGACTCACTGCACTGCATTCCCAGTGGTGCCAGTGCACTCTCTGGACTCACTGCACTGCATCCCCAGTGGTGCCAGTGCACTCTCTGGACTCACTGCACTGCATCACCAGTGGTGCCAGTGCACTCTCTGGACTCACTGCACTGCATCCCCAGTGCTGACAGTGCACTCTCTGGACTCACGGCACTGCATCCGCAGTGGTGCCAGTACACTCTGTTTACTCACTGCACTGCATCACCAGTGGTGCCAGTGCATTCTCTGGACTCACTGCACTGCATTCCCAGAGGTGCCAGTGTACTCTCTGGACTCACTATAGTACAGCTCCAGTGGTGCCAGTGCACTCTCTGGACTCACTGCACTGCATCCCCAGTGGTGCCAGTGCACTCTCTGGACTCACTGCACTGCATCCCCAGTGGTGCCAGTGCACTCTCTGGACTCACTGCAGTGTATTCCCAGTGGTGCCAGTGCACTCTTTAGCGTCACTGCAGTGCATCCCCACTGGTGCCAGTGCACTCACTGCAGTGCATCCCCACTGGTGCCAGTGCACTCTCTGGACTCACTGCACTGCATCCCCATTGGTGCCAGTGCACTCTCTGGACTCACAGCACTGCATCCCCAGTGGTGCCAGTGCACTCTATGGACTCACTGCACTGCATCCCCAGTGGTGCCAGTGCACTCTCTGGACTCACTGCACTGCATCCTCAGTGGTGCCAGTGCACACACTGGACTCCCTGCACTGCATCCCCAGTGGTGCCAGTGCACTCTCTGGACTCACTGCACTGCATTCCCAGTGGTGCCAGTGCACTCTCTGGACTCACTACAGTACAGCTCCAGTGGTGCCAGTGCACTCTCTGGACTCACTGCACTGCATCACCAGTGGTGCCAGTGCACTCTCTGGACTCACTGCACTGCATCTTCAATGGTGCCAGTGCACTCTTTGGACTCACTGCACTGCATCCCCAGTGGTGCCAGGGCACTCTCTGCACTCACTGCACTGCATCCCCAGTGGTGCCAGTGCACTCTCTGGACTCACTGCACTGCATCCCCAGTGGTGCCAGTGCACTCTCTGGACTCACTGCACTGCATCCCCAGTGGTGCCAGTGCACTCTCTAGAGTCACTGCAGTGCATCCCCAGTGGTGCCAGTGCACTCTTTGGACTCACTGCAGTGCATCCCCACTGGTGCCCGTGCACTCTCTGGACTCACTGCACTGCATCCCCAGTGGTGCCAGTGCACTCTCTGGACTCACTGCACTGCATCCCCAATGGTGCCAGTGCACTCTATGGACTCACTGCACTGCATCCCCAGTGGTGCCACTGAACTCTCTGGACTCACTGCACTGCATTCCCATTGCTGCCAGTGCACTCTTTGGACTCACTGCACTGCATCCCCAGTGGTGCCAGGGCACTCTCTGGGCTCACTGCAGTGCATCCCCAGTGGTGCCAGTGCACTCTCTGGACTCACTGCAGTGCATTCCCACTGGTCCCAGGGCACTCTCTGGACTCACTGCAGTGCATCCCCAGTGGTGCCAGTGCACTCTCTGGACTCCCTGCACTGCATCCCGAGTGGTGCCAGTGCACTCTCTGGACTCACTGCACTGCATCCCCAGTGGTACCAGTGCACTCTCTGGACTCACTGCACTGCATCCCCAGTGGTGCCAGTGTACTCTCTGGAGTCACTGCACTGCATCCCCAGTGGTGCCAGTGCACTCTTTGGACTCACTGCACTGCATCCCCAGTGGAGCCAGTGCACTCTCTGGACTCACTGCACTGCATCCCAATGGTGCCAGGGCAACCTCTGCACTCACTGCACTGCATCCCCAGTGGTGCCAGGGCACTCTCTGCACTCACTGCACTGCATCCCCAGTGGTGCAATGCACTCTCTGGACTCACTGCACTGCTTCCCCAGTGGTGCCAGTGCACTCTCTGGAATCACTGCAGTGCATCCGCAGTGGTGACAGTGCACTCTCTGGATTCACTGCACTACATCCCCAGTGGTGCCAGTGCACTCTCTGGACTCTCGGCACTGCATCACCAGTGGTGCCAGTGCACTCTGTTTACTCACTGCACTGCATCCCCAGTGGTGCCAGTGCGCTCTCTGGACTCACTGCACTGCATTCCCAGTTGTGCCAGGGCACTCTCTGGAGTCACTGCAGTGCATTCCCACTGGTCCCAGGGCACTCTCTGGACTCACTGCACTGCATCCCCAGTGGTGCCAGTGCACTCTCTGGACTCACTGCACTGCATCCCCAGTGGTGCCAGTGCACTCTTTGGACTCACTGCACTGCATCCCCAGTGGTGCCAGTGCACTCTCTGGACTCTCGGCACTGCATCACCAGTGGTGCCAGTGCACTCTGTATACTCACTGCACTGCATCCCCAGTGGTGCCAGTGCACTCTCTGGACTCACTGCACTGCATTCCCAGTTGTGCCAGGGCACTCTCTGGAGTCACTGCAGTGCATTCCCAGTGGTGCCAGTGCACTCTCTGGACTCACTGCACTGCATTACTAGTGGTGCCAGTGCACTCTCTGGACTCACTGCAGTGCATCCCCAGTGTTGCCAAGGCACTCTCTGGACTTACAGGACTGCATTCCCAGTGGTGCCAGTGCACTCTCTGGACTCACGGCACTGCATCCCTTAGTGCTGCTAGTGCACTCTCTGAAGTCACTGCAGTGCATCCCCAGTGGGGCCAGTTCACTCTCTGGACTCACGGCACTGCTACCCAGTGGTGCCATTGAACTCTGTGGACTCACTGCACTGCATCCCCAGTGGTGCCAGGGCACTCTCTGCACTCACTGCACTGCATCCCCAGTGGTGCCAGTGCACTCTCTGGACTCACTGCACTGCATTCCCAGTGGTGTCAGTGCACTCTCTGGACTCACTACAGTACAGCTCCAGTGGTGCCAGTGCACTCACTGCAGTGCATCCCCACTGGTACCTTTGCACTTACTGGACTCACTACACTGAATCCCCAGTGGTGCCAGTGCACTCTATGGACTCACTGCACTGCATCCCCAGTGGTGCCAGTGCACTCTCTGCACTCACTGCACTGCATCCCCAGTGGTGCCAGTGCACTCTCTGGACTCACTGCACTGCATCCCCAGTGCTGACAGTGCACTCTCTGGACTCACGGCACTGCATCCGCAGTGGTGCCAGTACACTCTGTTTACTCACTGCACTGCATCACCAGTGGTGCCAGTGCATTCTCTGGACTCACTGCACTGCATTCCCAGAGGTGCCAGTGCACTCTCTGGACTCACTAAAGTACAGCTCCAGTGGTGCCAGTGCACTCTCTGGACTCACTGCACTGCATCCCCAGTGGTGCCAGTGCACTCTCTGGACTCACTGCACTGCATTCCCAGTGGTGCCAGTGCACTCTCTGGACTCACTGCAGTGTATTCCCAGTGGTGCCAGTGCACTCTTTAGCGTCACTGCAGTGCATCCCCAGTGGTGCCAGTGCACTCACTGCAGTGCATCTCCACTGGTGCCAGTGCACTCTCTGGACTCACAGCACTGCATCCCCAGTGGTGCCAGTGCACTCTCTGGACTCACAGCACTGCATCCCCAGTGGTGCCAGTGCACTCTATGGACTCACTGCACTGCATCCCCAGTGGTGCCAGTGCACTCTCTGGACTCACTGCACTGCATCCTCAGTGGTGCCAGTGCACACACTGGACTCCCTGCTCTGCATCCCCAGTGGTGCCAGTGCACTCTCTGGACTCACTGCACTGCATTCCCAGTGGTGCCAGTGCACTCTCTGGACTCACTACAGTACAGCTCCAGTGGTGCCAGTGCACTCTCTGGACTCACTGCACTGCATCCCCAGTGGTGCCAGTGCACTCTCTGGACTCACTGCACTGCATCTTCAATGGTGCCAGTGCACTCTTTGGACTCACTGCACTGCATCCCCAGTGGTGCCAGGGCACTCTCTGCACTCACTGCACTGCATCCCCAGTGGTGCCAGTGCACTCTCTGGACTCACTGCACTGCATCCCCAGTGGTGCCAGTGCACTCTCTGGACTCACTGCACTGCATCCCCAGTGGTGCCAGTGCACTCTCTAGAGTCACTGCAGTGCATCCCCAGTGGTGCCAGTGCACTCTTTGGACTCACTGCAGTGCATCCCCACTGGTGCCCGTGCACTCTCTGGACTCACTGCACTGCATCCCCAGTGGTGCCAGTGCACTCTCTGGACTCACTGCACTGCATCCCCAATGGTGCCAGTGCACTCTATGGACTCACTGCACTGCATCCCCAGTGGTGCCACTGCACTCTCTGGACTCACTGCACTGCATTCCCATTGCTGCCAGTGCACTCTGTGGACTCACTGCACTGCATCCCCAGTGGTGCCAGGGCACTCTCTGGGCTCACTGCAGTGCATCCCCAGTGGTGCCAGTGCACTCTCTGGACTCACTGCAGTGCATTCCCACTGGTCCCAGGGCACTCTCTGGACTCACTGCAGTGCATCCCCAGTGGTGCCAGTGCACTCTCAGGACTCCCTGCACTGCATCCCGAGTGGTGCCAGGGCACTCTCTGCACTCACTGCACTGCATCCCCAGTGGTGCCAGTGCACTCTCTGGACTCACTGCACTGCTTCCCCAGTGGTGCCAGTGCACTCTCTGGAATCACTGCAGTGCATCCGCAGTGGTGACAGTGCACTCTCTGGATTCACTGCACTACATCCCCAGTGGTGCCAGTGCACTCTCTGGACTCTCGGCACTGCATCACCAGTGGTGCCAGTGCACTCTGTTTACTCACTGCACTGCATCCCCAGTGGTGCCAGTGCGCTCTCTGGACTCACTGCACTGCATTCCCAGTTGTGCCAGGGCACTCTCTGGAGTCACTGCAGTGCATTCCCACTGGTCCCAGGGCACTCTCTGGACTCACTGCACTGCATCCCCAGTGGTGCCAGTGCACTCTCTGCACTCACTGCACTGCATCCCCAGTCGTGCCAGTGCACTCTCTGGACTCACTGCTCTGCATCCCCAAGGTGCCAGTGCACGCTCTGGAATCACTTCACTGCATCCCCAGTGTTGCCAGTGCACTCTCTGGACTCACTGCACTGCATCCCCAGTGGTGCCAGTGCACTCTTTGGACTCACTGCACTGCATCCCCAGTGGTGCCAGTGCACTCTCCTGACTCTCGGCACTGCATCACCAGTGGTGCCAGTGCACTCTGTATACTCACTGCACTGCATCCCCAGTGGTGCCAGTGCGCTCTCTGGACTCACTGCACTGCATTCCCAGTTGTGCCAGGGCACTCTCTGGAGTCACTGCAGTGCATTCCCAGTGGTGCCAGTGCACTCTCTGGACTCACTGCACTGCATTACCAGTGGTGCCAGTGCACTCTCTGGACTCACTGCAGTGCATCCCCAGTGTTGCCAAGGCACTCTCTGGACTTACAGGACTGCATTCCCAGTGGTGCCCGTGCACTCTCTGGACTCACGGCACTGCATCCCTTAGTGCTGCTAGTGCACTCTCTGGAGTCACTGCACTGCATCCCCAGTGGGGCCAGTGCACTCTCTGGACTCACGGCACTGCTACCCAGTGGTGCCATTGAACTCTGTGGACTCACTGCACTGCATCCCCAGTGGTGCCAGGGCACTCTCTGCACTCACTGCACTGCATTCCCAGTGGTGTCAGTGCACTCTCTGGACTCACTACAGTACAGCTCCAGTGGTGCCAGTGCACTCACTGCAGTGCATCCCCACTGGTACCTTTGCACTTACTGGACTCACTACACTGAACTAACTGCAGTGCATCCCCACTGGTGCCAAAGCACTCTCTGGACTCACTGCAGTGCATCCCCAGTGGTGCCACTGCACTCTCTGGACTCACTGCAGTGCATCCCCAGTGGTGCCAGTGCACTCTCTGGACTCATTGAAGTGCATTCTCAGTGGTGCCAGTGCACTCTCTGGACTCACTGCAGTGCATCCCAGGTGGTGCCAGTACACTCACTGGACTCACTGCACTACATCCCCAGTGGTGCCAGTGCACTCTCTGGACTCACTAAACTGCATCACCAGTGGTGCCACTGCACTCTCTGGACTCACTGCACTGCTTCCCCAGTGGTGGCAGTGCACTCACTGGACTCACTGCAGTGCATCCCCACTGGTGCCAGTGCACTCTCTGGGCTCACTGCAGTGCATCCCCAGTGGTGCCAGTGCACTCTCTGGACTCACTGCACTGCATCACCAGTGGTGCCAGTGCGCTCTCTGGAGTCACAGCACTGCATCCCCAGTGGTGCCAGTGCAAATCTCTGGACTCACTGCACTGCATCCCCAGTGGTGCCAGTGCACTCTCTGGACTCACTGCACTGCATCCCCGGTGGTGCCAGTGCAGTCTCTGGAGTAACTGCACTGCATCCCCACTGGTGCCAAAGCACTCTCTGGACTCCCAGCACCGCATCCCCAGTGGTGCCAGTGCACTCTCTGTACTCACTGCACTGCATGCCCAGTGGTGCCAGTGCACTCTCTGGACTCACTGTACTGCATACCCACTGGTGCCAGTGCACTCTGTGGACTCACTGTACTGCATTCCCAGTGGTGACAGTGCACTCTCTGGACTCACTGCAGTGCATCCCCAGTGGTGCCAGTGCACTCTCTGGACTCACTGCAGTGCATCCCCAGTGGTGCCAGTGCACTCTCTTGACTCACTGCACTGCATCCCCAGTGGGGCCAGTGCACTCTCTGGACTCACTGCAGTGCATCCCCAGTGGTGCCAGTGCACTCTCTGGACTCACTGCACTGCATCCCCAGTGGTGCCAGTGCACTCTCTGGACTCACTGCAGGGCATCCCCAGTGGTGACAGTGCACTCTCTGGACTCACTGCAGTGCATCCCCAGTGGTGCCAGTGCACTCTCTGGACTCACTGTACTGCACCCCCAGTGGTGCCAGTGCACTCACTGGACTGACTGCACTGCATCCCCAGTGGTGCCAGTGCACTCTCTGGACTCACTGCACTGCATCCCCACTGGTGCCAGTGTACTCTCTGGACACACTGCACTGCATCCCCAGTGGTTCCAGTGCACTCACTGGACTCACTGGACACATCCCCAGTGGTGCCAGTGCACTCTCTGGACTCACTGCACTGCATCCCCACTGGTGCCAGTGCACTCTCTGGACTCACTGAAGTGCATCCCCAGTGGTGCCAGTGCACTCTCTGGACTCACTGCAGTGCATCCCCAGTGGAGCCAGTGCACTCTCTGGACTCACTGCAGTGCATCCCAAGTGGTGCCATTGCACTCTCTGGACTCACTGCACTGCATCTCCAGTGGTGCCAGTGCACTCTCTGGACTCACTGCACTGCATCCCCAGTGCTGCCAGTGCACTCTCTTGAGTCACTGCACTGCATCCCCTGTGGTGCAAGAGCACTCTCTGGACTCATAGCAGTGCATCACCAGTGGTGCCAGTGCACTCTCTGGACTCATTGCACTGCATCACCAGTGGTGCCAGTGCACTCTCTGGACTCACTGCACTGCATCCCCAGTGGTGCTAGTGCACTGTGTGGACTCACTGTACTGCATCCCCAGTGGTGCCAGTGCAATCTCTGGACTCACTGCAGTGCATCCCCAGTGGTGCCAGTGCACTCTCAGGACTCACTGCACTGCATCCTCAGTGGTGCCAGTGCACTCTCTGGACTCACTGCACTGCATCCCCAGTAGTGACAGTGCACTCTCTGGACTCACTGCAGTGCATCCCCACTGGTGCCAGTGCACTCTCTGGACTTACTGCACTGCATCCCCAGTAGTGCCAGTGCACTCTCTGGACTCACTGCACTGCATCCCCAGTGGTGCCAGTGCACTCACTGGATTCACTACACTGCATCCCCAGTGGTGCCAGTGCACTCTCTGGACTCACTGCACTGCATCCCCAGTGGTGCCAGTGCGCTCTCTGGAGTCACAGCACTGCATCCCCAGTGGTGCCAGTGCACTCTCAGGACTCACTGCACTGCATCCCCAGTGGTGCCAGTGCACTCTCTGGACTCACTGCACTGCATCCCCGGTGGTGCCAGTGCACTCTCTGGACTCACTGCACTGCATCCCCAGTGGTGCCAGTGCACTCTGTGGACTCACTGTACTGCATCCCCAGTGGTGACAGTGCACTCTCTGGACTCACTGCAGTGCATCCCCAGTGGTGCCAGTGCACTCTCTGGACTCACTGCAGTGCATCCCCACTGGTGCCAGTGCACTCTCTGGACTCACTGCACTGCATCCCCAGTGGTGCCAGTGCAGTCTCTGGAGTAACTGCAGTGCATCCCCACTGGTGCCAAAGCACTCTCTGGACTCACTGCAGTGCATCCCCAGTGGTGCCACTGCACTCTCTGGTCTCACTGCAGTGCATCCCCAGTGGTGCCAGTGCACTCTCTGGACTCATTGAAGTGCATTCTCAGTGGTGCCAGTGCACTCTCTGGACTCACTGCAGTGCATCCCCAGTGGTGCCAGTACACTCACTGGACTCACTGCACTGCATCCCCAGTGGTGCCAGTGCACTCTCTGGACTCACTAAACTGCATCACCAGTGGTGCCACTGAACTCTCTGCACTCACTGCACTGCTTCCCCAGTGGTGCCAGTGCACTCACTGGACTCACTGCAGTGCATCCCCGCTGGTGCCAGTGCACTCTCTGGGCTCACTGCAGTGCATCCCCAGTGGTGCCAGTGCACTCTCTGGACTCACTGCACTGCATCCCCAGTGGTGCCAGTGCGCTCTCTGGAGTCACAGCACTGCATCCCCAGTGGTGCCAGTGCAAATCTCTGGACTCACTGCACTGCATCCCCACTGGTGCCAAAGCACTCTCTGGACTCCCAGCACCGCATCCCCCGTGGTGCCAGTGCACTCTCTGGACTCACTGCACTGCATGCCCAGTGGTGCCAGTGCACTCTCTGGACTCACTGTACTGCATACCCACTGGTGCCAGTGCACTCTGTGGACTCACTGTACTGCATCCCCAGTGGTGACAGTGCACTCTCTGGACTCACTGCAGTGCATCCCCAGTGGTGCCAGTGCACTCTCTTGACTCACTGCACTGAAGCCCCAGTGGTGCCAGTGCACTCTCTGGACTCACTGCAGTGCATCCCCAGTGGTGCCAGTGCACTCTCTGGACTCACTGCACTGCATCCCCAGTGGTGCCAGTGCACTCTCTGGACTCACTGCAGGGCATCCCCAGTGGTGCCAGTGCACTGTCTGGACTCACTGCAGTGTATCCCCAGTGGTGCCAGTGCACTCTCTGGACTCACTGTACTGCACCCCCAGTGGTGCCAGTGCACTCACTGGACTGACTGCACTGCATCCCCAGTGGTGCCAGTGCACTCTCTGGACTCACTGCACTGCATCCCCACTGGTGCCAGTGTACTCTCTGGACTCACTGCACTGCATCCCCAGTGGTGCCAGTGCACTCACTGGACTCACTGGACACATCCCCAGTGGTGCCAGTGCACTCTCTGGACTCACTGCAGTGCATCCCCAGTGGTGCCAGTGCACTCTCTGGACTCACTGCACTGCATCCCCACTGGTGCCAGTGTACTCTCAGGACTCACTGCAGTGCATCCCCAGTGGTGCCAGTGCACTCTCTGGACTCACTGCACTGCATCCCCACTGGTGCCAGTGCACTCTCTGGACTCACTGAAGTGCATCCCCAGTTGTGCCAGTGCACTCTCTGGACTCAATGCACTGCATCCCCAGTGGTGCCAGTGCACTCTCTGGACTCACTGCACTGCATCCCCAGTGGTGCCAGTGCAATCTCTGGATTCACTGTAGTGCATCCCCAGTGGTGCCAGTGCACTCTCTGGACTCACTGCAGTGCATCCCCAGTGGTGCCAGTGTACTCTCTGGACTCACTGCAGTGCATTCCCAGTGGTGCCAGTGCACTCTTTGGACTCACTGCACTGCAGCCCCATTGGTGCCAGTGCATTCTCTGGACTCACTGCACTGCATCACAGGTGGTGCCAGTGCACTCTCTGGACTCACTGCACTGCATCCCCAATGGTGCCAGTGCACTCTCTGGACTCACTGCACTGCATCCCCAGTGGTGCCAGTGCACTCTCTGCACTCACTTCTCTGCATTCCCAGTGGTGCCAGTGAAGTCTCTGGACTCACTGCACTGCATCCACAGTGGTGCCAGTGCAATCTCTGGACTCACTGCAGTGCATCACCAGTGGTGCCAGTGCACTCTCTGGACTCACTGCACTGCATCCCCAGTGGTGCCAGTGCACTCTCTGGACTCACTGCACTGCATCCCCAGTGGTGCCAGTGCACTCTGTGGACTCACTGCACTGCATCCCCAGTGGTGACAGTGCACTCTCTGGACTCACTGCAGTGCATCCCCAGTGGTGACAGTGCACTCTCTGGACTCACTGCAGTGCATCCCCAGTGGTGCCAGTGCACTCTCTGGACTCACTGCACTGCATCCCCAGTGGTGCCAGTGCAGTCTCTGGAGTAACTGCAGTGCATCCCCACTGGTGCCAAAGCACTCTCTGGACTCCCGGCACCGCATCCCCAGTGGTGCCAGTGCACTCTCTGGACTCACTGCACTGCATCCCCAGTGGTGCCAGTGCACTCTCTGGAGTCACAGCACTGCATCCCCAGTGGTGCCAGTGCACTCTCTGGACTCACTGAAGTGCATTCTCAGTGGTGCCAGTGCACTCTCCGGAGTCACAGCACTGCATCCCCAGTGGTGCCAGTGCACTCTCTGGACTCACTGCACTGCATCCCCAGTGGTGACAGTGCACTCTCTGGACTCACTGCAGTGCATCCCCAGTGGTGACAGTGCACTCTCTGGACTCACTGCAGTGCATCCCCAGTGGTGCCAGTGCACTCTCTGAACTCACTGCACTGCATCCCCAGTGGTGCCAGTGCACTCTTTCAAGTCACTGCACTGCATCCCCATTAGTGCCAGTGCAGTCTCTGGACTCACTGCAGTACATCCCCAGTGGTGCCAGTGCACTCTCTGGACTCACTAAACTGCATCCCCACTGGTGCCAGTGCACTCTCTGGAGTCACAGCACTGCATCCCCAGTGGTGCCAGTGCACTCTCTAGACTCACTGCACTGCATCCCCAGTGGTGCCAGTGCACTCTGTGGACTCACTGCACTGCATCCCCAGTGGTGCCAGTGCACTCTCTGGACTCACTGCAGTGCATCCCCACTGGTGCCAGTGCACTCTCTGGACTCACTGCACTGCATCCCCAGTGGTGCCAGTGCAGTCTCTGGAGTAACTGCAGTGCATCCCCACTGGTGCCAAAGCACTCTCTGGACTCACTGCAGTGCATCCCCAGTGGTGCCACTGCACTCTCTGGACTCACTGCAGTGCATCCCCAGTGGTGCCAGTGCACTCTCTGGACTCATTGAAGTGCATTCTCAGTGGTGCCAGTGCACTCTCTGGACTCACTGCAGTGCATCCCCAGTGGTGCCAGTACACTTACTGGACTCACTGCACTGCATCCCCAGTGGTGCCAGTGCACTCTCTGGACTCACTAAACTGCATCACCAGTGGTGCCACTGCACTCTCTGGACTCACTGCACTGCTTCCCCAGTGGTGCCAGTGCACTCACTGGACTCACTGCAGTGCATTCCCACTGGTGCCAGTGCACTCTCTGGGCTCACTGCAGTGCATCCCCAGTGGTGCCAGTGCACTCTCTGGAGTCACAGCACTGCATCCCCAGTGGTACCAGTGCAAATCTCTGGACTCACTGCACTGCATCCCCAGTGGTGCCAGTGCACTCTCTGGACTCACTGCACTGCATCCCCAGTGGTGCCAGTGCAGTCTCTGGAGTAACTGCACTGCATCCCCACTGGTGCCAAAGCACTCTCTGGACTCCCAGCACCGCATCCCCAGTGGTGCCAGTGCACTCTCTGGACTCACTGCACTGCATGCCCAGTGGTGCCAGTGCACTCTCTGGACTCACTGTACTGCATACCCACTGGTGCCAGTGCACTCTGTGGACTCACTGTACTGCATCCCCAGTGGTGACAGTGCACTCTCTGGACTCACTGCAGTGCATCCCCAGTGGTGCCAGTGCACTCTCTGGACTCACTGCACTGCATCCCCAGTGGTGCCAGTGCACTCTCTTGACTCACTGCACTGAAGACCCAGTGGTGCCAGTGCACTCTCTGGACTCACTGCAGTGCATCCCCAGTGGTGCCAGTGCACTCTCTGGACTCACTGCACTGCATCCCCAGTGGTGCCAGTGCACTCTCTGGACTCACTGCAGGGCATCCCCAGTGGTGCCAGTGCACTGTCTGGACTCACTGCAGTGTATCCCCAGTGGTGCCAGTGCACTCTCTGGACTCACTGTACTGCACCCCCTGTGGTGCCAGTGCACTCACTGGACTGACTGCACTGCATCCCCAGTGGTGCCAGTGCACTCTCTGGACTCACTGCACTGCAACCCCACTGGTGCCAGTGTACTCTCTGGACTCACTGCACTGCATCCCCAGTGGTGCCAGTGCACTCACTGGACTCACTGGACACATCCCCAGTGGTGCCAGTGCACTCTCTGGACTCACTGCAGTGCATCCCCAGTGGTGCCAGTGCACTCTCTGGACTCACTGCAGTGCATCCCCAGTGGTGCCAGTGTACTCTCTGGACTCACTGCAGTGCATCCCCAGTGGTGCCAGTGCACTCTCTGGACTTACTGCACTGCATCCCCAGTAGTGCCAGTGCACTCTCTGGACTCACTGCACTGCATCCCCAGTGGTGCCAGTGCACTCACTGGATTCACTGCACTGCATCCCCAGTGGTGCCAGTGCACTCTCTGGACTCAGTGCACTGCATCCCCAGTGGTGCCAGTGCAGTCTGTGGACTCACTGTACTGCATCCCCAGTGGTGACAGTGCACTCTCTGAACTCACTGCAGTGCATCCCCAGTGGTGCCAGTGCACTCTCTGGACTCACTGCAGTGCATCCCCACTGGTGCCAGTGCACTCTCTGGACTCACTGCACTGCATCCCCAGTGGTGCCAGTGCACTCTCTTGAGTCACTGCACTGCATCCCCTGTGCTGCAAGAGCACTCTCTGGACTCACTGCAGTGCATCCCCAGTGGTGCCACTGCACTCTCTGGACTCACTGCAGTGCATCCCCAGTGGTGCCAGTGCACTCTCTGGACTCATTGAAGTGCATTCTCAGTGGTGCCAGTGTACTCTCTGGACTCACTGCACTGCATCCCCAGTGGTGCCAGTACACTCACTGGACTCACTGCACTGCATCCCCAGTGGTGCCAGTGCACTCTCTGGACTCACTAAACTGCATCACCAGTGGTGCCACTGCACTCTCTGGACTCACTGCAGTGCATCACCAGTGGTGCCAGTGCACTCACTGGACTCACTGCAGTGCATCCCCGCTGGTGCCAGTGCACTCTCTGGGCTCACTGCACTGCATCCCCAGTGGTGCCAGTGCACTCTCTGGACTCACTGCACTGCATCCCCAGTGGTGCCAGTGCGCTCTCTGGAGTCACAGCACTGCATCCCCAGTGGTGCCAGTGCACTCTCAGGACTCACTGCACTGCATCCCCAGTGGTGCCAGTGCACTCTCTGGACTCACTGCACTGCATCCCCGGTGGTGCCAGTGCACTCTCTGGACTCACTGCACTGCATCCCCAGTGGTGCCAGTGCACTCTGTGGACTCACTGTACTGCATCCCCAGTGGTGACAGTGCACTCTCTGGACTCACTGCAGTGCATCCCCAGTGGTGCCAGTGCACTCTCTGGACTCACTGCAGTGCATCCCCACTGGTGCCAGTGCACTCTCTGGACTCACTGCACTGCATCCCCAGTGGTGCCAGTGCAGTCTCTGGAGTAACTGCAGTGCATCCCCACTGGTGCCAAAGCACTCTCTGGACTCACTGCAGTGCATCCCCAGTGGTGCCACTGCACTCTCTGGTCTCACTGCAGTGCATCCCCAGTGGTGCCAGTGCACTCTCTGGACTCATTGAAGTGCATTCTCAGTGGTGCCAGTGCACTCTCTGGACTCACTGCAGTGCATCCCCAGTGGTGCCAGTACACTCACTGGACTCACTGCACTGCATCCCCAGTGGTGCCAGTGCACTCACTGGACTCACTGCAGTGCATCCCCGCTGGTGCCAGTGCACTCTCTGGGCTCACTGCAGTGCATCCCCAGTGGTGCCAGTGCACTCTCTGGACTCACTGCACTGCATCCCCAGTGGTGCCAGTGCGCTCTCTGGAGTCACAGCACTGCATCCCCAGTGGTGCCAGTGCAAATCTCTGGACTCACTGCACTGCATCCCCAGTGGTGCCAGTGCACTCTCTGGACTCACTGCACTGCATCCCCAGTGGTGCCAGTGCAGTCTCTGGAGTAACTGCACTGCATCCCCACTGGTGCCAAAGCACTCTCTGGACTCCCAGCACCGCATCCCCCGTGGTGCCAGTGCACTCTCTGGACTCACTGCACTGCATGCCCAGTGGTGCCAGTGCACTCTCTGGACTCACTGTACTGCATACCCACTGGTGCCAGTGCACTCTGTGGACTCACTGTACTGCATCCCCAGTGGTGCCAGTGCACTCTCTGGACTCACTGAAGTGCATCCCCAGTGGTGCCAGTGCACTCTCTGGACTCACTGCAGTGCATCCCCAGTGGTGCCAGTGCACTCTCTTGACTCACTGCACTGAAGCCCCAGTGGTGCCAGTGCACTCTCTGGACTCACTGCAGTGCATCCCCAGTGGTGCCAGTGCACTCTCTGGACTCACTGCACTGCATCCCCAGTGGTGCCAGTGCACTCTCTGGACTCACTGCAGGGCATCCCCAGTGGTGCCAGTGCACTGTCTGGACTCACTGCAGTGCATCCCCAGTGGTGCCAGTGCACTCTCTGGACTCACTGTACTGCACCCCCAGTGGTGCCAGTGCACTCACTGGACTGACTGCACTGCATCCCCAGTGGTGCCAGTGCACTCTCTGGACTCACTGCACTGCATCCCCACTGGTGCCAGTGTACTCTCTGGACTCACTGCACTGCATCCCCAGTGGTGCCAGTGCACTCACTGGACTCACTGGACACATCCCCAGTGGTGCCAGTGCACTCTCTGGACTCACTGCAGTGCATCCCCAGTGGTGCCAGTGCACTCTCTGGACTCACTGCACTGCATCCCCAGTGGTGCCAGTGTACTCTCAGGACTCACTGCAGTGCATCCCCAGTGGTGCCAGTGCACTCTCTGGACTCACTGCACTGCATCCCCACTGGTGCCAGTGCACTCTCTGGACTCACTGAAGTGCATCCCCAGTTGTGCCAGTGCACTCTCTGGACTCAATGCACTGCATCCCCAGTGGTGCCAGTGCACTCTCTGGACTCACTGCACTGCATCCCCAGTGGTGCCAGTGCAATCTCTGGATTCACTGTAGTGCATCCCCAGTGGTGCCAGTGCACTCTCTGGACTCACTGCAGTGCATCCCCAGTGGTGCCAGTGTACTCTCTGGACTCACTGCAGTGCATTCCCAGTGGTGCCAGTGCACTCTTTGGACTCACTGCACTGCAGCCCCATTGGTGCCAGTGCATTCTCTGGACTCACTGCACTGCATCACAGGTGGTGCCAGTGCACTCTCTGGACTCACTGCACTGCATCCCCAATGGTGCCAGTGCACTCTCTGGACTCACTGCACTGCATCCCCAGTGGTGCCAGTGCACTCTCTGCACTCACTTCTCTGCATTCCCAGTGGTGCCAGTGAAGTCTCTGGACTCACTGCACTGCATCCACAGTGGTGCCAGTGCAATCTCTGGACTCACTGCAGTGCATCACCAGTGGTGCCAGTGCACTCTCTGGACTCACTGCACTGCATCCCCAGTGGTGCCAGTGCACTCTCTGGACTCACTGCACTGCATCCCCAGTGGTGCCAGTGCACTCTCTGGACTCACTGCACTGTATCCCCAGTGGTGCCAGTGCACTCACTGGATTCACTGCAGTGCATCCCCAGTGGTGCCAGTGCACTCTCTGGACTCACTGCACTGCATCCCCAGTGGTGCCAGTGCACTCTGTGGACTCACTGCACTGCATCCCCAGTGGTGACAGTGCACTCTCTGGACTCACTGCAGTGCATCCCCAGTGGTGCCAGTGCACTCTCTGGACTCACTGCACTGCATCCCCAGTGGTGCCAGTGCAGTCTCTGGAGTAACTGCAGTGCATCCCCACTGGTGCCAAAGCACTCTCTGGACTCCCGGCACCGCATCCCCAGTGGTGCCAGTGCACTCTCTGGACTCACTGCACTGCATCCCCAGTGGTGCCAGTGCACTCTCTGGAGTCACAGCACTGCATCCCCAGTGGTGCCAGTGCACTCTCTGGACTCACTGAAGTGCATCCCCAGTGGTGCCAGTGCACTCTCTGGACTCACTGAAGTGCATTCTCAGTGGTGCCAGTGCACTCTCCGGAGTCACAGCACTGCATCCCCAGTGGTGCCAGTGCACTCTCTGGACTCACTGCACTGCATCCCCAGTGGTGACAGTGCACTCTCTGGACTCACTGCAGTGCATCCCCAGTGGTGACAGTGCACTCTCTGGACTCACTGCAGTGCATCCCCAGTGGTGCCAGTGCACTCTCTGAACTCACTGCACTGCATCCCCAGTGGTGCCAGTGCAGTCTCTGGAGTAACTGCAGTGCATCCCCACTGGTGCCAAAGCACTCTCTGGACTCCCGGCACCGCATCCCCAGTGGTGCCAGTGCACTCTCTGGACTCACTAAACTGCATCCCCAGTGGTGCCAGTGCACTCTCTGGAGTCACAGCACTGCATCCCCAGTGGTGCCAGTGCACTCTCTGGACTCACTGCACTGCATCCCCAGTGGTGCCAGTGCACTCTGTGGACTCACTGCACTGCATCCCCAGTGGTGCCAGTGCACTCTCTGGACTCACTGTAGTGCATCCCCAGTGGTGCCACTGCACTCTCTGGACTCACTGCAGTGCATCCCCAGTGGTGCCAGTGCACTCTCTGGACTCATTGAAGTGCATTCTCAGTGGTGCCAGTGCACTCTCTGGACTCACTGCAGTGCATCCCCAGTGGTGCCAGTACACTCACTGGACTCACTGCACTGCATCCCCAGTGGTGCCAGTGCACTCTCTGGACTCACTAAACTGCATCACCAGTGGTGCCACTGCACTCTCTGGACTCACTGCACTGCTTCCCCAGTGGTGCCAGTGCACTCACTGGACTCACTGCAGTGCATTCCCACTGGTGCCAGTGCACTCTCTGGGCTCACTGCAGTGCATCCCCAGTGGTGCCAGTGCACTCTCTGGAGTCACAGCACTGCATCCCCAGTGGTACCAGTGCAAATCTCTGGACTCACTGCACTGCATCCCCAGTGGTGCCAGTGCACTCTCTGGACTCACTGCACTGCATCCCCGGTGGTGCCAGTGCAGTCTCTGGAGTAACTGCACTGCATCCCCAGTGGTGCCAGTGCAGTCTGTGGACTCACTGTACTGCATCCCCAGTGGTGCCAGTGCACTCACTGGACTCACTGGACACATCCCCAGTGGTGCCAGTGCACTCTCTGGACTCACTGCAGTGCATCCCCAGTGGTGCCAGTGCACTCTCTGGACTCACTGCAGTGCATCCCCAGTGGTGCCAGTGTACTCTCTGGACTCACTGCAGTGCATCCCCAGTGGTGCCAGTGCACTCTCTGGACTCACTGCACTGCATCCCCACTGGTGCCAGTGCACTCTCTGGACTCACTGCACTGCATCCCCACTGGTGCCAGTGCACTCTCTGGACTCACTGAAGTGCATCCCCAGTGGTGCCAGTGCACTCTCTGGACTCACTGCAGTGCATCCCCAGTGGAGCCAGTGCACTCTCTGGACTCACTGCAGTGCATCCGCAGTGGTGCCATTGCACTCTCTGGACTCACTGCACTGCATCTCCAGTGGTGCCAGTGCACTCTCTGGACTCACTGCACTGCATCCCCAGTGCTGCCAGTGCACTCTCTTGAGTCACTGCACTGCATCCCCTGTGGTGCAAGAGCACTCTCTGGACTCATAGCAGTGCATCACCAGTGGTGCCAGTGCACTCTCTGGACTCACTGCACTGCATCACCAGTGGTGCCAGTGCACTCTCTGGACTCACTGCACTGCATCCCCAGTGGCGCTAGTGCACTGTGTGGACTCACTGTACTGCAACCCCAGTGGTGCCAGAGCACTCTCTGGACTCACTGCAGTGCATCCCCAGTGGTGCCAGTGCACTCTCAGGACTCACTGCACTGCATCCTCAGTGGTGCCAGTGCACTCTCTGGACTCACTGCACTGCATCCCCAGTAGTGACAGTGCACTCTCTGGACTCACTGCAGTGCATCCCCAGTGGTGCCAGTGCACTCTCTGGACTTACTGCACTGCATCCCCAGTGGTGCCAGTGCACTCTCTGGACTCACTGCACTGCATCCCCAGTGGTGCCAGTGCACTCACTGGATTCACTGCACTGCATCCCCAGTGGTGCCAGTGCACTCTCTGGACTCACTGCACTGCATCCCCAGTGGTGCCAGTGCAGTCTGTGGACTCACTGTACTGCATCCCCAGTGGTGACAGTGCACTCTCTGAACTCACTGCACTGCATCCCCAGTGGTGCCAGTGCACTCTCTGGACTCACTGCAGTGCATCCCCACTGGTGCCAGTGCACTCTCTGGACTCACTGCACTGCATCCCCAGTGGTGCCAGTGCAGTCTCTGGAGTAACTGCAGTGCATCCCCACTGGTGCCAAAGCACTCTCTGGACTCACTGCAGTGCATCCCCAGTGGTGCCACTGCACTCTCTGGACTCACTGCAGTGCATCCCCAGTGGTGCCAGTGCACTCTCTGGACTCATTGAAGTGCATTCTCAGTGGTGCCAGTGCACTCTCTGGACTCACTGCAGTGCATCCCCAGTGGTGCCAGTGCACTCTCTGGACTCACTAAACTGCATCACCAGTGGTGCCACTGCACTCTCTGGACTCACTGCACTGCATCCCCACTGGTGCCAGTGTACTCACTGGACTCACTGCACTGCATCCCCAGTGGTGCCAGTGCACTCTCTGGACTCACTAAACTGCATCACCAGTGGTGCCACTGCACTCTCTGGACTCACTGCAGTGCATCACCAGTGGTGCCAGTGCACTCACTGGACTCACTGCAGTGCATCCCCGCTGGTGCCAGTGCACTCTCTGGGCTCACTGCACTGCATCCCCAGTGGTGCCAGTGCACTCTCTGGACTCACTGCACTGCATCCCCAGTGGTGCCAGTGCGCTCTCTGGAGTCACAGCACTGCATCCCCAGTGGTGCCAGTGCAAATATCTGGACTCACTGCACTGCATCCCCAGTGGTGCCAGTGCACTCTCTGGACTCACTGCACTGCATCCCCGGTGGTGCCAGTGCACTCTCTGGACTCACGGCACTGCATCCCCAGTGGTGCCAGTGCACTCTGTGGACTCACTGTACTGCATCCCCAGTGGTGACAGTGCACTCTCTGGACTCACTGCAGTGCATCCCCAGTGGTGCCAGTGCACTCTCTGGACTCACTGCACTGCATCCCCACTGGTGCCAGTGCACTCTCTGGACTCACTGCACTGCATCCCCAGTGGTGCCAGTGCAGTCTCTGGAGTAACTGCAGTGCATCCCCACTGGTGCCAAAGCACTCTCTGGACTCACTGCAGTGCATCCCCAGTGGTGCCACTGCACTCTCTGGACTCACTGCAGTGCATCCCCAGTGGTGCCAGTGCACTCTCTAGACTCATTGAAGTGCATTCTCAGTGGTGCCAGTGCACTCTCTGGACTCACAGCAGTGCATCCCCAGTGGTGCCAGTACACTCACTGGACTCACTGCACTGCATCCCCAGTGGTGCCAGTGCACTCTCTGGACTCACTAAACTGCATCACCAGTGGTGCCTCTGAACTCTCTGGACTCACTGCACTGCTTCTCCAGTGGTGCCAGTGCACTCACTGGACTCACTGCAGTGCATCCCCGCTGGTGCCAGTGCACTCTCTGGGCTCACTGCAGTGCATCCCCAGTGGTGCCAGTGCACTCTCTGGACTCACTGCACTGCATCCCCAGTGGTGCCAGTGCGCTCTCTGGAGTCACAGCACTGCATCCCCAGTGGTGCCAGTGCAAATCTCTGGACTCACTGCACTGCATCCCCAGTGGTGCCAGTGCACTCTCTGGACTCACTGCACTGCATCCCCAGTGGTGCCAGTGCAGTCTCTGGAGTAACTGCACTGCATCCCCACTGGTGCCAAAGCACTCTCTGGACTCCCAGCACCGCATCCCCCGTGGTGCCAGTGCACTCTCTGGACTCACTGCACTGCATGCCCCAGTGGTGCCAGTGCACTCTCTGGACTCACTGTACTGCATACCCACTGGTGCCAGTGCACTCTGTGGACTCACTGTACTGCATCCCCAGTGGTGACAGTGCACTCTCTGGACTCACTGCAGTGCATCCCCAGTGGTGCCAGTGCACTCTCTGGACTCACTGCAGTGCATCCCCAGTGGTGCCAGTGCACTCTCTTGACTCACTGCACTGAAGCCCCAGTGTTGCCAGTGCACTCTCTGGACTCACTGCAGTGCATCCCCAGTGGTGCCAGTGCACTCTCTGAACTCACTGCACTGCATCCCCAGTGGTGCCAGTGCACTCTCTGGACTCACTGCAGGGCATCCCCAGTGGTGCCAGTGCACTGTCTGGACTCACAGCACTGCATCCCCAGTGGTGCCAGTGCACTCACTGGACTCACTGGACACATCCCCAGTGGTGCCAGTGCACTCTCTGGACTCACTGCAGTGCATCCCCAGTGGTGACAGTGCACTCTCTGGACTCACTGCAGTGCATCCCCAGTGGTGACAGTGCACTCTCTGGACTCACTGCAGTGCATCCCCAGTGGTGCCAGTGCACTCTCTGGACTCACTGCACTGCATCCCCAGTGGTGCCAGTGCAGTCTCTGGAGTAACTGCAGTGCATCCCCACTGGTGCCAAAGCACTCTCTGGACTCCCGGCACCGCATCCCCAGTGGTGCCAGTGCACTCTCTGGACTCACTAAACTGCATCCCCAGTGGTGCCAGTGCACTCTCTGGAGTCACAGCACTGCATCCCCAGTGGTGCCAGTGCACTCTCTGGACTCACTGAAGTGCATCCCCAGTGGTGCCAGTGCACTCTCTGGACTCACTGAAGTGCATTCTCAGTGGTGCTAGTGCACTCTCCGGAGTCACAGCACTGCATCCCCAGTGGTGCCAGTGCACTCTCTGGACTCACTGCACTGCATCCCCAGTGGTGACAGTGCACTCTCTGGACTCACTGCAGTGCATCCCCAGTGGTGACAGTGCACTCTCTGGACTCACTGCAGTGCATCCCCAGTGGTGCCAGTGCACTCTCTGAACTCACTGCACTGCATCCCCAGTGGTGCCAGGGCAGTCTCTGGAGTAACTGCAGTGCATCCCCACTGGTGCCAAAGCACTCTCTGGACTCCCGGCACCGCATCCCCAGTGGTGCCAGTGCACTCTCTGGACTCACTGCACTGCATCCCCAGTGGTGCCAGTGCACTCTCTGGAGTCACAGCACTGCATCCCCAGTGGTGCCAGTGCACTCTCTGGACTCACTGAAGTGCATCCCCAGTGGTGCCAGTGCACTCTCTGGACTCACTGAAGTGCATTCTCAGTGGTGCCAGTGCACTCTCTGGACTCACTTCAGTGCATCCCCAGTGGTGCCAGTACACTCTCTGGACTCACTGCAGTGCATCCCCAGTGGTGCCAGTGCACTCTCTGGACTCACTGCAGTGCATCCCCAGTGGAGCCAGTGCACTCTCTGGACTCACTGCAGTGCATCCGCAGTGGTGCCATTGCACTCTCTGGACTCACTGCACTGCATCTCAAGTGGTGCCAGTGCACTCTCTACACTCACTGCACTGCATCCCCAGTGCTGCCAGTGCACTCTCTTGAGTCACTGCACTGCATTCCCTGTGGTGCAAGAGCACTCTCTGGACTCACAGCAGTGCATCACCAGTGGTGCCAGTGCACTCTCTGGACTCACTGCACTGCATCCCCAGTGGTGCCAGTGCACTCTCTGGACTCACTGCACTGCATCCCCAGTGGTGCTAGTGCACTGTGTGGACTCACTGTACTGCATCCCCAGTGGTGCCAGTGCAATCTCTGGACTCACTGCACTGCATCCCCAGTGCTGCCAGTGCACTCTCAGGACTCACTGCACTGCATCCCCAGTGGTGCCAGTGCACTCTCTGGACTCACTGCACTGCATCCCCAGTAGTGACAGTGCACTCTCTGGACTCACTGCAGTGCATCCCCAGTGGTGCCAGTGCAATCTCTGGACTCACTGCACTGCATCCCCAGTGGTGCCAGTGCACTCTCTGGACTCACTGCACTGCATCCCCGGTGGTGCCAGTGCAGTCTCTGGAGTAACTGCACTGCATCCCCACTGGTACCAAAGCACTCTCTGAACTCCCAGCACCGCATCCCCAGTGGTGCCAGTGCACTCTCTGGACTCACTGCACTGCATCCCCAGTGGTGCCAGTGCACTCTCTGGACTCACTGCACTGCATCCCCAGTGTTGCCAGTGCACTCTCTGGACTCACTGCAGTGCATCCCCAGTGGTGCCAGTGCACTCTCTGGACTCACTGCAGTGCATCCCCAGTGGTGCCAGTGCACTCTCTGGACTCACTGAAGTGCATTCTCAGTGGTGCCAGTACACTCACTGGACCCACTGCACTGCATCCCCAGTGGTGCCAGTGCACTCACTGGACTTACTGCAGTGCATCCCCACTGGTGCCAGTGCACTCTCTGGGCTCACTGCAGTGCATCCCCAGTGGTGCCAGTGCACTCTCTGGACTCACTGAAGTGCATCCCCAGTGGTGCCAGTGCACTCTCTGGACTCACTGCACTGCATCCCCAGTGCTGCCAGTGCACTCTCTGGACTCACTGCACTGCATCCCCAGTAGTGCTAGTGCACTCTGTGGACTCACTGCAGTGCATCCCCAGTGGTGCCAGTGCACTCTCTGGACTCACTGCAGTGCATCCCCAGTGGTGCCAGTGCACTCTCTGGACTCACTGCAGTGCATCCCCAGTGGTGCCAGTACACTCTCTGGACTCACTGCAGTGCATCCCCAGTGGTGCCAGTGCACTCTCTGGACTCACTGCAGTGCATCCCCAGTGGTGCCAGTGCACTCTCTGGACTCACTGCACTGCATCCCCAGTGGTGCCAGTGCAGTCTCTGGAGTAACTGCAGTGCATCCCCACTGGTGCCAAAGCACTCTCTGGACTCCCGGCACCGCATCCCCAGTGGTGCCAGTGCACTCTCTGGACTCACTGCACTGCATCCCCAGTGGTGCCAGTGCACTCTCTGGAGTCACAGCACTGCATCCCCAGTGGTGCCAGTGCACTCTCTGGACTCACTGAAGTGCATCCCCAGTGGTGCCAGTGCACTCTCTGGACTCACTGAAGTGCATTCTCAGTGGTGCCAGTGCACTCTCTGGACTCACTTCAGTGCATCCCCAGTGGTGCCAGTGCAATCTCTGGACTCACTGCAGTGCATCCCCAGTGGTGCCAGTGCACTCTCTGGAGTCACTGCAGTGCATCCCCAGTGGAGCCAGTGCACTCTCTGGACTCACTGCAGTGCATCACCAGTGGTGCCAGTGCACTCTCTGGACTCACTGCACTGCATCCCCAGTGGTGCCAGTGCACTCTCTGGACTCACTGCACTGCATCCCCAGTGGTGCTAGTGCACTGTGTGGACTCACTGTACTGCATCCCCAGTGGTGCCAGTGCAATCTCTGGACTCACTGCACTGCATCCCCAGTGGTGCCAGTGCACTCTCAGGACTCACTGCACTGCATCCCCAGTGGTGCCAGTGCACTCTCTGGACTCACTGCACTGCATCCCCAGTAGTGACAGTGCACTCTCTGGACTCACTGCAGTGCATCCCCAGTGGTGCCAGTGCACTCTCTGGACTCACTGCAGTGCATCCCCAGTGGTGCCAGTGTACTCTCTGGACTCATTGAAATGCATTCTCAGTGGTGCCAGTGCACTCTCTGGACTCACTGCAGTGCATCCCCAGTGGTGCCAGTGCACTCTCTGGACTCACTGCACTGCATCCCCAGTGGTGCCAGTGCAATCTCTGGACTCACTGCAGTGCATCCCCAGTGGTGCCACTGCACTCTCTGGACTCACTGCACTGCTTCCCCAGTGGTGCCAGTGCACTCTCTGGACTCACTGCAGTGCATCCCCACTGGTGCCAGTGCACTCTCTGGGCTCACTGCAGTGCATCCCCAGTGGTGCCAGTGCACTCTCTGGACTCACTGCACTGCATCCCCAGTGGTGCCAGTTCGCTCTCTGGAGTCACAGCACTGCATCCCCAGTGGTGCCAGTGCACTCTCTGGACTCACTGCACTGCATCCCCAGTGGTGCCAGTGCACTCTCTGGACTCACTGCACTGCATCCCCGGTGGTGCCATTGCAATCTCTGGAGTAACTGCACTGCATCCCCAGTGCTGCCAGTGCACTCTCTGGACTCACTGCACTGCATCCCCAGTAGTGCTAGTGCACTCTGTGGACTCACTGCAGTGCATCCCCAGTGGTGCCAGTGCACTCTCTGGACTCACTGCAGTGCATCCCCAGTGGTGCCAGTGCACTCTCTGGACTCACTGCAGTGCATCCCCAGTGGAGCCAGTGCACTCTCTGGACTCACTGCAGTGCATCCGCAGTGGTGCCATTGCACTCTCTGGACTCACTGCACTGCATCCCCAGTGGTGCCAGTGCACTCTCTGGACTCACTGCACTGCATCCCCAGTGCTGCCAGTGCACTCTCTTTAGTCACTGCACTGCATCCCCTGTGGTGCAAGAGCACTCTCTGGACTCACAGCAGTGCATCACCAGTGGTGCCAGTGCACTCTCTGGACTCAATGCACTGCATCCCCAGTGGTGCCAGTGCACTCTCTGGACTCACTGCACTGCATCCCTAGTGGTGCCAGGGCACTCTCTGCAGACACTGCAGTGCATCCCCAACGGTGACAGTGCACTCTCTGGACTCACTGCAGTGCATCCCCAGTGGTGCCAGTGCACTCTCTGGACTCACTGCACTGCATCCCCAGTGCTGCCAGTGCACTCTCTGGACTCACTGCACTGCATCCCCAGTAGTGCTAGTGCACTCTGTGGACTCACTGCAGTGCATCCCCTGTGGTGCCAGTGCACTCTCTGGACTCACTGCAGTGCATCCCCAGTGGTGCCAGTGCACTCTCTGGACTCACTGCACTGCATCCCCAGTGGTGCCAGTGCACTCTCTGGACTCATTGCAGTGCATCCCCAGTGGTGCCAGTGCACTCTCTGGACTCACTGCAGTGCATCCCCAGTGGAGCCAGTGCACTCTCTGGACTCACTGCAGTGCATCCGCAGTGGTGCCATTGCACTCTCTGGACTCACTGCACTGCATCCCCAGTGGTGCCAGTGCAATCTCTGGACTCACTGCACTGCATCCCCAGTGCTGCCAGTGCACTCTCTTGAGTCACTGCACTGCATCCCCTGTGGTGCAAGAGCACTCTCTGGACTCACAGCAGTGCATCACCAGTGGTGCCAGTGCAATCTCTGGACTCACTGCACTGCATCCCCAGTGGTGCTAGTGCACTGTGTGGACTCACTGTACTGCATCCCCAGTGGTGCCAGTGCAATCTCTGGACTCACTGCAGTGCATCCCCAGTGGTGCCAGGGCACTCTCTGGACTCACTGAAGTGCATTCTCAGTGGTGCCAGTGCACTCTCTGGACTCACTGCACTGCATCCCCAGTAGTGACAGTGCACTCTCTGGACTCACTGCAGTGCATCCCCAGTGGTGCCAGTGCACTCTCTGGACTCACTGCACTGCTTCCCCAGTGGTGCCAGTGCACTCTTTCGAGTCACTGCAGTGCATCCCCAGTGGTGCCAGTGCACTCTCTGGACTCACTGGAGTGCATCACCTGTGGTGCCAGTGCACTCTCTGGACTCACTGCAGTGCATCCCCAGTTGTGCCAGTGCGCTCTCTGGAGTGACTGCACTGCATCCCCAGTGGTGCCAGTGCACTCTCTGGACTCGCGTCACTGCATCCCCAGTGGTGCCAGTGCACTCTCTGGACTCGCGTCACTGCATCCCCAGTGGTGCCAGTGCACTCTCTGGACTCACTGAAGTGCATCCCCAGTGGTGCTAGTGCACTCTGGACTCACTGCAGTGCATCCCCAGTGGTGCCAGTGCACTCCCTGGACTCACTGCAGTGCATTCCCGGTGGTGCCAGTGCACTCTCTGGACTCACTGCAGTGCATCCCCAGTGGTGCTAGTGCACTCTGGACTCACTGCAGTGCATCCCCAGTGGTGCCAGTGCACTCTCTGGACTCACTGCACTGCATACCCAGTGGTGCCAGTGCACTCTCTGGACTCACTGTACTGCATCCCCAGTGGTGCCAGTGCACTCTCTGGACTCACCGCACTGCACCCTGAGTGGTGCCAGTGCACTCTCTAGAGTCACTGCGCTGCATCCCCAGTGGTGCCAGTGCACTCTCTGGACTCACTGTACTGCATCCCCAGTGGTGCCAAAGCACTCTCTGGACTCCCGCCACCGCATCCCCAGTGGTTCCAGTGCACTCTCTGGACTCACTGCACTGCATCCCCTGTGGTGCCAGTGCACTCTCTGGACTCACTGCACCGCATCCCCAGTGGTGCCAGTGCACTCTCTGGAGTGACTGCAGTGCATCCCCAGTGGTGCCAGTGCACTCTCTGGACTCGCGTCAATGCATCCCCAGAGGAGCTAATGCACTCTGGACTCACTGCACTGCATCCCGAGTGGTGCCAGTGCACTCTCTGGACTCACTGCAGTGCATCCCTAGTGGTGCCAGTGCACTCTCTGGACTCACTGCACTGCATCCCCTGTGCTGCCAGGGCTCTCTCTGAACTCACTGCACTGCATCCACAGTGGTGCCAGTGCACTCTCTGGACGCACTGCAGTGCATCACCAGTGGTGCCAGTGCACTCTCTGGTCTCACTGCACTGCATCCCTAGTGGTGCCAGGGCACTCTCTGCAGACACTGCAGTGCATCCCCAACGGTGACAGTGCACTCTCTGGACTCACTGCACTGCATCCCCAGTGGTGCCACTGCACTCTCTGGACTCACTGCAGTGCATCCCCAGTGGTGCCAGTGCACACTCTGGACTCACTGCAGTGCATCCCCAGTGGTGCCAGTGCACTCTCTGGACTCACTGCACTGCATACCCAGTGGTGCCAGTGCACTCTCTGGACTCACTGCACTACTCCAGCCGCGGCAGTCGCTCCAGCCGCGGTAGCCCTCCAGCCTCGGCAGCCGCGGCAGCCGCGGCAGCCGCTCCAGCCGCGGTAGCCGCTCCGTCCGCAGCATACGCGGCAGACTCTCCAACCGCGGCAGCCGCACCAGCCGCGAAAGCCGCGGCAGCCGCTCCAAACGCGGCAGGCGCTCCAACCGCGGCAACCGCTCCAGCCGTGGCAGCCGCTCCACTCGGTAGCGGCTGGAGCGGCTGCCGCGGCTGGAGCGGCTGCCGCGGCTGGAGGGGCTAACGCGGCTGGAGAGGCTGACGCGGTTGAAGCGTCTAGAGCGTCTGCCGCGGCTGGAGGGGCTACCGCGGCTGGAGCGGTTGACGCGGCTGGAGCGGAAACCGAGGCTGGAGCGCCACTCTCTGGACTCACTGCACTGCATCCCCAGTGGCGCTAGTGCACTCTCTGGACTCACTGCAGTGCATCCCCAGTGGTGCCAGTGCACTCTCTGGACACACTGAAGTGCATTTTCAGTGGTGCCAGTGCACTCTCTGGACTCACTGCACTGCATCCCCAGTGCTCCCAGTGCACTCTCTGGACTCACTGCACTGCATCCCCAGTGGTGCCAGTGCACTCTCTGGACTCACTGCACTGCATCCCCAGTCCTGCCAGTGCACTCTCTTGACTCACTGCACTGCATCCCCTGTGGTGCAAGAGCACTCTCTGGACTCATAGCAGTGCATCACCAGTGGTGCCAGTGCACTCTCTGGACTCATTGCACTGCATCACCAGTGGTGCCAGTGCACTCTCTGGACTCACTGCACTGCATCCCCAGTGGTGCTAGTGCACTGTGTGGACTCACTGTACTGCATCCCCAGTGGTGCCAGTGCAATCTCTGGACTCACTGCAGTGCATCCCCAGTGGTGCCAGTGCACTCTCAGGACTCACTGCACTGCATCCTCAGTGGTGCCAGTGCACTCTCTGGACTCACTGCACTGCATCCCCAGTAGTGACAGTGCACTCTCTGGACTCACTGCAGTGCATCCCCACTGGTGCCAGTGCACTCTCTGGACTTACTGCACTGCATCCCCAGTAGTGCCAGTGCACTCTCTGGACTCACTGCACTGCATCCCCAGTGGTGCCAGTGCACTCACTGGATTCACTACACTGCATCCCCAGTGGTGCCAGTGCACTCTCTGGACTCACTGCACTGCATCCCCAGTGGTGCCAGTGCGCTCTCTGGAGTCACAGCACTGCATCCCCAGTGGTGCCAGTGCACTCTCAGGACTCACTGCACTGCATCCCCAGTGGTGCCAGTGCACTCTCTGGACTCACTGCACTGCATCCCCGGTGGTGCCAGTGCACTCTCTGGACTCACTGCACTGCATCCCCAGTGGTGCCAGTGCACTCTGTGGACTCACTGTACTGCATCCCCAGTGGTGACAGTGCACTCTCTGGACTCACTGCAGTGCATCCCCAGTGGTGCCAGTGCACTCTCTGGACTCACTGCAGTGCATCCCCACTGGTGCCAGTGCACTCTCTGGACTCACTGCACTGCATCCCCAGTGGTGCCAGTGCAGTCTCTGGAGTAACTGCAGTGCATCCCCACTGGTGCCAAAGCACTCTCTGGACTCACTGCAGTGCATCCCCAGTGGTGCCACTGCACTCTCTGGTCTCACTGCAGTGCATCCCCAGTGGTGCCAGTGCACTCTCTGGACTCATTGAAGTGCATTCTCAGTGGTGCCAGTGCACTCTCTGGACTCACTGCAGTGCATCCCCAGTGGTGCCAGTACACTCACTGGACTCACTGCACTGCATCCCCAGTGGTGCCAGTGCACTCTCTGGACTCACTAAACTGCATCACCAGTGGTGCCACTGAACTCTCTGCACTCACTGCACTGCTTCCCCAGTGGTGCCAGTGCACTCACTGGACTCACTGCAGTGCATCCCCGCTGGTGCCAGTGCACTCTCTGGGCTCACTGCAGTGCATCCCCAGTGGTGCCAGTGCACTCTCTGGACTCACTGCACTGCATCCCCAGTGGTGCCAGTGCGCTCTCTGGAGTCACAGCACTGCATCCCCAGTGGTGCCAGTGCAAATCTCTGGACTCACTGCACTGCATCCCCACTGGTGCCAAAGCACTCTCTGGACTCCCAGCACCGCATCCCCCGTGGTGCCAGTGCACTCTCTGGACTCACTGCACTGCATGCCCAGTGGTGCCAGTGCACTCTCTGGACTCACTGTACTGCATACCCACTGGTGCCAGTGCACTCTGTGGACTCACTGTACTGCATCCCCAGTGGTGACAGTGCACTCTCTGGACTCACTGCAGTGCATCCCCAGTGGTGCCAGTGCACTCTCTTGACTCACTGCACTGAAGCCCCAGTGGTGCCAGTGCACTCTCTGGACTCACTGCAGTGCATCCCCAGTGGTGCCAGTGCACTCTCTGGACTCACTGCACTGCATCCCCAGTGGTGCCAGTGCACTCTCTGGACTCACTGCAGGGCATCCCCAGTGGTGCCAGTGCACTGTCTGGACTCACTGCAGTGTATCCCCAGTGGTGCCAGTGCACTCTCTGGACTCACTGTACTGCACCCCCAGTGGTGCCAGTGCACTCACTGGACTGACTGCACTGCATCCCCAGTGGTGCCAGTGCACTCTCTGGACTCACTGCACTGCATCCCCACTGGTGCCAGTGTACTCTCTGGACTCACTGCACTGCATCCCCAGTGGTGCCAGTGCACTCACTGGACTCACTGGACACATCCCCAGTGGTGCCAGTGCACTCTCTGGACTCACTGCAGTGCATCCCCAGTGGTGCCAGTGCACTCTCTGGACTCACTGCACTGCATCCCCACTGGTGCCAGTGTACTCTCAGGACTCACTGCAGTGCATCCCCAGTGGTGCCAGTGCACTCTCTGGACTCACTGCACTGCATCCCCACTGGTGCCAGTGCACTCTCTGGACTCACTGAAGTGCATCCCCAGTTGTGCCAGTGCACTCTCTGGACTCAATGCACTGCATCCCCAGTGGTGCCAGTGCACTCTCTGGACTCACTGCACTGCATCCCCAGTGGTGCCAGTGCAATCTCTGGATTCACTGTAGTGCATCCCCAGTGGTGCCAGTGCACTCTCTGGACTCACTGCAGTGCATCCCCAGTGGTGCCAGTGTACTCTCTGGACTCACTGCAGTGCATTCCCAGTGGTGCCAGTGCACTCTTTGGACTCACTGCACTGCAGCCCCATTGGTGCCAGTGCATTCTCTGGACTCAATGCACTGCATCACAGGTGGTGCCAGTGCACTCTCTGGACTCACTGCACTGCATCCCCAATGGTGCCAGTGCACTCTCTGGACTCACTGCACTGCATCCCCAGTGGTGCCAGTGCACTCTCTGCACTCACTTCTCTGCATTCCCAGTGGTGCCAGTGAAGTCTCTGGACTCACTGCACTGCATCCACAGTGGTGCCAGTGCAATCTCTGGACTCACTGCAGTGCATCACCAGTGGTGCCAGTGCACTCTCTGGACTCACTGCACTGCATCCCCAGTGGTGCCAGTGCACTCTCTGGACTCACTGCACTGCATCCCCAGTGGTGCCAGTGCACTCTCTGGACTCACTGCACTGTATCCCCAGTGGTGCCAGTGCACTCACTGGATTCACTGCAGTGCATCCCCAGTGGTGCCAGTGCACTCTCTGGACTCACTGCACTGCATCCCCAGTGGTGCCAGTGCACTCTGTGGACTCACTGCACTGCATCCCCAGTGGTGACAGTGCACTCTCTGGACTCACTGCAGTGCATCCCCAGTGGTGACAGTGCACTCTCTGGACTCACTGCAGTGCATCCCCAGTGGTGCCAGTGCACTCTCTGGACTCACTGCACTGCATCCCCAGTGGTGCCAGTGCAGTCTCTGGAGTAACTGCAGTGCATCCCCACTGGTGCCAAAGCACTCTCTGGACTCCCGGCACCGCATCCCCAGTGGTGCCAGTGCACTCTCTGGACTCACTGCACTGCATCCCCAGTGGTGCCAGTGCACTCTCTGGAGTCACAGCACTGCATCCCCAGTGGTGCCAGTGCACTCTCTGGACTCACTGAAGTGCATTCTCAGTGGTGCCAGTGCACTCTCCGGAGTCACAGCACTGCATCCCCAGTGGTGCCAGTGCACTCTCTGGACTCACTGCACTGCATCCCCAGTGGTGACAGTGCACTCTCTGGACTCACTGCAGTGCATCCCCAGTGGTGACAGTGCACTCTCTGGACTCACTGCAGTGCATCCCCAGTGGTGCCAGTGCACTCTCTGAACTCACTGCACTGCATCCCCAGTGGTGCCAGTGCACTCTTTCAAGTCACTGCACTGCATCCCCATTAGTGCCAGTGCAGTCTCTGGACTCACTGCAGTACATCCCCAGTGGTGCCAGTGCACTCTCTGGACTCACTAAACTGCATCCCCACTGGTGCCAGTGCACTCTCTGGAGTCACAGCACTGCATCCCCAGTGGTGCCAGTGCACTCTCTAGACTCACTGCACTGCATCCCCAGTGGTGCCAGTGCACTCTGTGGACTCACTGCACTGCATCCCCAGTGGTGCCAGTGCACTCTCTGGACTCACTGCAGTGCATCCCCACTGGTGCCAGTGCACTCTCTGGACTCACTGCACTGCATCCCCAGTGGTGCCAGTGCAGTCTCTGGAGTAACTGCAGTGCATCCCCACTGGTGCCAAAGCACTCTCTGGACTCACTGCAGTGCATCCCCAGTGGTGCCACTGCACTCTCTGGACTCACTGCAGTGCATCCCCAGTGGTGCCAGTGCACTCTCTGGACTCATTGAAGTGCATTCTCAGTGGTGCCAGTGCACTCTCTGGACTCACTGCAGTGCATCCCCAGTGGTGCCAGTACACTTACTGGACTCACTGCACTGCATCCCCAGTGGTGCCAGTGCACTCTCTGGACTCACTAAACTGCATCACCAGTGGTGCCACTGCACTCTCTGGACTCACTGCACTGCTTCCCCAGTGGTGCCAGTGCACTCACTGGACTCACTGCAGTGCATTCCCACTGGTGCCAGTGCACTCTCTGGGCTCACTGCAGTGCATCCCCAGTGGTGCCAGTGCACTCTCTGGAGTCACAGCACTGCATCCCCAGTGGTACCAGTGCAAATCTCTGGACTCACTGCACTGCATCCCCAGTGGTGCCAGTGCACTCTCTGGACTCACTGCACTGCATCCCCAGTGGTGCCAGTGCAGTCTCTGGAGTAACTGCACTGCATCCCCACTGGTGCCAAAGCACTCTCTGGACTCCCAGCACCGCATCCCCAGTGGTGCCAGTGCACTCTCTGGACTCACTGCACTGCATGCCCAGTGGTGCCAGTGCACTCTCTGGACTCACTGTACTGCATACCCACTGGTGCCAGTGCACTCTGTGGACTCACTGTACTGCATCCCCAGTGGTGACAGTGCACTCTCTGGACTCACTGCAGTGCATCCCCAGTGGTGCCAGTGCACTCTCTGGACTCACTGCACTGCATCCCCAGTGGTGCCAGTGCACTCTCTTGACTCACTGCACTGAAGACCCAGTGGTGCCAGTGCACTCTCTGGACTCACTGCAGTGCATCCCCAGTGGTGCCAGTGCACTCTCTGGACTCACTGCACTGCATCCCCAGTGGTGCCAGTGCACTCTCTGGACTCACTGCAGGGCATCCCCAGTGGTGCCAGTGCACTGTCTGGACTCACTGCAGTGTATCCCCAGTGGTGCCAGTGCACTCTCTGGACTCACTGTACTGCACCCCCTGTGGTGCCAGTGCACTCACTGGACTGACTGCACTGCATCCCCAGTGGTGCCAGTGCACTCTCTGGACTCACTGCACTGCATCCCCATGGTGCCAGTGTACTCTCTGGACTCACTGCACTGCATCCCCAGTGGTGCCAGTGCACTCACTGGACTCACTGGACACATCCCCAGTGGTGCCAGTGCACTCTCTGGACTCACTGCAGTGCATCCCCAGTGGTGCCAGTGCACTCTCTGGACTCACTGCAGTGCATCCCCAGTGGTGCCAGTGTACTCTCTGGACTCACTGCAGTGCATCCCCAGTGGTGCCAGTGCACTCTCTGGACTTACTGCACTGCATCCCCAGTAGTGCCAGTGCACTCTCTGGACTCACTGCACTGCATCCCCAGTGGTGCCAGTGCACTCACTGGATTCACTGCACTGCATCCCCAGTGGTGCCAGTGCACTCTCTGGACTCACTGCACTGCATCCCCAGTGGTGCCAGTGCAGTCTGTGGACTCACTGTACTGCATCCCCAGTGGTGACAGTGCACTCTCTGAACTCACTGCAGTGCATCCCCAGTGGTGCCAGTGCACTCTCTGGACTCACTGCAGTGCATCCCCACTGGTGCCAGTGCACTCTCTGGACTCACTGCACTGCATCCCCAGTGGTGCCAGTGCACTCTCTTGAGTCACTGCACTGCATCCCCTGTGGTGCAAGAGCACTCTCTGGACTCACTGCAGTGCATCCCCAGTGGTGCCAGTGCACTCTCTGGACTCACTGCAGTGCATCCCCAGTGGTGCCAGTGCACTCTCTGGACTCATTGAAGTGCATTCTCAGTGGTGCCAGTGCACTCTCTGGACTCACTGCACTGCATCCCCAGTGGTGCCAGTACACTCACTGGACTCACTGCACTGCATCCCCAGTGGTGCCAGTGCACTCTCTGGACTCACTAAACTGCATCACCAGTGGTGCCACTGCACTCTCTGGACTCACTGCAGTGCATCACCAGTGGTGCCAGTGCACTCACTGGACTCACTGCAGTGCATCCCCGCTGGTGCCAGTGCACTCTCTGGGCTCACTGCACTGCATCCCCAGTGGTGCCAGTGCACTCTCTGGACTCACTGCACTGCATCCCCAGTGGTGCCAGTGCGCTCTCTGGAGTCACAGCACTGCATCCCCAGTGGTGCCAGTGCACTCTCAGGACTCACTGCACTGCATCCCCAGTGGTGCCAGTGCACTCTCTGGACTCACTGCACTGCATCCCCGGTGGTGCCAGTGCACTCTCTGGACTCACTGCACTGCATCCCCAGTGGTGCCAGTGCACTCTGTGGACTCACTGTACTGCATCCCCAGTGGTGACAGTGCACTCTCTGGACTCACTGCAGTGCATCCCCAGTGGTGCCAGTGCACTCTCTGGACTCACTGCAGTGCATCCCCACTGGTGCCAGTGCACTCTCTGGACTCACTGCACTGCATCCCCAGTGGTGCCAGTGCAGTCTCTGGAGTAACTGCAGTGCATCCCCACTGGTGCCAAAGCACTCTCTGGACTCACTACAGTGCATCCCCAGTGGTGCCACTGCACTCTCTGGTCTCACTGCAGTGCATCCCCAGTGGTGCCAGTGCACTCTCTGGACTCATTGAAGTGCATTCTCAGTGGTGCCAGTGCACTCTCTGGACTCACTGCAGTGCATCCCCAGTGGTGCCAGTACACTCACTGGACTCACTGCACTGCATCCCCAGTGGTGCCAGTGCACTCACTGGACTCACTGCAGTGCATCCCCGCTGGTGCCAGTGCACTCTCTGGGCTCACTGCAGTGCATCCCCAGTGGTGCCAGTGCACTCTCTGGACTCACTGCACTGCATCCCCAGTGGTGCCAGTGCGCTCTCTGGAGTCACAGCACTGCATCCCCAGTGGTGCCAGTGCAAATCTCTGGACTCACTGCACTGCATCCCCAGTGGTGCCAGTGCACTCTCTGGACTCACTGCACTGCATCCCCAGTGGTGCCAGTGCAGTCTCTGGAGTAACTGCACTGCATCCCCACTGGTGCCAAAGCACTCTCTGGACTCCCAGCACCGCATCCCCCGTGGTGCCAGTGCACTCTCTGGACTCACTGCACTGCATGCCCAGTGGTGCCAGTGCACTCTCTGGACTCACTGTACTGCATACCCACTGGTGCCAGTGCACTCTGTGGACTCACTGTACTGCATCCCCAGTGGTGCCAGTGCACTCTCTGGACTCACTGAAGTGCATCCCCAGTGGTGCCAGTGCACTCTCTGGACTCACTGCAGTGCATCCCCAGTGGTGCCAGTGCACTCTCTTGACTCACTGCACTGAAGCCCCAGTGGTGCCAGTGCACTCTCTGGACTCACTGCAGTGCATCCCCAGTGGTGCCAGTGCACTCTCTGGACTCACTGCACTGCATCCCCAGTGGTGCCAGTGCACTCTCTGGACTCACTGCAGGGCATCCCCAGTGGTGCCAGTGCACTGTCTGGACTCACTGCAGTGCATCCCCAGTGGTGCCAGTGCACTCTCTGGACTCACTGTACTGCACCCCCAGTGGTGCCAGTGCACTCACTGGACTGACTGCACTGCATCCCCAGTGGTGCCAGTGCACTCTCTGGACTCACTGCACTGCATCCCCACTGGTGCCAGTGTACTCTCTGGACTCACTGCACTGCATCCCCAGTGGTGCCAGTGCACTCACTGGACTCACTGGACACATCCCCAGTGGTGCCAGTGCACTCTCTGGACTCACTGCAGTGCATCCCCAGTGGTGCCAGTGCACTCTCTGGACTCACTGCACTGCATCCCCAGTGGTGCCAGTGTACTCTCAGGACTCACTGCAGTGCATCCCCAGTGGTGCCAGTGCACTCTCTGGACTCACTGCACTGCATCCCCACTGGTGCCAGTGCACTCTCTGGACTCACTGAAGTGCATCCCCAGTTGTGCCAGTGCACTCTCTGGACTCAATGCACTGCATCCCCAGTGGTGCCAGTGCACTCTCTGGACTCACTGCACTGCATCCCCAGTGGTGCCAGTGCAATCTCTGGATTCACTGTAGTGCATCCCCAGTGGTGCCAGTGCACTCTCTGGACTCACTGCAGTGCATCCCCAGTGGTGCCAGTGTACTCTCTGGACTCACTGCAGTGCATTCCCAGTGGTGCCAGTGCACTCTTTGGACTCACTGCACTGCAGCCCCATTGGTGCCAGTGCATTCTCTGGACTCACTGCACTGCATCACAGGTGGTGCCAGTGCACTCTCTGGACTCACTGCACTGCATCCCCAATGGTGCCAGTGCACTCTCTGGACTCACTGCACTGCATCCCCAGTGGTGCCAGTGCACTCTCTGCACTCACTTCTCTGCATTCCCAGTGGTGCCAGTGAAGTCTCTGGACTCACTGCACTGCATCCACAGTGGTGCCAGTGCAATCTCTGGACTCACTGCAGTGCATCACCAGTGGTGCCAGTGCACTCTCTGGACTCACTGCACTGCATCCCCAGTGGTGCCAGTGCACTCTCTGGACTCACTGCACTGCATCCCCAGTGGTGCCAGTGCACTCTCTGGACTCACTGCACTGTATCCCCAGTGGTGCCAGTGCACTCACTGGATTCACTGCAGTGCATCCCCAGTGGTGCCAGTGCACTCTCTGGACTCACTGCACTGCATCCCCAGTGGTGCCAGTGCACTCTGTGGACTCACTGCACTGCATCCCCAGTGGTGACAGTGCACTCTCTGGACTCACTGCAGTGCATCCCCAGTGGTGCCAGTGCACTCTCTGGACTCACTGCACTGCATCCCCAGTGGTGCCAGTGCAGTCTCTGGAGTAACTGCAGTGCATCCCCACTGGTGCCAAAGCACTCTCTGGACTCCCGGCACCGCATCCCCAGTGGTGCCAGTGCACTCTCTGGACTCACTGCACTGCATCCCCAGTGGTGCCAGTGCACTCTCTGGAGTCACAGCACTGCATCCCCAGTGGTGCCAGTGCACTCTCTGGACTCACTGAAGTGCATCCCCAGTGGTGCCAGTGCACTCTCTGGACTCACTGAAGTGCATTCTCAGTGGTGCCAGTGCACTCTCCGGAGTCACAGCACTGCATCCCCAGTGGTGCCAGTGCACTCTCTGGACTCACTGCACTGCATCCCCAGTGGTGACAGTGCACTCTCTGGACTCACTGCAGTGCATCCCCAGTGGTGACAGTGCACTCTCTGGACTCACTGCAGTGCATCCCCAGTGGTGCCAGTGCACTCTCTGAACTCACTGCACTGCATCCCCAGTGGTGCCAGTGCAGTCTCTGGAGTAACTGCAGTGCATCCCCACTGGTGCCAAAGCACTCTCTGGACTCCCGGCACCGCATCCCCAGTGGTGCCAGTGCACTCTCTGGACTCACTAAACTGCATCCCCAGTGGTGCCAGTGCACTCTCTGGAGTCACAGCACTGCATCCCCAGTGGTGCCAGTGCACTCTCTGGACTCACTGCACTGCATCCCCAGTGGTGCCAGTGCACTCTGTGGACTCACTGCACTGCATCCCCAGTGGTGCCAGTGCACTCTCTGGACTCACTGTAGTGCATCCCCAGTGGTGCCACTGCACTCTCTGGACTCACTGCAGTGCATCCCCAGTGGTGCCAGTGCACTCTCTGGACTCATTGAAGTGCATTCTCAGTGGTGCCAGTGCACTCTCTGGACTCACTGCAGTGCATCCCCAGTGGTGCCAGTACACTCACTGGACTCACTGCACTGCATCCCCAGTGGTGCCAGTGCACTCTCTGGACTCACTAAACTGCATCACCAGTGGTGCCACTGCACTCTCTGGACTCACTGCACTGCTTCCCCAGTGGTGCCAGTGCACTCACTGGACTCACTGCAGTGCATTCCCACTGGTGCCAGTGCACTCTCTGGGCTCACTGCAGTGCATCCCCAGTGGTGCCAGTGCACTCTCTGGAGTCACAGCACTGCATCCCCAGTGGTACCAGTGCAAATCTCTGGACTCACTGCACTGCATCCCCAGTGGTGCCAGTGCACTCTCTGGACTCACTGCACTGCATCCCCGGTGGTGCCAGTGCAGTCTCTGGAGTAACTGCACTGCATCCCCAGTGGTGCCAGTGCAGTCTGTGGACTCACTGTACTGCATCCCCAGTGGTGCCAGTGCACTCACTGGACTCACTGGACACATCCCCAGTGGTGCCAGTGCACTCTCTGGACTCACTGCAGTGCATCCCCAGTGGTGCCAGTGCACTCTCTGGACTCACTGCAGTGCATCCCCAGTGGTGCCAGTGTACTCTCTGGACTCACTGCAGTGCATCCCCAGTGGTGCCAGTGCACTCTCTGGACTCACTGCACTGCATCCCCACTGGTGCCAGTGCACTCTCTGGACTCACTGCACTGCATCCCCACTGGTGCCAGTGCACTCTCTGGACTCACTGAAGTGCATCCCCAGTGGTGCCAGTGCACTCTCTGGACTCACTGCAGTGCATCCCCAGTGGAGCCAGTGCACTCTCTGGACTCACTGCAGTGCATCCGCAGTGGTGCCATTGCACTCTCTGGACTCACTGCACTGCATCTCCAGTGGTGCCAGTGCACTCTCTGGACTCACTGCACTGCATCCCCAGTGCTGCCAGTGCACTCTCTTGAGTCACTGCACTGCATCCCCTGTGGTGCAAGAGCACTCTCTGGACTCATAGCAGTGCATCACCAGTGGTGCCAGTGCACTCTCTGGACTCACTGCACTGCATCACCAGTGGTGCCAGTGCACTCTCTGGACTCACTGCACTGCATCCCCAGTGGCGCTAGTGCACTGTGTGGACTCACTGTACTGCAACCCCAGTGGTGCCAGAGCACTCTCTGGACTCACTGCAGTGCATCCCCAGTGGTGCCAGTGCACTCTCAGGACTCACTGCACTGCATCCTCAGTGGTGCCAGTGCACTCTCTGGACTCACTGCACTGCATCCCCAGTAGTGACAGTGCACTCTCTGGACTCACTGCAGTGCATCCCCAGTGGTGCCAGTGCACTCTCTGGACTTACTGCACTGCATCCCCAGTGGTGCCAGTGCACTCTCTGGACTCACTGCACTGCATCCCCAGTGGTGCCAGTGCACTCACTGGATTCACTGCACTGCATCCCCAGTGGTGCCAGTGCACTCTCTGGACTCACTGCACTGCATCCCCAGTGGTGCCAGTGCAGTCTGTGGACTCACTGTACTGCATCCCCAGTGGTGACAGTGCACTCTCTGAACTCACTGCACTGCATCCCCAGTGGTGCCAGTGCACTCTCTGGACTCACTGCAGTGCATCCCCACTGGTGCCAAAGCACTCTCTGGACTCACTGCAGTGCATCCCCAGTGGTGCCACTGCACTCTCTGGACTCACTGCAGTGCATCCCCAGTGGTGCCAGTGCACTCTCTGGACTCATTGAAGTGCATTCTCAGTGGTGCCAGTGCACTCTCTGGACTCACTGCAGTGCATCCCCAGTGGTGCCAGTGCACTCTCTGGACTCACTAAACTGCATCACCAGTGGTGCCACTGCACTCTCTGGACTCACTGCACTGCATCCCCACTGGTGCCAGTGTACTCACTGGACTCACTGCACTGCATCCCCAGTGGTGCCAGTGCACTCTCTGGACTCACTAAACTGCATCACCAGTGGTGCCACTGCACTCTCTGGACTCACTGCAGTGCATCACCAGTGGTGCCAGTGCACTCACTGGACTCACTGCAGTGCATCCCCGCTGGTGCCAGTGCACTCTCTGGGCTCACTGCACTGCATCCCCAGTGGTGCCAGTGCACTCTCTGGACTCACTGCACTGCATCCCCAGTGGTGCCAGTGCGCTCTCTGGAGTCACAGCACTGCATCCCCAGTGGTGCCAGTGCAAATATCTGGACTCACTGCACTGCATCCCCAGTGGTGCCAGTGCACTCTCTGGACTCACTGCACTGCATCCCCGGTGGTGCCAGTGCACTCTCTGGACTCACGGCACTGCATCCCCAGTGGTGCCAGTGCACTCTGTGGACTCACTGTACTGCATCCCCAGTGGTGACAGTGCACTCTCTGGACTCACTGCAGTGCATCCCCAGTGGTGCCAGTGCACTCTCTGGACTCACTGCACTGCATCCCCACTGGTGCCAGTGCACTCTCTGGACTCACTGCACTGCATCCCCAGTGGTGCCAGTGCAGTCTCTGGAGTAACTGCAGTGCATCCCCACTGGTGCCAAAGCACTCTCTGGACTCACTGCAGTGCATCCCCAGTGGTGCCACTGCACTCTCTGGACTCACTGCAGTGCATCCCCAGTGGTGCCAGTGCACTCTCTAGACTCATTGAAGTGCATTCTCAGTGGTGCCAGTGCACTCTCTGGACTCACAGCAGTGCATCCCCAGTGGTGCCAGTACACTCACTGGACTCACTGCACTGCATCCCCAGTGGTGCCAGTGCACTCTCTGGACTCACTAAACTGCATCACCAGTGGTGCCTCTGAACTCTCTGGACTCACTGCACTGCTTCTCCAGTGGTGCCAGTGCACTCACTGGACTCACTGCAGTGCATCCCCGCTGGTGCCAGTGCACTCTCTGGGCTCACTGCAGTGCATCCCCAGTGGTGCCAGTGCACTCTCTGGACTCACTGCACTGCATCCCCAGTGGTGCCAGTGCGCTCTCTGGAGTCACAGCACTGCATCCCCAGTGGTGCCAGTGCAAATCTCTGGACTCACTGCACTGCATCCCCAGTGGTGCCAGTGCACTCTCTGGACTCACTGCACTGCATCCCCAGTGGTGCCAGTGCAGTCTCTGGAGTAACTGCACTGCATCCCCACTGGTGCCAAAGCACTCTCTGGACTCCCAGCACCGCATCCCCCGTGGTGCCAGTGCACTCTCTGGACTCACTGCACTGCATGCCCCAGTGGTGCCAGTGCACTCTCTGGACTCACTGTACTGCATACCCACTGGTGCCAGTGCACTCTGTGGACTCACTGTACTGCATCCCCAGTGGTGACAGTGCACTCTCTGGACTCACTGCAGTGCATCCCCAGTGGTGCCAGTGCACTCTCTGGACTCACTGCAGTGCATCCCCAGTGGTGCCAGTGCACTCTCTTGACTCACTGCACTGAAGCCCCAGTGTTGCCAGTGCACTCTCTGGACTCACTGCAGTGCATCCCCAGTGGTGCCAGTGCACTCTCTGAACTCACTGCACTGCATCCCCAGTGGTGCCAGTGCACTCTCTGGACTCACTGCAGGGCATCCCCAGTGGTGCCAGTGCACTGTCTGGACTCACAGCACTGCATCCCCAGTGGTGCCAGTGCACTCTCTGGACTCACTGGACACATCCCCAGTGGTGCCAGTGCACTCTCTGGACTCACTGCAGTGCATCCCCAGTGGTGACAGTGCACTCTCTGGACTCACTGCAGTGCATCCCCAGTGGTGACAGTGCACTCTCTGGACTCACTGCAGTGCATCCCCAGTGGTGCCAGTGCACTCTCTGGACTCACTGCACTGCATCCCCAGTGGTGCCAGTGCAGTCTCTGGAGTAACTGCAGTGCATCCCCACTGGTGCCAAAGCACTCTCTGGACTCCCGGCACCGCATCCCCAGTGGTGCCAGTGCACTCTCTGGACTCACTAAACTGCATCCCCAGTGGTGCCAGTGCACTCTCTGGAGTCACAGCACTGCATCCCCAGTGGTGCCAGTGTACTCTCTGGACTCACTGAAGTGCATCCCCAGTGGTGCCAGTGCACTCTCTGGACTCACTGAAGTGCATTCTCAGTGGTGCTAGTGCACTCTCCGGAGTCACAGCACTGCATCCCCAGTGGTGCCAGTGCACTCTCTGGACTCACTGCACTGCATCCCCAGTGGTGACAGTGCACTCTCTGGACTCACTGCAGTGCATCCCCAGTGGTGACAGTGCACTCTCTGGACTCACTTCAGTGCATCCCCAGTGGTGCCAGTGCACTCTCTGGACTCACTGCACTGCATCCCCAGTGGTGCCAGTGCACTCTCTGGAGTCACAGCACTGCATCCCCAGTGGTGCCAGTGCACTCTCTGGACTCACTGAAGTGCATCCCCAGTGGTGCCAGTGCACTCTCTGGACTCACTGAAGTGCATTCTCAGTGGTGCCAGTGCACTCTCTGGACTCACTTCAGTGCATCCCCAGTGGTGCCAGTACACTCTCTGGACTCACTGCAGTGCATCCCCAGTGGTGCCAGTGCACTCTCTGGACTCACTGCAGTGCATCCCCAGTGGAGCCAGTGCACTCTCTGGACTCACTGCAGTGCATCCGCAGTGGTGCCATTGCACTCTCTGGACTCACTGCACTGCATCTCAAGTGGTGCCAGTGCACTCTCTACACTCACTGCACTGCATCCCCAGTGCTGCCAGTGCACTCTCTTGAGTCACTGCACTGCATCCCCTGTGGTGCAAGAGCACTCTCTGGACTCACAGCAGTGCATCACCAGTGGTGCCAGTGCAATCTCTGGACTCACTGCACTGCATCCCCAGTGGTGACAGTGCACTCTCTGGACTCACTGCAGTGCATCCCCAGTGGTGCCAGTGCACTCTCTGGACTCACTGCACTGCATCCCCAGTGGTGCCAGTGCACTCTCTGGACTCACTGCACTGCATCCCCGGTGGTGCCAGTGCAGTCTCTGGAGTAACTGCACTGCATCCCCACTGGTACCAAAGCACTCTCTGAACTCCCAGCACCGCATCCCCAGTGGTGCCAGTGCACTCTCTGGACTCACTGCACTGCATCCCCAGTGGTGCCAGTGCACTCTCTGGACTCACTGCACTGCATCCCCAGTGTTGCCAGTGCACTCTCTGGACTCACTGCAGTGCATCCCCAGTGGTGCCAGTGCACTCTCTGGACTCACTGCAGTGCATCCCCAGTGGTGCCAGTGCACTCTCTGGACTCACTGAAGTGCATTCTCAGTGGTGCCAGTACACTCACTGGACCCACTGCACTGCATCCCCAGTGGTGCCAGTGCACTCACTGGACTTACTGCAGTGCATCCCCACTGGTGCCAGTGCACTCTCTGGGCTCACTGCAGTGCATCCCCAGTGGTGCCAGTGCACTCTCTGGACTCACTGAAGTGCATCCCCAGTGGTGCCAGTGCACTCTCTGGACTCACTGCACTGCATCCCCAGTGCTGCCAGTGCACTCTCTGGACTCACTGCACTGCATCCCCAGTAGTGCTAGTGCACTCTGTGGACTCACTGCAGTGCATCCCCAGTGGTGCCAGTGCACTCTCTGGACTCACTGCAGTGCATCCCCAGTGGTGCCAGTGCACTCTCTGGACTCACTGCAGTGCATCCCCAGTGGTGCCAGTACACTCTCTGGACTCACTGCAGTGCATCCCCAGTGGTGCCAGTGCACTCTCTGGACTCACTGCAGTGCATCCCCAGTGGTGCCAGTGCACTCTCTGGACTCACTGCACTGCATCCCCAGTGGTGCCAGTGCAGTCTCTGGAGTAACTGCAGTGCATCCCCACTGGTGCCAAAGCACTCTCTGGACTCCCGGCACCGCATCCCCAGTGGTGCCAGTGCACTCTCTGGACTCACTGCACTGCATCCCCAGTGGTGCCAGTGCACTCTCTGGAGTCACAGCACTGCATCCCCAGTGGTGCCAGTGCACTCTCTGGACTCACTGAAGTGCATCCCCAGTGGTGCCAGTGCACTCTCTGGACTCACTGAAGTGCATTCTCAGTGGTGCCAGTGCACTCTCTGGACTCACTTCAGTGCATCCCCAGTGGTGCCAGTGCAATCTCTGGACTCACTGCAGTGCATCCCCAGTGGTGCCAGTGCACTCTCTGGAGTCACTGCAGTGCATCCCCAGTGGAGCCAGTGCACTCTCTGGACTCACTGCAGTGCATCACCAGTGGTGCCAGTGCACTCTCTGGACTCACTGCACTGCATCCCCAGTGGTGCCAGTGCACTCTCTGGACTCACTGCACTGCATCCCCAGTGGTGCTAGTGCACTGTGTGGACTCACTGTACTGCATCCCCAGTGGTGCCAGTGCAATCTCTGGACTCACTGCACTGCATCCCCAGTGGTGCCAGTGCACTCTCAGGACTCACTGCACTGCATCCCCAGTGGTGCCAGTGCACTCTCTGGACTCACTGCACTGCATCCCCAGTAGTGACAGTGCACTCTCTGGACTCACTGCAGTGCATCCCCAGTGGTGCCAGTGCACTCTCTGGACTCACTGCAGTGCATCCCCAGTGGTGCCAGTGTACTCTCTGGACTCATTGAAATGCATTCTCAGTGGTGCCAGTGCACTCTCTGGACTCACTGCAGTGCATCCCCAGTGGTGCCAGTGCACTCTCTGGACTCACTGCACTGCATCCCCAGTGGTGCCAGTGCAATCTCTGGACTCACTGCAGTGCATCCCCAGTGGTGCCACTGCACTCTCTGGACTCACTGCACTGCTTCCCCAGTGGTGCCAGTGCACTCTCTGGACTCACTGCAGTGCATCCCCACTGGTGCCAGTGCACTCTCTGGGCTCACTGCAGTGCATCCCCAGTGGTGCCAGTGCACTCTCTGGACTCACTGCACTGCATCCCCAGTGGTGCCAGTTCGCTCTCTGGAGTCACAGCACTGCATCCCCAGTGGTGCCAGTGCACTCTCTGGACTCACTGCACTGCATCCCCAGTGGTGCCAGTGCACTCTCTGGACTCACTGCACTGCATCCCCGGTGGTGCCATTGCAATCTCTGGAGTAACTGCACTGCATCCCCAGTGCTGCCAGTGCACTCTCTGGACTCACTGCACTGCATCCCCAGTAGTGCTAGTGCACTCTGTGGACTCACTGCAGTGCATCCCCAGTGGTGCCAGTGCACTCTCTGGACTCACTGCAGTGCATCCCCAGTGGTGCCAGTGCACTCTCTGGACTCACTGCAGTGCATCCCCAGTGGAGCCAGTGCACTCTCTGGACTCACTGCAGTGCATCCGCAGTGGTGCCATTGCACTCTCTGGACTCACTGCACTGCATCCCCAGTGGTGCCAGTGCACTCTCTGGACTCACTGCACTGCATCCCCAGTGCTGCCAGTGCACTCTCTTTAGTCACTGCACTGCATCCCCTGTGGTGCAAGAGCACTCTCTGGACTCACAGCAGTGCATCACCAGTGGTGCCAGTGCACTCTCTGGACTCAATGCACTGCATCCCCAGTGGTGCCAGTGCACTCTCTGGACTCACTGCACTGCATCCCTAGTGGTGCCAGGGCACTCTCTGCAGACACTGCAGTGCATCCCCAACGGTGACAGTGCACTCTCTGGACTCACTGCAGTGCATCCCCAGTGGTGCCAGTGCACTCTCTGGACTCACTGCACTGCATCCCCAGTGCTGCCAGTGCACTCTCTGGACTCACTGCACTGCATCCCCAGTAGTGCTAGTGCACTCTGTGGACTCACTGCAGTGCATCCCCTGTGGTGCCAGTGCACTCTCTGGACTCACTGCAGTGCATCCCCAGTGGTGCCAGTGCACTCTCTGGACTCACTGCACTGCATCCCCAGTGGTGCCAGTGCACTCTCTGGACTCATTGCAGTGCATCCCCAGTGGTGCCAGTGCACTCTCTGGACTCACTGCAGTGCATCCCCAGTGGAGCCAGTGCACTCTCTGGACTCACTGCAGTGCATCCGCAGTGGTGCCATTGCACTCTCTGGACTCACTGCACTGCATCCCCAGTGGTGCCAGTGCAATCTCTGGACTCACTGCACTGCATCCCCAGTGCTGCCAGTGCACTCTCTTGAGTCACTGCACTGCATCCCCTGTGGTGCAAGAGCACTCTCTGGACTCACAGCAGTGCATCACCAGTGGTGCCAGTGCACTCTCTGGACTCACTGCACTGCATCCCCAGTGGTGCTAGTGCACTGTGTGGACTCACTGTACTGCATCCCCAGTGGTGCCAGTGCAATCTCTGGACTCACTGCAGTGCATCCCCAGTGGTGCCAGGGCACTCTCTGGACTCACTGAAGTGCATTCTCAGTGGTGCCAGTGCACTCTCTGGACTCACTGCACTGCATCCCCAGTAGTGACAGTGCACTCTCTGGACTCACTGCAGTGCATCCCCAGTGGTGCCAGTGCACTCTCTGGACTCACTGCACTGCTTCCCCAGTGGTGCCAGTGCACTCTTTCGAGTCACTGCAGTGCATCCCCAGTGGTGCCAGTGCACTCTCTGGACTCACTGGAGTGCATCACCTGTGGTGCCAGTGCACTCTCTGGACTCACTGCAGTGCATCCCCAGTTGTGCCAGTGCGCTCTCTGGAGTGACTGCACTGCATCCCCAGTGGTGCCAGTGCACTCTCTGGACTCGCGTCACTGCATCCCCAGTGGTGCCAGTGCACTCTCTGGACTCGCGTCACTGCATCCCCAGTGGTGCCAGTGCACTCTCTGGACTCACTGAAGTGCATCCCCAGTGGTGCTAGTGCACTCTGGACTCACTGCAGTGCATCCCCAGTGGTGCCAGTGCACTCCCTGGACTCACTGCAGTGCATTCCCGGTGGTGCCAGTGCACTCTCTGGACTCACTGCAGTGCATCCCCAGTGGTGCTAGTGCACTCTGGACTCACTGCAGTGCATCCCCAGTGGTGCCAGTGCACTCTCTGGACTCACTGCACTGCATACCCAGTGGTGCCAGTGCACTCTCTGGACTCACTGTACTGCATCCCCAGTGGTGCCAGTGCACTCTCTGGACTCACCGCACTGCACCCTGAGTGGTGCCAGTGCACTCTCTAGAGTCACTGCGCTGCATCCCCAGTGGTGCCAGTGCACTCTCTGGACTCACTGTACTGCATCCCCAGTGGTGCCAAAGCACTCTCTGGACTCCCGCCACCGCATCCCCAGTGGTTCCAGTGCACTCTCTGGACTCACTGCACTGCATCCCCTGTGGTGCCAGTGCACTCTCTGGACTCACTGCACCGCATCCCCAGTGGTGCCAGTGCACTCTCTGGAGTGACTGCAGTGCATCCCCAGTGGTGCCAGTGCACTCTCTGGACTCGCGTCAATGCATCCCCAGAGGAGCTAATGCACTCTGGACTCACTGCACTGCATCCCGAGTGGTGCCAGTGCACTCTCTGGACTCACTGCAGTGCATCCCTAGTGGTGCCAGTGCACTCTCTGGACTCACTGCACTGCATCCCCTGTGCTGCCAGGGCTCTCTCTGAACTCACTGCACTGCATCCACAGTGGTGCCAGTGCACTCTCTGGACGCACTGCAGTGCATCACCAGTGGTGCCAGTGCACTCTCTGGTCTCACTGCACTGCATCCCTAGTGGTGCCAGGGCACTCTCTGCAGACACTGCAGTGCATCCCCAACGGTGACAGTGCACTCTCTGGACTCACTGCACTGCATCCCCAGTGGTGCCACTGCACTCTCTGGACTCACTGCAGTGCATCCCCAGTGGTGCCAGTGCACACTCTGGACTCACTGCAGTGCATCCCCAGTGGTGCCAGTGCACTCTCTGGACTCACTGCACTGCATACCCAGTGGTGCCAGTGCACTCTCTGGACTCACTGCACTACTCCAGCCGCGGCAGTCGCTCCAGCCGCGGTAGCCCTCCAGCCTCGGCAGCCGCGGCAGCCGCGGCAGCCGCTCCAGCCGCGGTAGCCGCTCCGTCCGCAGCATACGCGGCAGACTCTCCAACCGCGGCAGCCGCACCAGCCGCGAAAGCCGCGGCAGCCGCTCCAAACGCGGCAGGCGCTCCAACCGCGGCAACCGCTCCAGCCGTGGCAGCCGCTCCACTCGGTAGCGGCTGGAGCGGCTGCCGCGGCTGGAGCGGCTGCCGCGGCTGGAGGGGCTAACGCGGCTGGAGAGGCTGACGCGGTTGAAGCGTCTAGAGCGTCTGCCGCGGCTGGAGGGGCTACCGCGGCTGGAGCGGTTGACGCGGCTGGAGCGGAAACCGAGGCTGGAGCGCCACTCTCTGGACTCACTGCACTGCATCCCCAGTGGCGCTAGTGCACTCTCTGGACTCACTGCAGTGCATCCCCAGTGGTGCCAGTGCACTCTCTGGACACACTGAAGTGCATTTTCAGTGGTGCCAGTGCACTCTCTGGACTCACTGCACTGCATCCCCAGTGCTGCCAGTGCACTCTCTGGACTCACTGCACTGCATCCCCAGTGGTGCCAGTGCACTCTCTGGACTCACTGCACTGCATCCCCAGTCCTGCCAGTGCACTCTCTTGACTCACTGCACTGCATCCCCAGCGGTGCCAGTGCACTCTCTGGACTCACTGAAGTGCATTCTCAGTGGAGCCAGTGCACTCTCTGGACTCACTGCACTGCATCCCCAGTGGTGCCAGTGCACTCTCTGGACTCACTGCAGTGCATCCCAAGTGGTGCCAATGCACTCTCTGGACTCACTGCAGTGCATCCCCAGTGGTGCCAGTACACTCACTGGACTCACTGCACTGCATCCCCAGTGGTGCCAGTGCAGTCTCTGCACTCACTGAAGTGCATCTCCAGTGGTGCCAGAGCACTCTCTGGACTCACTGCACTGCATCCCCACTGGTGCCAGTGCACTCTCTGGACTCACTGCACTGCATCCCCAGTGGTGCCAGTGCACTCTCTGGACTCACTGCACTGCATCTCCAATGGTGCCAGTGCACTCTCTGGACTCACTGCACTGCATCCCCAGTGGTGCCAATGCACTCTCTGGACTCACTGCTGTGCATCCCCAGTGGTGCCAGTACACTCACTGGACTGACTGAAGTGCATTCCCAGTGGTGACATTGAAGTCTTTGGACTCACTGCACTCCATCCCCACTGGTGCCTTTGCACTCCCTGGACTCACTGCACTGCTCCAGCCGCGGCAGCCGCTCCAGCCGCGGTAGCCCTCCAGCCGTGGCAGCCGCTCCACTCGGTAGCGGCTGGAGCGGCTGCCGCGGCTGGAGCGGCTGGAGCGGCTGCCGCGGCTGGAGCGGCTGCCGCGGATGGAGAGGCTGGCGCGGCTGGAGGGGCTGGAGCGGCTGCCGCGGCTGGAGCGGCTGGAGCGGCTGCCGCGGCTGGAGCGTCTGCCGCGGCTGGAGGGGCTACCGCGGGGTTGACTCGGCTGGAGCGGATGCCGAGGCTGGAACGGCACTCTCTGGACTCACTGAAATGCATTCTCAGTGGTGCCAGTGCACTCTCTGGACTCACTGCTCTGCATCCCCAGTGGTGCTAGTGCACTCTCTGGACTCACTGCAGTGCATCCCCAGTGGTGCCATTGCACTCTCTGGACTCACTGCACCGCATTCCCACTGGTGCCAGTGCGCTCTCTGGACTCACTGCACTGCATCCCCAGTGGTGCCAGTGCGCTCTCAGGACTCACTGCAGGGCATCCCCAGTGGTGCCAGTGCACTCTCTGGACTCACTGCACTGCATCCCCAGTCCTGCCAGTGCACTCTCTTGACTCACTGCAGTGCATCCCCAGTGGTGCCAGTACACTCACTGGACTGACTGAAGTGCATCCCCAGTGGTGTCAGTGCACTCACTGGAGTCACTGCACTGCATCCCCAGTGGTGCAAGTGCACTCCCTGGACTCACTGCACTGCATTCCCAGTGGTGACAGTGAAGTCTTTGGACTCACTGCACTCCATCCCCACTGGTGCCTTTGCACTCCCTGGACTCACTGCACTGCTCCAGCCGCGGCAGCCGCTCCAGCCGCGGTAGCCCTCCAGCCGTGGCAGCCGCTCCACTCGGTAGCGGCTGGAGCGGCTGCCGCGGTTGGAGCGGCTGGAGCGGCTGCCGCGGCTGGAGCGGCTGCCGCGGATGGAGAGGCTGGCGAGGCTGGAGGGGCTGGAGCGGCTGCCGCGGCTGGAGCGGCTGGAGCGGCTGCCGCGGCTGGAGCGTCTGCCGCGGCTGGAGGGCCTACCGCGGGGTTGACTCGGCTGGAGCGGATACCGAGGCTGGAACGGCACTCTCTGGACTCACTGAAATGCATTCTCAGTGGTGCCAGTGCACTCTCTGGACTCACTGCTCTGCATCCCCAGTGGTGCTAGTGCACTCTGGACTCACTGCAGTGCATCCCCAGTGGTGCCAGTGCACTCTCTGGACTCACTGCACCGCATTCCCACTGGTGTCAGTGCACTCTGTGGACTCACTGCACTGCATCCCCAGTGGTGTCAGTGCACTCTCTGGACTCCCGGCACCGTATCCCCAGTGGTGCCAGTGCATTCGCTGGACTCACGGCACTGCATCCACAGTGGTGCCAGTGCACTCTCTGGACTCACTGAAGTGCATTCTCAGTGGAGCCAGTGCACTCTCTGGACTCACTGCACTGCATCCCCAGTGGTGCCAGTGCACTCTCTGGACTCACTGCAGTGCATCCCAAGTGGTGCCAATGCACTCTCTGGACTCACTGCAGTGCATCCCCAGTGGTGCCAGTACACTCACTGGACTCACTGCACTGCATCCCCAGTGGTGCCAGTGCAGTCTCTGCACTCACTGAAGTGCATCTCCAGTGGTGCCAGAGCACTCTCTGGACTCACTGCAGTGCATCCCAGTGGTGCCAGTGCACTCTCTGGACACTCTGCACTGCATCCCCACTGGTGCCAGTGCACTCTCTGGACTCACTGCACTGCATCCCCAGTGGTGCCAGTGCACTCTCTGGACTCACTGCACTGCATCTCCAATGGTGCCAGTGCACTCTCTGGACTCACTGCACTGCATCCCCAGTGGTGCCAATGCACTCTCTGGACTCACTGCTGTGCATCCCCAGTGGTGCCAGTACACTCACTGGACTGACTGAAGTGCATTCCCAGTGGTGACATTGAAGTCTTTGGACTCACTGCACTCCATCCCCACTGGTGCCTTTGCACTCCCTGGACTCACTGCACTGCTCCAGCCGCGGCAGCCGCTCCAGCCGCGGTAGCCCTCCAGCCGTGGCAGCCGCTCCACTCGGTAGCGGCTGGAGCGGCTGCCGCGGCTGGAGCGGCTGGAGCGGCTGCCGCGGCTGGAGCGGCTGCCGCGGATGGAGAGGCTGGCGCGGCTGGAGGGGCTGGAGCGGCTGCCGCGGCTGGAGCGGCTGGAGCGGCTGCCGCGGCTGGAGCGTCTGCCGCGGCTGGAGGGGCTACCGCGGGGTTGACTCGGCTGGAGCGGATGCCGAGGCTGGAACGGCACTCTCTGGACTCACTGAAATGCATTCTCAGTGGTGCCAGTGCACTCTCTGGACTCACTGCTCTGCATCCCCAGTGGTGCTAGTGCACTCTCTGGACTCACTGCAGTGCATCCCCAGTGGTGCCATTGCACTCTCTGGACTCACTGCACCGCATTCCCACTGGTGCCAGTGCGCTCTCTGGACTCACTGCACTGCATCCCCAGTGGTGCCAGTGCGCTCTCAGGACTCACTGCAGGGCATCCCCAGTGGTGCCAGTGCACTCTCTGGACTCACTGCACTGCATCCCCAGTCCTGCCAGTGCACTCTCTTGACTCACTGCAGTGCATCCCCAGTGGTGCCAGTACACTCACTGGACTGACTGAAGTGCATCCCCAGTGGTGTCAGTGCACTCACTGGAGTCACTGCACTGCATCCCCAGTGGTGCAAGTGCACTCCCTGGACTCACTGCACTGCATTCCCAGTGGTGACAGTGAAGTCTTTGGACTCACTGCACTCCATCCCCACTGGTGCCTTTGCACTCCCTGGACTCACTGCACTGCTCCAGCCGCGGCAGCCGCTCCAGCCGCGGTAGCCCTCCAGCCGTGGCAGCCGCTCCACTCGGTAGCGGCTGGAGCGGCTGCCGCGGTTGGAGCGGCTGGAGCGGCTGCCGCGGCTGGAGCGGCTGCCGCGGATGGAGAGGCTGGCGAGGCTGGAGGGGCTGGAGCGGCTGCCGCGGCTGGAGCGGCTGGAGCGGCTGCCGCGGCTGGAGCGTCTGCCGCGGCTGGAGGGCCTACCGCGGGGTTGACTCGGCTGGAGCGGATACCGAGGCTGGAACGGCACTCTCTGGACTCACTGAAATGCATTCTCAGTGGTGCCAGTGCACTCTCTGGACTCACTGCTCTGCATCCCCAGTGGTGCTAGTGCACTCTGGACTCACTGCAGTGCATCCCCAGTGGTGCCAGTGCACTCTCTGGACTCACTGCACCGCATTCCCACTGGTGTCAGTGCACTCTGTGGACTCACTGCACTGCATCCCCAGTGGTGTCAGTGCACTCTCTGGACTCCCGGCACCGTATCCCCAGTGGTGCCAGTGCATTCGCTGGACTCACGGCACTGCATCCACAGTGGTGCCAGTGCACTCTCTGGACTCACTGAAGTGCATTCTCAGTGGTGCCAGTGCACTCTCTGGACTCACTGCACTGCATCCCCAGTGGTGCCAGTGCACTCTCTGGACTCACTGCAGTGCATCCCAAGTGGTGCCAATGCACTCTCTGGACTCACTGCAGTGCATCCCCAGTGGTGCCAGTACACTCACTGGACTCACTGCACTGCATCCCCAGTGGTGCCAGTGCAGTCTCTGCACTCACTGAAGTGCATCTCCAGTGGTGCCAGAGCACTCTCTGGACTCACTGCAGTGCATCCCAGTGGTGCCAGTGCACTCTCTGGACACTCTGCACTGCATCCCCACTGGTGCCAGTGCACTCTCTGGACTCACTGCACTGCATCCCCAGTGGTGCCAGTGCACTCTCTGGACTCACTGCACTGCATCTCCAATGGTGCCAGTGCACTCTCTGGACTCACTGCACTGCATCCCCAGTGGTGCCAATGCACTCTCTGGACTCACTGCTGTGCATCCCCAGTGGTGCCAGTACACTCACTGGACTGACTGAAGTGCATTCCCAGTGGTGACATTGAAGTCTTTGGACTCACTGCACTCCATCCCCACTGGTGCCTTTGCACTCCCTGGACTCACTGCACTGCTCCAGCCGCGGCAGCCGCTCCAGCCGCGGTAGCCCTCCAGCCGTGGCAGCCGCTCCACTCGGTAGCGGCTGGAGCGGCTGCCGCGGCTGGAGCGGCTGGAGCGGCTGCCGCGGCTGGAGCGGCTGCCGCGGATGGAGAGGCTGGCGCGGCTGGAGGGGCTGGAGCGGCTGCCGCGGCTGGAGCGGCTGGAGCGGCTGCCGCGGCTGGAGCGTCTGCCGCGGCTGGAGGGGCTACCGCGGGGTTGACTCGGCTGGAGCGGATGCCGAGGCTGGAACGGCACTCTCTGGACTCACTGAAATGCATTCTCAGTGGTGCCAGTGCACTCTCTGGACTCACTGCTCTGCATCCCCAGTGGTGCTAGTGCACTCTCTGGACTCACTGCAGTGCATCCCCAGTGGTGCCATTGCACTCTCTGGACTCACTGCACCGCATTCCCACTGGTGCCAGTGCGCTCTCTGGACTCACTGCACTGCATCCCCAGTGGTGCCAGTGCGCTCTCAGGACTCACTGCAGGGCATCCCCAGTGGTGCCAGTGCACTCTCTGGACTCACTGCACTGCATCCCCAGTCCTGCCAGTGCACTCTCTTGACTCACTGCAGTGCATCCCCAGTGGTGCCAGTACACTCACTGGACTGACTGAAGTGCATCCCCAGTGGTGCCAGTACACTCACTGGACTGACTGAAGTGCATCCCCAGTGGTGTCAGTGCACTCACTGGAGTCACTGCACTGCATCCCCAGTGGTGCAAGTGCACTCCCTGGACTCACTGCACTGCATTCCCAGTGGTGACAGTGAAGTCTTTGGACTCACTGCACTCCATCCCCACTGGTGCCTTTGCACTCCCTGGACTCACTGCACTGCTCCAGCCGCGGCAGCCGCTCCAGCCGCGGTAGCCCTCCAGCCGTGGCAGCCGCTCCACTCGGTAGCGGCTGGAGCGGCTGCCGCGGTTGGAGCGGCTGGAGCGGCTGCCGCGGCTGGAGCGGCTGCCGCGGATGGAGAGGCTGGCGAGGCTGGAGGGGCTGGAGCGGCTGCCGCGGCTGGAGCGGCTGGAGCGGCTGCCGCGGCTGGAGCGTCTGCCGCGGCTGGAGGGCCTACCGCGGGGTTGACTCGGCTGGAGCGGATACCGAGGCTGGAACGGCACTCTCTGGACTCACTGAAATGCATTCTCAGTGGTGCCAGTGCACTCTCTGGACTCACTGCTCTGCATCCCCAGTGGTGCTAGTGCACTCTGGACTCACTGCAGTGCATCCCCAGTGGTGCCAGTGCACTCTCTGGACTCACTGCACCGCATTCCCACTGGTGTCAGTGCACTCTGTGGACTCACTGCACTGCATCCCCAGTGGTGTCAGTGCACTCTCTGGACTCCCGGCACCGTATCCCCAGTGGTGCCAGTGCATTCGCTGGACTCACGGCACTGCATCCACAGTGGTGCCAGTGCACTCTCTGGACTCACTGAAGTGCATTCTCAGTGGAGCCAGTGCACTCTCTGGACTCACTGCACTGCATCCCCAGTGGTGCCAGTACACTCACTGGACTCACTGCACTGCATCCCCAGTGGTGCCAGTGCAGTCTCTGCACTCACTGAAGTGCATCTCCAGTGGTGCCAGAGCACTCTCTGGACTCACTGCAGTGCATCCCAGTGGTGCCAGTGCACTCTCTGGACACTCTGCACTGCATCCCCACTGGTGCCAGTGCACTCTCTGGACTCACTGCACTGCATCCCCAGTGGTGCCAGTGCACTCTCTGGACTCACTGCACTGCATCTCCAATGGTGCCAGTGCACTCTCTGGACTCACTGCACTGCATCCCCAGTGGTGCCAATGCACTCTCTGGACTCACTGCTGTGCATCCCCAGTGGTGCCAGTACACTCACTGGACTGACTGAAGTGCATTCCCAGTGGTGACATTGAAGTCTTTGGACTCACTGCACTCCATCCCCACTGGTGCCTTTGCACTCCCTGGACTCACTGCACTGCTCCAGCCGCGGCAGCCGCTCCAGCCGCGGTAGCCCTCCAGCCGTGGCAGCCGCTCCACTCGGTAGCGGCTGGAGCGGCTGCCGCGGCTGGAGCGGCTGGAGCGGCTGCCGCGGCTGGAGCGGCTGCCGCGGATGGAGAGGCTGGCGCGGCTGGAGGGGCTGGAGCGGCTGCCGCGGCTGGAGCGGCTGGAGCGGCTGCCGCGGCTGGAGCGTCTGCCGCGGCTGGAGGGGCTACCGCGGGGTTGACTCGGCTGGAGCGGATGCCGAGGCTGGAACGGCACTCTCTGGACTCACTGAAATGCATTCTCAGTGGTGCCAGTGCACTCTCTGGACTCACTGCTCTGCATCCCCAGTGGTGCTAGTGCACTCTCTGGACTCACTGCAGTGCATCCCCAGTGGTGCCATTGCACTCTCTGGACTCACTGCACCGCATTCCCACTGGTGCCAGTGCGCTCTCTGGACTCACTGCACTGCATCCCCAGTGGTGCCAGTGCGCTCTCAGGACTCACTGCAGGGCATCCCCAGTGGTGCCAGTGCACTCTCTGGACTCACTGCACTGCATCCCCAGTCCTGCCAGTGCACTCTCTTGACTCACTGCAGTGCATCCCCAGTGGTGCCAGTACACTCACTGGACTGACTGAAGTGCATCCCCAGTGGTGTCAGTGCACTCACTGGAGTCACTGCACTGCATCCCCAGTGGTGCAAGTGCACTCCCTGGACTCACTGCACTGCATTCCCAGTGGTGACAGTGAAGTCTTTGGACTCACTGCACTCCATCCCCACTGGTGCCTTTGCACTCCCTGGACTCACTGCACTGCTCCAGCCGCGGCAGCCGCTCCAGCCGCGGTAGCCCTCCAGCCGTGGCAGCCGCTCCACTCGGTAGCGGCTGGAGCGGCTGCCGCGGTTGGAGCGGCTGGAGCGGCTGCCGCGGCTGGAGCGGCTGCCGCGGATGGAGAGGCTGGCGAGGCTGGAGGGGCTGGAGCGGCTGCCGCGGCTGGAGCGGCTGGAGCGGCTGCCGCGGCTGGAGCGTCTGCCGCGGCTGGAGGGCCTACCGCGGGGTTGACTCGGCTGGAGCGGATGCCGAGGCTGGAACGGCACTCTCTGGACTCACTGAAATGCATTCTCAGTGGTGCCAGTGCACTCTCTGGACTCACTGCTCTGCATCCCCAGTGGTGCTAGTGCACTCTGGACTCACTGCAGTGCATCCCCAGTGGTGCCAGTGCACTCTCTGGACTCCCGGCACCGTATCCCCAGTGGTGCCAGTGCATTCGCTGGACTCACGGCACTGCATCCACAGTGGTGCCAGTGCACTCTCTGGACTCACTGAAGTGCATTCTCAGTGGAGCCAGTGCACTCTCTGGACTCACTGCACTGCATCCCCAGTGGTGCCAGTGCACTCTCTGGACTCACTGCAGTGCATCCCAAGTGGTGCCAATGCACTCTCTGGACTCACTGCAGTGCATCCCCAGTGGTGCCAGTACACTCACTGGACTCACTGCACTGCATCCCCAGTGGTGCCAGTGCAGTCTCTGCACTCACTGAAGTGCATCTCCAGTGGTGCCAGAGCACTCTCTGGACTCACTGCAGTGCATCACCTGTGGTGCCAGTGCACTCTCTGGACACTCTGCACTGCATCCCCACTGGTGCCAGTGCACTCTCTGGACTCACTGCACTGCATCCCCAGTGGTGCCAGTGCACTCTCTGGACTCACTGCACTGCATCTCCAATGGTGCCAGTGCACTCTCTGGACTCACTGCACTGCATCCCCAGTGGTGCCAATGCACTCTCTGGACTCACTGCTGTGCATCCCCAGTGGTGCCAGTACACTCACTGGACTGACTGAAGTGCATTCCCAGTGGTGACATTGAAGTCTTTGGACTCACTGCACTCCATCCCCACTGGTGCCTTTGCACTCCCTGGACTCACTGCACTGCTCCAGCCGCGGCAGCCGCTCCAGCCGCGGTAGCCCTCCAGCCGTGGCAGCCGCTCCACTCGGTAGCGGCTGGAGCGGCTGCCGCGGCTGGAGCGGCTGCCGCGGCTGGAGCGGCTGCCGCGGATGGAGAGGCTGGCGCGGCTGGAGGGGCTGGAGCGGCTGCCGCGGCTGGAGCGGCTGGAGCGGCTGCCGCGGCTGGAGCGTCTGCCGCGGCTGGAGGGGCTACCGCGGGGTTGACTCGGCTGGAGCGGATGCCGAGGCTGGAACGGCACTCTCTGGACTCACTGAAATGCATTCTCAGTGGTGCCAGTGCACTCTCTGGACTCACTGCTCTGCATCCCCAGTGGTGCTAGTGCACTCTCTGGACTCACTGCAGTGCATCCCCAGTGGTGCCATTGCACTCTCTGGACTCACTGCACCGCATTCCCACTGGTGCCAGTGCGCTCTCTGGACTCACTGCACTGCATCCCCAGTGGTGCCAGTGCGCTCTCAGGACTCACTGCAGGGCATCCCCAGTGGTGCCAGTGCACTCTCTGGACTCACTGCACTGCATCCCCAGTCCTGCCAGTGCACTCTCTTGACTCACTGCAGTGCATCCCCAGTGGTGCCAGTACACTCACTGGACTGACTGAAGTGCATCCCCAGTGGTGCCAGTGCACTCTCTGGACTCACAGCACTGCATGCCCAGTGGTGCCAGTGCACTCTCTGGACTCACTGCATTGCATCCTCAGTGGTGCCAGTGCACTCTCTGGACTCACTGCACTGCATCCCCAGTCCTGCCAGTGCACTCTCTGGACTCACTGCACTGCATCCCCAATGGTGCCAGTGCACTCTCTGGACTCACTGCACTGCTCCAGCCGCGGCAGCCTCTCCAGGCGCACCAGCCGCGGCATCCGCTCCAGCCTCGGCATCCGCTCCAGCCGCGTTAACCGCTCCAGCCGCGGTAGCTCCTCCAGCCGCGCCAGCCGCTCCAGCCGCGGCAGCCGCTCCAGCCGCTCCAGCCGCGGCATCCGCTCCAGCCGCTCCAGCCGCGGCAGCCGCTCCAACCGCGGCAGCCGCTCCAGTCGCGGCAGCCGCTCCAGCCGCTCCAGCCGCGGCAGCCGCTCCAGCCGCTACCGAGTGGAGCGGCTGCCACGGCTGGAGGGCTACCGCGGCTGGAGCGGCTGCCGCGGCTGGAGAGGCTGGCGCGGCTGGAGGGGCTGGAGCGGCTGCCGCGGCTGGAGCGGCTGGAGCGGCTGCCGCGGCTGGAGCGTCTGCCGCGGCTGGAGGGGCTACCGCGGGGTTGACTCGGCTGGAGCGGATGCCGAGGCTGGAACGGCACTCTCTGGACTCACTGAAATGCATTCTCAGTGGTGCCAGTGCACTCTCAGGACTCACTGCAGGGCATCCCCAGTGGTGCCAGTGCACTCTCTGGACTCACTGCACTGCATCCCCAGTCCTGCCAGTGCACTCTCTTGACTCACTGCAGTGCATCCCCAGTGGTGCCAGTACACTCACTGGACTGACTGAAGTGCATCCCCAGTGGTGTCAGTGCACTCACTGGAGTCACTGCACTGCATCCCCAGTGGTGCAAGTGCACTCCCTGGACTCACTGCACTGCATTCCCAGTGGTGACAGTGAAGTCTTTGGACTCACTGCACTCCATCCCCACTGGTGCCTTTGCACTCCCTGGACTCACTGCACTGCTCCAGCCGCGGCAGCCGCTCCAGCCGCGGTAGCCCTCCAGCCGTGGCAGCCGCTCCACTCGGTAGCGGCTGGAGCGGCTGCCGCGGTTGGAGCGGCTGGAGCGGCTGCCGCGGCTGGAGCGGCTGCCGCGGATGGAGAGGCTGGCGAGGCTGGAGGGGCTGGAGCGGCTGCCGCGGCTGGAGCGGCTGGAGCGGCTGCCGCGGCTGGAGCGTCTGCCGCGGCTGGAGGGCCTACCGCGGGGTTGACTCGGCTGGAGCGGATTCCGAGGCTGGAACGGCACTCTCTGGACTCACTGAAATGCATTCTCAGTGGTGCCAGTGCACTCTCTGGACTCACTGCTCTGCATCCCCAGTGGTGCTAGTGCACTCTGGACTCACTGCAGTGCATCCCCAGTGGTGCCAGTGCACTCTCTGGACTCACTGCACCGCATTCCCACTGGTGTCAGTGCACTCTGTGGACTCACTGCACTGCATCCCCAGTGGTGTCAGTGCACTCTCTGGACTCCCGGCACCGTATCCCCAGTGGTGCCAGTGCATTCGCTGGACTCACGGCACTGCATCCACAGTGGTGCCAGTGCACTCTCTGGACTCACTGAAGTGCATTCTCAGTGGAGCCAGTGCACTCTCTGGACTCACTGCACTGCATCCCCAGTGGTGCCAGTGCACTCTCTGGACTCACTGCAGTGCATCCCAAGTGGTGCCAATGCACTCTCTGGACTCACTGCAGTGCATCCCCAGTGGTGCCAGTACACTCACTGGACTCACTGCACTGCATCCCCAGTGGTGCCAGTGCAGTCTCTGCACTCACTGAAGTGCATCTCCAGTGGTGCCAGAGCACTCTCTGGACTCACTGCAGTGCATCACCTGTGGTGCCAGTGCACTCTCTGGACACTCTGCACTGCATCCCCACTGGTGCCAGTGCACTCTCTGGACTCACTGCACTGCATCCCCAGTGGTGCCAGTGCACTCTCTGGACTCACTGCACTGCATCTCCAATGGTGCCAGTGCACTCTCTGGACTCACTGCACTGCATCCCCAGTGGTGCCAATGCACTCTCTGGACTCACTGCTGTGCATCCCCAGTGGTGCCAGTACACTCACTGGACTGACTGAAGTGCATTCCCAGTGGTGACATTGAAGTCTTTGGACTCACTGCACTCCATCCCCACTGGTGCCTTTGCACTCCCTGGACTCACTGCACTGCTCCAGCCGCGGCAGCCGCTCCAGCCGCGGTAGCCCTCCAGCCGTGGCAGCCGCTCCACTCGGTAGCGGCTGGAGCGGCTGCCGCGGCTGGAGCGGCTGCCGCGGCTGGAGCGGCTGCCGCGGATGGAGAGGCTGGCGCGGCTGGAGGGGCTGGAGCGGCTGCCGCGGCTGGAGCGGCTGGAGCGGCTGCCGCGGCTGGAGCGTCTGCCGCGGCTGGAGGGGCTACCGCGGGGTTGACTCGGCTGGAGCGGATGCCGAGGCTGGAACGGCACTCTCTGGACTCACTGAAATGCATTCTCAGTGGTGCCAGTGCACTCTCTGGACTCACTGCTCTGCATCCCCAGTGGTGCTAGTGCACTCTCTGGACTCACTGCAGTGCATCCCCAGTGGTGCCATTGCACTCTCTGGACTCACTGCACCGCATTCCCACTGGTGCCAGTGCGCTCTCTGGACTCACTGCACTGCATCCCCAGTGGTGCCAGTGCGCTCTCAGGACTCACTGCAGGGCATCCCCAGTGGTGCCAGTGCACTCTCTGGACTCACTGCACTGCATCCCCAGTCCTGCCAGTGCACTCTCTTGACTCACTGCAGTGCATCCCCAGTGGTGCCAGTACACTCACTGGACTGACTGAAGTGCATCCCCAGTGGTGCCAGTGCACTCTCTGGACTCACAGCACTGCATGCCCAGTGGTGCCAGTGCACTCTCTGGACTCACTGCATTGCATCCTCAGTGGTGCCAGTGCACTCTCTGGACTCACTGCACTGCATCCCCAGTCCTGCCAGTGCACTCTCTGGACTCACTGCACTGCATCCCCAATGGTGCCAGTGCACTCTCTGGACTCACTGCACTGCTCCAGCCGCGGCAGCCTCTCCAGGCGCACCAGCCGCGGCATCCGCTCCAGCCTCGGCATCCGCTCCAGCCGCGTTAACCGCTCCAGCCGCGGTAGCTCCTCCAGCCGCGCCAGCCGCTCCAGCCGCGGCAGCCGCTCCAGCCGCTCCAGCCGCGGCATCCGCTCCAGCCGCTCCAGCCGCGGCAGCCGCTCCAACCGCGGCAGCCGCTCCAGTCGCGGCAGCCGCTCCAGCCGCTCCAGCCGCGGCAGCCGCTCCAGCCGCTACCGAGTGGAGCGGCTGCCACGGCTGGAGGGCTACCGCGGCTGGAGCGGCTGCCGCGGCTGGAGAGGCTGGCGCGGCTGGAGGGGCTGGAGCGGCTGCCGCGGCTGGAGCGGCTGGAGCGGCTGCCGCGGCTGGAGCGTCTGCCGCGGCTGGAGGGGCTACCGCGGGGTTGACTCGGCTGGAGCGGATGCCGAGGCTGGAACGGCACTCTCTGGACTCACTGAAATGCATTCTCAGTGGTGCCAGTGCACTCTCTGGACTCACTGCACTGCATCCCCAGTGGTGCCAGTGCACTCTCTGGACTCACTGCACTGCATCCCCAGTCCTGCCAGTGCACTCTCTTGACTCACTGCAGTGCATCCCCAGTGGTGCCAGTACACTCACTGGACTGACTGAAGTGCATCCCCAGTGGTGTCAGTGCACTCACTGGAGTCACTGCACTGCATCCCCAGTGGTGCAAGTGCACTCCCTGGACTCACTGCACTGCATTCCCAGTGGTGACAGTGAAGTCTTTGGACTCACTGCACTCCATCCCCACTGGTGCCTTTGCACTCCCTGGACTCACTGCACTGCTCCAGCCGCGGCAGCCGCTCCAGCCGCGGTAGCCCTCCAGCCGTGGCAGCCGCTCCACTCGGTAGCGGCTGGAGCGGCTGCCGCGGTTGGAGCGGCTGGAGCGGCTGCCGCGGCTGGAGCGGCTGCCGCGGATGGAGAGGCTGGCGAGGCTGGAGGGGCTGGAGCGGCTGCCGCGGCTGGAGCGGCTGGAGCGGCTGCCGCGGCTGGAGCGTCTGCCGCGGCTGGAGGGCCTACCGCGGGGTTGACTCGGCTGGAGCGGATACCGAGGCTGGAACGGCACTCTCTGGACTCACTGAAATGCATTCTCAGTGGTGCCAGTGCACTCTCTGGACTCACTGCTCTGCATCCCCAGTGGTGCTAGTGCACTCTGGACTCACTGCAGTGCATCCCCAGTGGTGCCAGTGCACTCTCTGGACTCACTGCACCGCATTCCCACTGGTGTCAGTGCACTCTGTGGACTCACTGCACTGCATCCCCAGTGGTGTCAGTGCACTCTCTGGACTCCCGGCACCGTATCCCCAGTGGTGCCAGTGCATTCGCTGGACTCACGGCACTGCATCCACAGTGGTGCCAGTGCACTCTCTGGACTCACTGAAGTGCATTCTCAGTGGAGCCAGTGCACTCTCTGGACTCACTGCACTGCATCCCCAGTGGTGCCAGTGCACTCTCTGGACTCACTGCAGTGCATCCCAAGTGGTGCCAATGCACTCTCTGGACTCACTGCAGTGCATCCCCAGTGGTGCCAGTACACTCACTGGACTCACTGCACTGCATCCCCAGTGGTGCCAGTGCAGTCTCTGCACTCACTGAAGTGCATCTCCAGTGGTGCCAGAGCACTCTCTGGACTCACTGCAGTGCATCCCAGTGGTGCCAGTGCACTCTCTGGACACTCTGCACTGCATCCCCACTGGTGCCAGTGCACTCTCTGGACTCACTGCACTGCATCCCCAGTGGTGCCAGTGCACTCTCTGGACTCACTGCACTGCATCTCCAATGGTGCCAGTGCACTCTCTGGACTCACTGCACTGCATCCCCAGTGGTGCCAATGCACTCTCTGGACTCACTGCTGTGCATCCCCAGTGGTGCCAGTACACTCACTGGACTGACTGAAGTGCATTCCCAGTGGTGACATTGAAGTCTTTGGACTCACTGCACTCCATCCCCACTGGTGCCTTTGCACTCCCTGGACTCACTGCACTGCTCCAGCCGCGGCAGCCGCTCCAGCCGCGGTAGCCCTCCAGCCGTGGCAGCCGCTCCACTCGGTAGCGGCTGGAGCGGCTGCCGCGGCTGGAGCGGCTGGAGCGGCTGCCGCGGCTGGAGCGGCTGCCGCGGATGGAGAGGCTGGCGCGGCTGGAGGGGCTGGAGCGGCTGCCGCGGCTGGAGCGGCTGGAGCGGCTGCCGCGGCTGGAGCGTCTGCCGCGGCTGGAGGGGCTACCGCGGGGTTGACTCGGCTGGAGCGGATGCCGAGGCTGGAACGGCACTCTCTGGACTCACTGAAATGCATTCTCAGTGGTGCCAGTGCACTCTCTGGACTCACTGCTCTGCATCCCCAGTGGTGCTAGTGCACTCTCTGGACTCACTGCAGTGCATCCCCAGTGGTGCCATTGCACTCTCTGGACTCACTGCACCGCATTCCCACTGGTGCCAGTGCGCTCTCTGGACTCACTGCACTGCATCCCCAGTGGTGCCAGTGCGCTCTCAGGACTCACTGCAGGGCATCCCCAGTGGTGCCAGTGCACTCTCTGGACTCACTGCACTGCATCCCCAGTCCTGCCAGTGCACTCTCTTGACTCACTGCAGTGCATCCCCAGTGGTGCCAGTACACTCACTGGACTGACTGAAGTGCATCCCCAGTGGTGTCAGTGCACTCACTGGAGTCACTGCACTGCATCCCCAGTGGTGCAAGTGCACTCCCTGGACTCACTGCACTGCATTCCCAGTGGTGACAGTGAAGTCTTTGGACTCACTGCACTCCATCCCCACTGGTGCCTTTGCACTCCCTGGACTCACTGCACTGCTCCAGCCGCGGCAGCCGCTCCAGCCGCGGTAGCCCTCCAGCCGTGGCAGCCGCTCCACTCGGTAGCGGCTGGAGCGGCTGCCGCGGTTGGAGCGGCTGGAGCGGCTGCCGCGGCTGGAGCGGCTGCCGCGGATGGAGAGGCTGGCGAGGCTGGAGGGGCTGGAGCGGCTGCCGCGGCTGGAGCGGCTGGAGCGGCTGCCGCGGCTGGAGCGTCTGCCGCGGCTGGAGGGCCTACCGCGGGGTTGACTCGGCTGGAGCGGATACCGAGGCTGGAACGGCACTCTCTGGACTCACTGAAATGCATTCTCAGTGGTGCCAGTGCACTCTCTGGACTCACTGCTCTGCATCCCCAGTGGTGCTAGTGCACTCTGGACTCACTGCAGTGCATCCCCAGTGGTGCCAGTGCACTCTCTGGACTCACTGCACCGCATTCCCACTGGTGTCAGTGCACTCTGTGGACTCACTGCACTGCATCCCCAGTGGTGTCAGTGCACTCTCTGGACTCCCGGCACCGTATCCCCAGTGGTGCCAGTGCATTCGCTGGACTCACGGCACTGCATCCACAGTGGTGCCAGTGCACTCTCTGGACTCACTGAAGTGCATTCTCAGTGGTGCCAGTGCACTCTCTGGACTCACTGCACTGCATCCCCAGTGGTGCCAGTGCACTCTCTGGACTCACTGCAGTGCATCCCAAGTGGTGCCAATGCACTCTCTGGACTCACTGCAGTGCATCCCCAGTGGTGCCAGTACACTCACTGGACTCACTGCACTGCATCCCCAGTGGTGCCAGTGCAGTCTCTGCACTCACTGAAGTGCATCTCCAGTGGTGCCAGAGCACTCTCTGGACTCACTGCAGTGCATCCCAGTGGTGCCAGTGCACTCTCTGGACACTCTGCACTGCATCCCCACTGGTGCCAGTGCACTCTCTGGACTCACTGCACTGCATCCCCAGTGGTGCCAGTGCACTCTCTGGACTCACTGCACTGCATCTCCAATGGTGCCAGTGCACTCTCTGGACTCACTGCACTGCATCCCCAGTGGTGCCAATGCACTCTCTGGACTCACTGCTGTGCATCCCCAGTGGTGCCAGTACACTCACTGGACTGACTGAAGTGCATTCCCAGTGGTGACATTGAAGTCTTTGGACTCACTGCACTCCATCCCCACTGGTGCCTTTGCACTCCCTGGACTCACTGCACTGCTCCAGCCGCGGCAGCCGCTCCAGCCGCGGTAGCCCTCCAGCCGTGGCAGCCGCTCCACTCGGTAGCGGCTGGAGCGGCTGCCGCGGCTGGAGCGGCTGGAGCGGCTGCCGCGGCTGGAGCGGCTGCCGCGGATGGAGAGGCTGGCGCGGCTGGAGGGGCTGGAGCGGCTGCCGCGGCTGGAGCGGCTGGAGCGGCTGCCGCGGCTGGAGCGTCTGCCGCGGCTGGAGGGGCTACCGCCGGGTTGACTCGGCTGGAGCGGATGCCGAGGCTGGAACGGCACTCTCTGGACTCACTGAAATGCATTCTCAGTGGTGCCAGTGCACTCTCTGGACTCACTGCTCTGCATCCCCAGTGGTGCTAGTGCACTCTCTGGACTCACTGCAGTGCATCCCCAGTGGTGCCATTGCACTCTCTGGACTCACTGCACCGCATTCCCACTGGTGCCAGTGCGCTCTCTGGACTCACTGCACTGCATCCCCAGTGGTGCCAGTGCGCTCTCAGGACTCACTGCAGGGCATCCCCAGTGGTGCCAGTGCACTCTCTGGACTCACTGCACTGCATCCCCAGTCCTGCCAGTGCACTCTCTTGACTCACTGCAGTGCATCCCCAGTGGTGCCAGTACACTCACTGGACTGACTGAAGTGCATCCCCAGTGGTGTCAGTGCACTCACTGGAGTCACTGCACTGCATCCCCAGTGGTGCAAGTGCACTCCCTGGACTCACTGCACTGCATTCCCAGTGGTGACAGTGAAGTCTTTGGACTCACTGCACTCCATCCCCACTGGTGCCTTTGCACTCCCTGGACTCACTGCACTGCTCCAGCCGCGGCAGCCGCTCCAGCCGCGGTAGCCCTCCAGCCGTGGCAGCCGCTCCACTCGGTAGCGGCTGGAGCGGCTGCCGCGGTTGGAGCGGCTGGAGCGGCTGCCGCGGCTGGAGCGGCTGCCGCGGATGGAGAGGCTGGCGAGGCTGGAGGGGCTGGAGCGGCTGCCGCGGCTGGAGCGGCTGGAGCGGCTGCCGCGGCTGGAGCGTCTGCCGCGGCTGGAGGGCCTACCGCGGGGTTGACTCGGCTGGAGCGGATACCGAGGCTGGAACGGCACTCTCTGGACTCACTGAAATGCATTCTCAGTGGTGCCAGTGCACTCTCTGGACTCACTGCTCTGCATCCCCAGTGGTGCTAGTGCACTCTGGACTCACTGCAGTGCATCCCCAGTGGTGCCAGTGCACTCTCTGGACTCACTGCACCGCATTCCCACTGGTGTCAGTGCACTCTGTGGACTCACTGCACTGCATCCCCAGTGGTGTCAGTGCACTCTCTGGACTCCCGGCACCGTATCCCCAGTGGTGCCAGTGCATTCGCTGGACTCACGGCACTGCATCCACAGTGGTGCCAGTGCACTCTCTGGACTCACTGAAGTGCATTCTCAGTGGAGCCAGTGCACTCTCTGGACTCACTGCACTGCATCCCCAGTGGTGCCAGTACACTCACTGGACTCACTGCACTGCATCCCCAGTGGTGCCAGTGCAGTCTCTGCACTCACTGAAGTGCATCTCCAGTGGTGCCAGAGCACTCTCTGGACTCACTGCAGTGCATCCCAGTGGTGCCAGTGCACTCTCTGGACACTCTGCACTGCATCCCCACTGGTGCCAGTGCACTCTCTGGACTCACTGCACTGCATCCCCAGTGGTGCCAGTGCACTCTCTGGACTCACTGCACTGCATCTCCAATGGTGCCAGTGCACTCTCTGGACTCACTGCACTGCATCCCCAGTGGTGCCAATGCACTCTCTGGACTCACTGCTGTGCATCCCCAGTGGTGCCAGTACACTCACTGGACTGACTGAAGTGCATTCCCAGTGGTGACATTGAAGTCTTTGGACTCACTGCACTCCATCCCCACTGGTGCCTTTGCACTCCCTGGACTCACTGCACTGCTCCAGCCGCGGCAGCCGCTCCAGCCGCGGTAGCCCTCCAGCCGTGGCAGCCGCTCCACTCGGTAGCGGCTGGAGCGGCTGCCGCGGCTGGAGCGGCTGGAGCGGCTGCCGCGGCTGGAGCGGCTGCCGCGGATGGAGAGGCTGGCGCGGCTGGAGGGGCTGGAGCGGCTGCCGCGGCTGGAGCGGCTGGAGCGGCTGCCGCGGCTGGAGCGTCTGCCGCGGCTGGAGGGGCTACCGCGGGGTTGACTCGGCTGGAGCGGATGCCGAGGCTGGAACGGCACTCTCTGGACTCACTGAAATGCATTCTCAGTGGTGCCAGTGCACTCTCTGGACTCACTGCTCTGCATCCCCAGTGGTGCTAGTGCACTCTCTGGACTCACTGCAGTGCATCCCCAGTGGTGCCATTGCACTCTCTGGACTCACTGCACCGCATTCCCACTGGTGCCAGTGCGCTCTCTGGACTCACTGCACTGCATCCCCAGTGGTGCCAGTGCGCTCTCAGGACTCACTGCAGGGCATCCCCAGTGGTGCCAGTGCACTCTCTGGACTCACTGCACTGCATCCCCAGTCCTGCCAGTGCACTCTCTTGACTCACTGCAGTGCATCCCCAGTGGTGCCAGTACACTCACTGGACTGACTGAAGTGCATCCCCAGTGGTGTCAGTGCACTCACTGGAGTCACTGCACTGCATCCCCAGTGGTGCAAGTGCACTCCCTGGACTCACTGCACTGCATTCCCAGTGGTGACAGTGAAGTCTTTGGACTCACTGCACTCCATCCCCACTGGTGCCTTTGCACTCCCTGGACTCACTGCACTGCTCCAGCCGCGGCAGCCGCTCCAGCCGCGGTAGCCCTCCAGCCGTGGCAGCCGCTCCACTCGGTAGCGGCTGGAGCGGCTGCCGCGGTTGGAGCGGCTGGAGCGGCTGCCGCGGCTGGAGCGGCTGCCGCGGATGGAGAGGCTGGCGAGGCTGGAGGGGCTGGAGCGGCTGCCGCGGCTGGAGCGGCTGGAGCGGCTGCCGCGGCTGGAGCGTCTGCCGCGGCTGGAGGGCCTACCGCGGGGTTGACTCGGCTGGAGCGGATACCGAGGCTGGAACGGCACTCTCTGGACTCACTGAAATGCATTCTCAGTGGTGCCAGTGCACTCTCTGGACTCACTGCTCTGCATCCCCAGTGGTGCTAGTGCACTCTGGACTCACTGCAGTGCATCCCCAGTGGTGCCAGTGCACTCTCTGGACTCACTGCACCGCATTCCCACTGGTGTCAGTGCACTCTGTGGACTCACTGCACTGCATCCCCAGTGGTGTCAGTGCACTCTCTGGACTCCCGGCACCGTATCCCCAGTGGTGCCAGTGCATTCGCTGGACTCACGGCACTGCATCCACAGTGGTGCCAGTGCACTCTCTGGACTCACTGAAGTGCATTCTCAGTGGAGCCAGTGCACTCTCTGGACTCACTGCACTGCATCCCCAGTGGTGCCAGTGCACTCTCTGGACTCACTGCAGTGCATCCCAAGTGGTGCCAATGCACTCTCTGGACTCACTGCACTGCATCCCCAGTGGTGCCAGTACACTCACTGGACTCACTGCACTGCATCCCCAGTGGTGCCAGTGCAGTCTCTGCACTCACTGAAGTGCATCTCCAGTGGTGCCAGAGCACTCTCTGGACTCACTGCAGTGCATCACCTGTGGTGCCAGTGCACTCTCTGGACACTCTGCACTGCATCCCCACTGGTGCCAGTGCACTCTCTGGACTCACTGCACTGCATCCCCAGTGGTGCCAGTGCACTCTCTGGACTCACTGCACTGCATCTCCAATGGTGCCAGTGCACTCTCTGGACTCACTGCACTGCATCCCCAGTGGTGCCAATGCACTCTCTGGACTCACTGCTGTGCATCCCCAGTGGTGCCAGTACACTCACTGGACTGACTGAAGTGCATTCCCAGTGGTGACATTGAAGTCTTTGGACTCACTGCACTCCATCCCCACTGGTGCCTTTGCACTCCCTGGACTCACTGCACTGCTCCAGCCGCGGCAGCCGCTCCAGCCGCGGTAGCCCTCCAGCCGTGGCAGCCGCTCCACTCGGTAGCGGCTGGAGCGGCTGCCGCGGCTGGAGCGGCTGCCGCGGCTGGAGCGGCTGCCGCGGATGGAGAGGCTGGCGCGGCTGGAGGGGCTGGAGCGGCTGCCGCGGCTGGAGCGGCTGGAGCGGCTGCCGCGGCTGGAGCGTCTGCCGCGGCTGGAGGGGCTACCGCGGGGTTGACTCGGCTGGAGCGGATGCCGAGGCTGGAACGGCACTCTCTGGACTCACTGAAATGCATTCTCAGTGGTGCCAGTGCACTCTCTGGACTCACTGCTCTGCATCCCCAGTGGTGCTAGTGCACTCTCTGGACTCACTGCAGTGCATCCCCAGTGGTGCCATTGCACTCTCTGGACTCACTGCACCGCATTCCCACTGGTGCCAGTGCGCTCTCTGGACTCACTGCACTGCATCCCCAGTGGTGCCAGTGCGCTCTCAGGACTCACTGCAGGGCATCCCCAGTGGTGCCAGTGCACTCTCTGGACTCACTGCACTGCATCCCCAGTCCTGCCAGTGCACTCTCTTGACTCACTGCAGTGCATCCCCAGTGGTGCCAGTACACTCACTGGACTGACTGAAGTGCATCCCCAGTGGTGCCAGTGCACTCTCTGGACTCACAGCACTGCATGCCCAGTGGTGCCAGTGCACTCTCTGGACTCACTGCATTGCATCCTCAGTGGTGCCCGTGCACTCTCTGGACTCACTGCACTGCATCCCCATTCCTGCCAGTGCACTCTCTGGACTCACTGCACTGCATCCCCAATGGTGCCAGTGCACTCTCTGGACTCACTGCACTGCTCCAGCCGCGGCAGCCTCTCCAGGCGCACCAGCCGCGGCATCCGCTCCAGCCTCGGCATCCGCTCCAGCCGCGTTAACCGCTCCAGCCGCGGTAGCTCCTCCAGCCGCGCCAGCCGCTCCAGCCGCGGCAGCCGCTCCAGCCGCTCCAGCCGCGGCATCCGCTCCAGCCGCTCCAGCCGCGGCAGCCGCTCCAACCGCGGCAGCCGCTCCAGTCGCGGCAGCCGCTCCAGCCGCTCCAGCCGCGGCAGCCGCTCCAGCCGCTACCGAGTGGAGCGGCTGCCACGGCTGGAGGGCTACCGCGGCTGGAGCGGCTGCCGCGGCTGGAGAGGCTGGCGCGGCTGGAGGGGCTGGAGCGGCTGCCGCGGCTGGAGCGGCTGGAGCGGCTGCCGCGGCTGGAGCGTCTGCCGCGGCTGGAGGGGCTACCGCGGGGTTGACTCGGCTGGAGCGGATGCCGAGGCTGGAACGGCACTCTCTGGACTCACTGAAATGCATTCTCAGTGGTGCCAGTGCACTCTCAGGACTCACTGCAGGGCATCCCCAGTGGTGCCAGTGCACTCTCTGGACTCACTGCACTGCATCCCCAGTCCTGCCAGTGCACTCTCTTGACTCACTGCAGTGCATCCCCAGTGGTGCCAGTACACTCACTGGACTGACTGAAGTGCATCCCCAGTGGTGTCAGTGCACTCACTGGAGTCACTGCACTGCATCCCCAGTGGTGCAAGTGCACTCCCTGGACTCACTGCACTGCATTCCCAGTGGTGACAGTGAAGTCTTTGGACTCACTGCACTCCATCCCCACTGGTGCCTTTGCACTCCCTGGACTCACTGCACTGCTCCAGCCGCGGCAGCCGCTCCAGCCGCGGTAGCCCTCCAGCCGTGGCAGCCGCTCCACTCGGTAGCGGCTGGAGCGGCTGCCGCGGTTGGAGCGGCTGGAGCGGCTGCCGCGGCTGGAGCGGCTGCCGCGGATGGAGAGGCTGGCGAGGCTGGAGGGGCTGGAGCGGCTGCCGCGGCTGGAGCGGCTGGAGCGGCTGCCGCGGCTGGAGCGTCTGCCGCGGCTGGAGGGCCTACCGCGGGGTTGACTCGGCTGGAGCGGATGCCGAGGCTGGAACGGCACTCTCTGGACTCACTGAAATGCATTCTCAGTGGTGCCAGTGCACTCTCTGGACTCACTGCTCTGCATCCCCAGTGGTGCTAGTGCACTCTGGACTCACTGCAGTGCATCCCCAGTGGTGCCAGTGCACTCTCTGGACTCCCGGCACCGTATCCCCAGTGGTGCCAGTGCATTCGCTGGACTCACGGCACTGCATCCACAGTGGTGCCAGTGCACTCTCTGGACTCACTGAAGTGCATTCTCAGTGGAGCCAGTGCACTCTCTGGACTCACTGCACTGCATCCCCAGTGGTGCCAGTGCACTCTCTGGACTCACTGCAGTGCATCCCAAGTGGTGCCAATGCACTCTCTGGACTCACTGCAGTGCATCCCCAGTGTTGCCAGTACACTCACTGGACTCACTGCACTGCATCCCCAGTGGTGCCAGTGCAGTCTCTGCACTCACTGAAGTGCATCTCCAGTGGTGCCAGAGCACTCTCTGGACTCACTGCAGTGCATCACCTGTGGTGCCAGTGCACTCTCTGGACACTCTGCACTGCATCCCCACTGGTGCCAGTGCACTCTCTGGACTCACTGCACTGCATCCCCAGTGGTGCCAGTGCACTCTCTGGACTCACTGCACTGCATCTCCAATGGTGCCAGTGCACTCTCTGGACTCACTGCACTGCATCCCCAGTGGTGCCAATGCACTCTCTGGACTCACTGCTGTGCATCCCCAGTGGTGCCAGTACACTCACTGGACTGACTGAAGTGCATTCCCAGTGGTGACATTGAAGTCTTTGGACTCACTGCACTCCATCCCCACTGGTGCCTTTGCACTCCCTGGACTCACTGCACTGCTCCAGCCGCGGCAGCCGCTCCAGCCGCGGTAGCCCTCCAGCCGTGGCAGCCGCTCCACTCGGTAGCGGCTGGAGCGGCTGCCGCGGCTGGAGCGGCTGCCGCGGCTGGAGCGGCTGCCGCGGATGGAGAGGCTGGCGCGGCTGGAGGGGGCTGGAGCGGCTGCCGCGGGTGGAGCGGCTGGAGCGGCTGCCGCGGCTGGAGCGTCTGCCGCGGCTGGAGGGGCTACCGCGGGGTTGACTCGGCTGGAGCGGATGCCGAGGCTGGAACGGCACTCTCTGGACTCACTGAAATGCATTCTCAGTGGTGCCAGTGCACTCTCTGGACTCACTGCTCTGCATCCCCAGTGGTGCTAGTGCACTCTCTGGACTCACTGCAGTGCATCCCCAGTGGTGCCATTGCACTCTCTGGACTCACTGCACCGCATTCCCACTGGTGCCAGTGCGCTCTCTGGACTCACTGCACTGCATCCCCAGTGGTGCCAGTGCGCTCTCAGGACTCACTGCAGGGCATCCCCAGTGGTGCCAGTGCACTCTCTGGACTCACTGCACTGCATCCCCAGTCCTGCCAGTGCACTCTCTTGACTCACTGCAGTGCATCCCCAGTGGTGCCAGTACACTCACTGGACTGACTGAAGTGCATCCCCAGTGGTGCCAGTGCACTCTCTGGACTCACAGCACTGCATGCCCAGTGGTGCCAGTGCACTCTCTGGACTCACTGCATTGCATCCTCAGTGGTGCCAGTGCACTCTCTGGACTCACTGCACTGCATCCCCAGTCCTGCCAGTGCACTCTCTGGACTCACTGCACTGCATCCCCAATGGTGCCAGTGCACTCTCTGGACTCACTGCACTGCTCCAGCCGCGGCAGCCTCTCCAGGCGCACCAGCCGCGGCATCCGCTCCAGCCTCGGCATCCGCTCCAGCCGCGTTAACCGCTCCAGCCGCGGTAGCTCCTCCAGCCGCGCCAGCCGCTCCAGCCGCGGCAGCCGCTCCAGCCGCTCCAGCCGCGGCATCCGCTCCAGCCGCTCCAGCCGCGGCAGCCGCTCCAACCGCGGCAGCCGCTCCAGTCGCGGCAGCCGCTCCAGCCGCTCCAGCCGCGGCAGCCGCTCCAGCCGCTACCGAGTGGAGCGGCTGCCACGGCTGGAGGGCTACCGCGGCTGGAGCGGCTGCCGCGGCTGGAGAGGCTGGCGCGGCTGGAGGGGCTGGAGCGGCTGCCGCGGCTGGAGCGGCTGGAGCGGCTGCCGCGGCTGGAGCGTCTGCCGCGGCTGGAGGGGCTACCGCGGGGTTGACTCGGCTGGAGCGGATGCCGAGGCTGGAACGGCACTCTCTGGACTCACTGAAATGCATTCTCAGTGGTGCCAGTGCACTCTCAGGACTCACTGCAGGGCATCCCCAGTGGTGCCAGTGCACTCTCTGGACTCACTGCACTGCATCCCCAGTCCTGCCAGTGCACTCTCTTGACTCACTGCAGTGCATCCCCAGTGGTGCCAGTACACTCACTGGACTGACTGAAGTGCATCCCCAGTGGTGTCAGTGCACTCACTGGAGTCACTGCACTGCATCCCCAGTGGTGCAAGTGCACTCCCTGGACTCACTGCACTGCATTCCCAGTGGTGACAGTGAAGTCTTTGGACTCACTGCACTCCATCCCCACTGGTGCCTTTGCACTCCCTGGACTCACTGCACTGCTCCAGCCGCGGCAGCCGCTCCAGCCGCGGTAGCCCTCCAGCCGTGGCAGCCGCTCCACTCGGTAGCGGCTGGAGCGGCTGCCGCGGTTGGAGCGGCTGGAGCGGCTGCCGCGGCTGGAGCGGCTGCCGCGGATGGAGAGGCTGGCGAGGCTGGAGGGGCTGGAGCGGCTGCCGCGGCTGGAGCGGCTGGAGCGGCTGCCGCGGCTGGAGCGTCTGCCGCGGCTGGAGGGCCTACCGCGGGGTTGACTCGGCTGGAGCGGATTCCGAGGCTGGAACGGCACTCTCTGGACTCACTGAAATGCATTCTCAGTGGTGCCAGTGCACTCTCTGGACTCACTGCTCTGCATCCCCAGTGGTGCTAGTGCACTCTGGACTCACTGCAGTGCATCCCCAGTGGTGCCAGTGCACTCTCTGGACTCACTGCACCGCATTCCCACTGGTGTCAGTGCACTCTGTGGACTCACTGCACTGCATCCCCAGTGGTGTCAGTGCACTCTCTGGACTCCCGGCACCGTATCCCCAGTGGTGCCAGTGCATTCGCTGGACTCACGGCACTGCATCCACAGTGGTGCCAGTGCACTCTCTGGACTCACTGAAGTGCATTCTCAGTGGAGCCAGTGCACTCTCTGGACTCACTGCACTGCATCCCCAGTGGTGCCAGTGCACTCTCTGGACTCACTGCAGTGCATCCCAAGTGGTGCCAATGCACTCTCTGGACTCACTGCAGTGCATCCCCAGTGGTGCCAGTACACTCACTGGACTCACTGCACTGCATCCCCAGTGGTGCCAGTGCAGTCTCTGCACTCACTGAAGGGCATCTCCAGTGGTGCCAGAGCACTCTCTGGACTCACTGCAGTGCATCACCTGTGGTGCCAGTGCACTCTCTGGACACTCTGCACTGCATCCCCACTGGTGCCAGTGCACTCTCTGGACTCACTGCACTGCATCCCCAGTGGTGCCAGTGCACTCTCTGGACTCACTGCACTGCATCTCCAATGGTGCCAGTGCACTCTCTGGACTCACTGCACTGCATCCCCAGTGGTGCCAATGCACTCTCTGGACTCACTGCTGTGCATCCCCAGTGGTGCCAGTACACTCACTGGACTGACTGAAGTGCATTCCCAGTGGTGACATTGAAGTCTTTGGACTCACTGCACTCCATCCCCACTGGTGCCTTTGCACTCCCTGGACTCACTGCACTGCTCCAGCCGCGGCAGCCGCTCCAGCCGCGGTAGCCCTCCAGCCGTGGCAGCCGCTCCACTCGGTAGCGGCTGGAGCGGCTGCCGCGGCTGGAGCGGCTGCCGCGGCTGGAGCGGCTGCCGCGGATGGAGAGGCTGGCGCGGCTGGAGGGGCTGGAGCGGCTGCCGCGGCTGGAGCGGCTGGAGCGGCTGCCGCGGCTGGAGCGTCTGCCGCGGCTGGAGGGGCTACCGCGGGGTTGACTCGGCTGGAGCGGATGCCGAGGCTGGAACGGCACTCTCTGGACTCACTGAAATGCATTCTCAGTGGTGCCAGTGCACTCTCTGGACTCACTGCTCTGCATCCCCAGTGGTGCTAGTGCACTCTCTGGACTCACTGCAGTGCATCCCCAGTGGTGCCATTGCACTCTCTGGACTCACTGCACCGCATTCCCACTGGTGCCAGTGCGCTCTCTGGACTCACTGCACTGCATCCCCAGTGGTGCCAGTGCGCTCTCAGGACTCACTGCAGGGCATCCCCAGTGGTGCCAGTGCACTCTCTGGACTCACTGCACTGCATCCCCAGTCCTGCCAGTGCACTCTCTTGACTCACTGCAGTGCATCCCCAGTGGTGCCAGTACACTCACTGGACTGACTGAAGTGCATCCCCAGTGGTGCCAGTGCACTCTCTGGACTCACAGCACTGCATGCCCAGTGGTGCCAGTGCACTCTCTGGACTCACTGCATTGCATCCTCAGTGGTGCCAGTGCACTCTCTGGACTCACTGCACTGCATCCCCAGTCCTGCCAGTGCACTCTCTGGACTCACTGCACTGCATCCCCAATGGTGCCAGTGCACTCTCTGGACTCACTGCACTGCTCCAGCCGCGGCAGCCTCTCCAGGCGCACCAGCCGCGGCATCCGCTCCAGCCTCGGCATCCGCTCCAGCCGCGTTAACCGCTCCAGCCGCGGTAGCTCCTCCAGCCGCGCCAGCCGCTCCAGCCGCGGCAGCCGCTCCAGCCGCTCCAGCCGCGGCATCCGCTCCAGCCGCTCCAGCCGCGGCAGCCGCTCCAACCGCGGCAGCCGCTCCAGTCGCGGCAGCCGCTCCAGCCGCTCCAGCCGCGGCAGCCGCTCCAGCCGCTACCGAGTGGAGCGGCTGCCACGGCTGGAGGGCTACCGCGGCTGGAGCGGCTGCCGCGGCTGGAGAGGCTGGCGCGGCTGGAGGGGCTGGAGCGGCTGCCGCGGCTGGAGCGGCTGGAGCGGCTGCCGCGGCTGGAGCGTCTGCCGCGGCTGGAGGGGCTACCGCGGGGTTGACTCGGCTGGAGCGGATGCCGAGGCTGGAACGGCACTCTCTGGACTCACTGAAATGCATTCTCAGTGGTGCCAGTGCACTCTCTGGACTCACTGCACTGCATCCCCAGTGGTGCCAGTGCACTCTCTGGACTCACTGCACTGCATCCCCAGTCCTGCCAGTGCACTCTCTTGACTCACTGCAGTGCATCCCCAGTGGTGCCAGTACACTTACTGGACTGACTGAAGTGCATCCCCAGTGGTGTCAGTGCACTCACTGGAGTCACTGCACTGCATCCCCAGTGGTGCAAGTGCACTCCCTGGACTCACTGCACTGCATTCCCAGTGGTGACAGTGAAGTCTTTGGACTCACTGCACTCCATCCCCACTGGTGCCTTTGCACTCCCTGGACTCACTGCACTGCTCCAGCCGCGGCAGCCGCTCCAGCCGCGGTAGCCCTCCAGCCGTGGCAGCCGCTCCACTCGGTAGCGGCTGGAGCGGCTGCCGCGGTTGGAGCGGCTGGAGCGGCTGCCGCGGCTGGAGCGGCTGCCGCGGATGGAGAGGCTGGCGAGGCTGGAGGGGCTGGAGCGGCTGCCGCGGCTGGAGCGGCTGGAGCGGCTGCCGCGGCTGGAGCGTCTGCCGCGGCTGGAGGGCCTACCGCGGGGTTGACTCGGCTGGAGCGGATACCGAGGCTGGAACGGCACTCTCTGGACTCACTGAAATGCATTCTCAGTGGTGCCAGTGCACTCTCTGGACTCACTGCTCTGCATCCCCAGTGGTGCTAGTGCACTCTGGACTCACTGCAGTGCATCCCCAGTGGTGCCAGTGCACTCTCTGGACTCACTGCACCGCATTCCCACTGGTGTCAGTGCACTCTGTGGACTCACTGCACTGCATCCCCAGTGGTGTCAGTGCACTCTCTGGACTCCCGGCACCGTATCCCCAGTGGTGCCAGTGCATTCGCTGGACTCACGGCACTGCATCCACAGTGGTGCCAGTGCACTCTCTGGACTCACTGAAGTGCATTCTCAGTGGAGCCAGTGCACTCTCTGGACTCACTGCACTGCATCCCCAGTGGTGCCAGTGCACTCTCTGGACTCACTGCAGTGCATCCCAAGTGGTGCCAATGCACTCTCTGGACTCACTGCAGTGCATCCCCAGTGGTGCCAGTACACTCACTGGACTCACTGCACTGCATCCCCAGTGGTGCCAGTGCAGTCTCTGCACTCACTGAAGTGCATCTCCAGTGGTGCCAGAGCACTCTCTGGACTCACTGCAGTGCATCCCAGTGGTGCCAGTGCACTCTCTGGACTCACTGCACTGCATCCCCAGTGGTGCCAGTGCACTCTCTGGACTCACTGCACTGCATCTCCAATGGTGCCAGTGCACTCTCTGGACTCACTGCACTGCATCCCCAGTGGTGCCAATGCACTCTCTGGACTCACTGCTGTGCATCCCCAGTGGTGCCAGTACACTCACTGGACTGACTGAAGTGCATTCCCAGTGGTGACATTGAAGTCTTTGGACTCACTGCACTCCATCCCCACTGGTGCCTTTGCACTCCCTGGACTCACTGCACTGCTCCAGCCGCGGCAGCCGCTCCAGCCGCGGTAGCCCTCCAGCCGTGGCAGCCGCTCCACTCGGTAGCGGCTGGAGCGGCTGCCGCGGCTGGAGCGGCTGGAGCGGCTGCCGCGGCTGGAGCGGCTGCCGCGGATGGAGAGGCTGGCGCGGCTGGAGGGGCTGGAGCGGCTGCCGCGGCTGGAGCGGCTGGAGCGGCTGCCGCGGCTGGAGCGTCTGCCGCGGCTGGAGGGGCTACCGCGGGGTTGACTCGGCTGGAGCGGATGCCGAGGCTGGAACGGCACTCTCTGGACTCACTGAAATGCATTCTCAGTGGTGCCAGTGCACTCTCTGGACTCACTGCTCTGCATCCCCAGTGGTGCTAGTGCACTCTCTGGACTCACTGCAGTGCATCCCCAGTGGTGCCATTGCACTCTCTGGACTCACTGCACCGCATTCCCACTGGTGCCAGTGCGCTCTCTGGACTCACTGCACTGCATCCCCAGTGGTGCCAGTGCGCTCTCAGGACTCACTGCAGGGCATCCCCAGTGGTGCCAGTGCACTCTCTGGACTCACTGCACTGCATCCCCAGTCCTGCCAGTGCACTCTCTTGACTCACTGCAGTACATCCCCAGTGGTGCCAGTACACTCACTGGACTGACTGAAGTGCATCCCCAGTGGTGTCAGTGCACTCACTGGAGTCACTGCACTGCATCCCCAGTGGTGCAAGTGCACTCCCTGGACTCACTGCACTGCATTCCCAGTGGTGACAGTGAAGTCTTTGGACTCACTGCACTCCATCCCCACTGGTGCCTTTGCACTCCCTGGACTCACTGCACTGCTCCAGCCGCGGCAGCCGCTCCAGCCGCGGTAGCCCTCCAGCCGTGGCAGCCGCTCCACTCGGTAGCGGCTGGAGCGGCTGCCGCGGTTGGAGCGGCTGGAGCGGCTGCCGCGGCTGGAGCGGCTGCCGCGGATGGAGAGGCTGGCGAGGCTGGAGGGGCTGGAGCGGCTGCCGCGGCTGGAGCGGCTGGAGCGGCTGCCGCGGCTGGAGCGTCTGCCGCGGCTGGAGGGCCTACCGCGGGGTTGACTCGGCTGGAGCGGATACCGAGGCTGGAACGGCACTCTCTGGACTCACTGAAATGCATTCTCAGTGGTGCCAGTGCACTCTCTGGACTCACTGCTCTGCATCCCCAGTGGTGCTAGTGCACTCTGGACTCACTGCAGTGCATCCCCAGTGGTGCCAGTGCACTCTCTGGACTCACTGCACCGCATTCCCACTGGTGTCAGTGCACTCTGTGGACTCACTGCACTGCATCCCCAGTGGTGTCAGTGCACTCTCTGGACTCCCGGCACCGTATCCCCAGTGGTGCCAGTGCATTCGCTGGACTCACGGCACTGCATCCACAGTGGTGCCAGTGCACTCTCTGGACTCACTGAAGTGCATTCTCAGTGGTGCCAGTGCACTCTCTGGACTCACTGCACTGCATCCCCAGTGGTGCCAGTGCACTCTCTGGACTCACTGCAGTGCATCCCAAGTGGTGCCAATGCACTCTCTGGACTCACTGCAGTGCATCCCCAGTGGTGCCAGTACACTCACTGGACTCACTGCACTGCATCCCCAGTGGTGCCAGTGCAGTCTCTGCACTCACTGAAGTGCATCTCCAGTGGTGCCAGAGCACTCTCTGGACTCACTGCAGTGCATCCCAGTGGTGCCAGTGCACTCTCTGGACACTCTGCACTGCATCCCCACTGGTGCCAGTGCACTCTCTGGACTCACTGCACTGCATCCCCAGTGGTGCCAGTGCACTCTCTGGACTCACTGCACTGCATCTCCAATGGTGCCAGTGCACTCTCTGGACTCACTGCACTGCATCCCCAGTGGTGCCAATGCACTCTCTGGACTCACTGCTGTGCATCCCCAGTGGTGCCAGTACACTCACTGGACTGACTGAAGTGCATTCCCAGTGGTGACATTGAAGTCTTTGGACTCACTGCACTCCATCCCCACTGGTGCCTTTGCACTCCCTGGACTCACTGCACTGCTCCAGCCGCGGCAGCCGCTCCAGCCGCGGTAGCCCTCCAGCCGTGGCAGCCGCTCCACTCGGTAGCGGCTGGAGCGGCTGCCGCGGCTGGAGCGGCTGGAGCGGCTGCCGCGGCTGGAGCGGCTGCCGCGGATGGAGAGGCTGGCGCGGCTGGAGGGGCTGGAGCGGCTGCCGCGGCTGGAGCGGCTGGAGCGGCTGCCGCGGCTGGAGCGTCTGCCGCGGCTGGAGGGGCTACCGCGGGGTTGACTCGGCTGGAGCGGATGCCGAGGCTGGAACGGCACTCTCTGGACTCACTGAAATGCATTCTCAGTGGTGCCAGTGCACTCTCTGGACTCACTGCTCTGCATCCCCAGTGGTGCTAGTGCACTCTCTGGACTCACTGCAGTGCATCCCCAGTGGTGCCATTGCACTCTCTGGACTCACTGCACCGCATTCCCACTGGTGCCAGTGCGCTCTCTGGACTCACTGCACTGCATCCCCAGTGGTGCCAGTGCGCTCTCAGGACTCACTGCAGGGCATCCCCAGTGGTGCCAGTGCACTCTCTGGACTCACTGCACTGCATCCCCAGTCCTGCCAGTGCACTCTCTTGACTCACTGCAGTGCATCCCCAGTGGTGCCAGTACACTCACTGGACTGACTGAAGTGCATCCCCAGTGGTGTCAGTGCACTCACTGGAGTCACTGCACTGCATCCCCAGTGGTGCAAGTGCACTCCCTGGACTCACTGCACTGCATTCCCAGTGGTGACAGTGAAGTCTTTGGACTCACTGCACTCCATCCCCACTGGTGCCTTTGCACTCCCTGGACTCACTGCACTGCTCCAGCCGCGGCAGCCGCTCCAGCCGCGGTAGCCCTCCAGCCGTGGCAGCCGCTCCACTCGGTAGCGGCTGGAGCGGCTGCCGCGGTTGGAGCGGCTGGAGCGGCTGCCGCGGCTGGAGCGGCTGCCGCGGATGGAGAGGCTGGCGAGGCTGGAGGGGCTGGAGCGGCTGCCGCGGCTGGAGCGGCTGGAGCGGCTGCCGCGGCTGGAGCGTCTGCCGCGGCTGGAGGGCCTACCGCGGGGTTGACTCGGCTGGAGCGGATACCGAGGCTGGAACGGCACTCTCTGGACTCACTGAAATGCATTCTCAGTGGTGCCAGTGCACTCTCTGGACTCACTGCTCTGCATCCCCAGTGGTGCTAGTGCACTCTGGACTCACTGCAGTGCATCCCCAGTGGTGCCAGTGCACTCTCTGGACTCACTGCACCGCATTCCCACTGGTGTCAGTGCACTCTGTGGACTCACTGCACTGCATCCCCAGTGGTGTCAGTGCACTCTCTGGACTCCCGGCACCGTATCCCCAGTGGTGCCAGTGCATTCGCTGGACTCACGGCACTGCATCCACAGTGGTGCCAGTGCACTCTCTGGACTCACTGAAGTGCATTCTCAGTGGAGCCAGTGCACTCTCTGGACTCACTGCACTGCATCCCCAGTGGTGCCAGTGCACTCTCTGGACTCACTGCAGTGCATCCCAAGTGGTGCCAATGCACTCTCTGGACTCACTGCAGTGCATCCCCAGTGGTGCCAGTACACTCACTGGACTCACTGCACTGCATCCCCAGTGGTGCCAGTGCAGTCTCTGCACTCACTGAAGTGCATCTCCAGTGGTGCCAGAGCACTCTCTGGACTCACTGCAGTGCATCACCTGTGGTGCCAGTGCACTCTCTGGACACTCTGCACTGCATCCCCACTGGTGCCAGTGCACTCTCTGGACTCACTGCACTGCATCCCCAGTGGTGCCAGTGCACTCTCTGGACTCACTGCACTGCATCTCCAATGGTGCCAGTGCACTCTCTGGACTCACTGCACTGCATCCCCAGTGGTGCCAATGCACTCTCTGGACTCACTGCTGTGCATCCCCAGTGGTGCCAGTACACTCACTGGACTGACTGAAGTGCATTCCCAGTGGTGACATTGAAGTCTTTGGACTCACTGCACTCCATCCCCACTGGTGCCTTTGCACTCCCTGGACTCACTGCACTGCTCCAGCCGCGGCAGCCGCTACAGCCGCGGTAGCCCTCCAGCCGTGGCAGCCGCTCCACTCGGTAGCGGCTGGAGCGGCTGCCGCGGCTGGAGCGGCTGGAGCGGCTGCCGCGGCTGGAGCGGCTGCCGCGGATGGAGAGGCTGGCGCGGCTGGAGGGGCTGGAGCGGCTGCCGCGGCTGGAGCGGCTGGAGCGGCTGCCGCGGCTGGAGCGTCTGCCGCGGCTGGAGGGGCTACCGCGGGGTTGACTCGGCTGGAGCGGATGCCGAGGCTGGAACGGCACTCTCTGGACTCACTGAAATGCATTCTCAGTGGTGCCAGTGCACTCTCTGGACTCACTGCTCTGCATCCCCAGTGGTGCTAGTGCACTCTCTGGACTCACTGCAGTGCATCCCCAGTGGTGCCATTGCACTCTCTGGACTCACTGCACCGCATTCCCACTGGTGCCAGTGCTCTCTCTGGACTCACTGCACTGCATCCCCAGTGGTGCCAGTGCGCTCTCAGGACTCACTGCAGGGCATCCCCAGTGGTGCCAGTGCACTCTCTGGACTCACTGCACTGCATCCCCAGTCCTGCCAGTGCACTCTCTTGACTCACTGCAGTGCATCCCCAGTGGTGCCAGTACACTCACTGGACTGACTGAAGTGCATCCCCAGTGGTGCCAGTGCACTCTCTGGACTCACAGCACTGCATGCCCAGTGGTGCCAGTGCACTCTCTGGACTCACTGCATTGCATCCTCAGTGGTGCCAGTGCACTCTCTGGACTCACTGCACTGCATCCCCAGTCCTGCCAGTGCACTCTCTGGACTCACTGCACTGCATCCCCAATGGTGCCAGTGCACTCTCTGGACTCACTGCACTGCTCCAGCCGCGGCAGCCTCTCCAGGCGCACCAGCCGCGGCATCCGCTCCAGCCTCGGCATCCGCTCCAGCCGCGTTAACCGCTCCAGCCGCGGTAGCTCCTCCAGCCGCGCCAGCCGCTCCAGCCGCGGCAGCCGCTCCAGCCGCTCCAGCCGCGGCATCCGCTCCAGCCGCTCCAGCCGCGGCAGCCGCTCCAACCGCGGCAGCCGCTCCAGTCGCGGCAGCCGCTCCAGCCGCTCCAGCCGCGGCAGCCGCTCCAGCCGCTACCGAGTGGAGCGGCTGCCACGGCTGGAGGGCTACCGCGGCTGGAGCGGCTGCCGCGGCTGGAGAGGCTGGCGCGGCTGGAGGGGCTGGAGCGGCTGCCGCGGCTGGAGCGGCTGGAGCGGCTGCCGCGGCTGGAGCGTCTGCCGCGGCTGGAGGGGCTACCGCGGGGTTGACTCGGCTGGAGCGGATGCCGAGGCTGGAACGGCACTCTCTGGACTCACTGAAATGCATTCTCAGTGGTGCCAGTGCACTCTCTGGACTCACTGCTCTGCATCCCCAGTGGTGCTAGTGCACTCTCTGGACTCACTGCAGTGCATCCCCAGTGGTGCCATTGCACTCTCTGGACTCACTGCACCGCATTCCCACTGGTGCCAGTGCGCTCTCTGGACTCACTGCACTGCATCCCCAGTGGTGCCAGTGCGCTCTCAGGACTCACTGCAGGGCATCCCCAGTGGTGCCAGTGCACTCTCTGGACTCACTGCACTGCATCCCCAGTCCTGCCAGTGCACTCTCTTGACTCACTGCAGTGCATCCCCAGTGGTGCCAGTACACTCACTGGACTGACTGAAGTGCATCCCCAGTGGTGCAAGTGCACTCCCTGGACTCACTGCACTGCATTCCCAGTGGTGACAGTGAAGTCTTTGGACTCACTGCACTCCATCCCCACTGGTGCCTTTGCACTCCCTGGACTCACTGCACTGCTCCAGCCGCGGCAGCCGCTCCAGCCGCGGTAGCCCTCCAGCCGTGGCAGCCGCTCCACTCGGTAGCGGCTGGAGCGGCTGCCGCGGTTGGAGCGGCTGGAGCGGCTGCCGCGGCTGGAGCGGCTGCCGCGGATGGAGAGGCTGGCGAGGCTGGAGGGGCTGGAGCGGCTGCCGCGGCTGGAGCGGCTGGAGCGGCTGCCGCGGCTGGAGCGTCTGCCGCGGCTGGAGGGCCTACCGCGGGGTTGACTCGGCTGGAGCGGATACCGAGGCTGGAACGGCACTCTCTGGACTCACTGAAATGCATTCTCAGTGGTGCCAGTGCACTCTCTGGACTCACTGCTCTGCATCCCCAGTGGTGCTAGTGCACTCTGGACTCACTGCAGTGCATCCCCAGTGGTGCCAGTGCACTCTCTGGACTCACTGCACCGCATTCCCACTGGTGTCAGTGCACTCTGTGGACTCACTGCACTGCAACCCCAGTGGTGTCAGTGCACTCTCTGGACTCCCGGCACCGTATCCCCAGTGGTGCCAGTGCATTCGCTGGACTCACGGCACTGCATCCACAGTGGTGCCAGTGCACTCTCTGGACTCACTGAAGTGCATTCTCAGTGGAGCCAGTGCACTCTCTGGACTCACTGCACTGCATCCCCAGTGGTGCCAGTGCACTCTCTGGACTCACTGCAGTGCATCCCAAGTGGTGCCAATGCACTCTCTGGACTCACTGCAGTGCATCCCCAGTGGTGCCAGTACACTCACTGGACTCACTGCACTGCATCCCCAGTGGTGCCAGTGCAGTCTCTGCACTCACTGAAGTGCATCTCCAGTGGTGCCAGAGCACTCTCTGGACTCACTGCAGTGCATCCCAGTGGTGCCAGTGCACTCTCTGGACACTCTGCACTGCATCCCCACTGGTGCCAGTGCACTCTCTGGACTCACTGCACTGCATCCCCAGTGGTGCCAGTGCACTCTCTGGACTCACTGCACTGCATCTCCAATGGTGCCAGTGCACTCTCTGGACTCACTGCACTGCATCCCCAGTGGTGCCAATGCACTCTCTGGACTCACTGCTGTGCATCCCCAGTGGTGCCAGTACACTCACTGGACTGACTGAAGTGCATTCCCAGTGGTGACATTGAAGTCTTTGGACTCACTGCACTCCATCCCCACTGGTGCCTTTGCACTCCCTGGACTCACTGCACTGCTCCAGCCGCGGCAGCCGCTCCAGCCGCGGTAGCCCTCCAGCCGTGGCAGCCGCTCCACTCGGTAGCGGCTGGAGCGGCTGCCGCGGCTGGAGCGGCTGGAGCGGCTGCCGCGGCTGGAGCGGCTGCCGCGGATGGAGAGGCTGGCGCGGCTGGAGGGGCTGGAGCGGCTGCCGCGGCTGGAGCGGCTGGAGCGGCTGCCGCGGCTGGAGCGTCTGCCGCGGCTGGAGGGGCTACCGCGGGGTTGACTCGGCTGGAGCGGATGCCGAGGCTGGAACGGCACTCTCTGGACTCACTGAAATGCATTCTCAGTGGTGCCAGTGCACTCTCTGGACTCACTGCTCTGCATCCCCAGTGGTGCTAGTGCACTCTCTGGACTCACTGCAGTGCATCCCCAGTGGTGCCATTGCACTCTCTGGACTCACTGCACCGCATTCCCACTGGTGCCAGTGCGCTCTCTGGACTCACTGCACTGCATCCCCAGTGGTGCCAGTGCGCTCTCAGGACTCACTGCAGGGCATCCCCAGTGGTGCCAGTGCACTCTCTGGACTCACTGCACTGCATCCCCAGTGGTGCCAGTACACTCACTGGACTGACTGAAGTGCATCCCCAGTGGTGTCAGTGCACTCACTGGAGTCACTGCACTGCATCCCCAGTGGTGCAAGTGCACTCCCTGGACTCACTGCACTGCATTCCCAGTGGTGACAGTGAAGTCTTTGGACTCACTGCACTCCATCCCCACTGGTGCCTTTGCACTCCCTGGACTCACTGCACTGCTCCAGCCGCGGCAGCCGCTCCAGCCGCGGTAGCCCTCCAGCCGTGGCAGCCGCTCCACTCGGTAGCGGCTGGAGCGGCTGCCGCGGTTGGAGCGGCTGGAGCGGCTGCCGCGGCTGGAGCGGCTGCCGCGGATGGAGAGGCTGGCGAGGCTGGAGGGGCTGGAGCGGCTGCCGCGGCTGGAGCGGCTGGAGCGGCTGCCGCGGCTGGAGCGTCTGCCGCGGCTGGAGGGCCTACCGCGGGGTTGACTCGGCTGGAGCGGATACCGAGGCTGGAACGGCACTCTCTGGACTCACTGAAATGCATTCTCAGTGGTGCCAGTGCACTCTCTGGACTCACTGCTCTGCATCCCCAGTGGTGCTAGTGCACTCTGGACTCACTGCAGTGCATCCCCAGTGGTGCCAGTGCACTCTCTGGACTCACTGCACCGCATTCCCAGTGGTGTCAGTGCACTCTCTGGACTCCCGGCACCGTATCCCCAGTGGTGCCAGTGCATTCGCTGGACTCACGGCACTGCATCCCCAGTGGTGCCAGTGCACTCTCTGGACTCACTGCAGTGCATCCCAAGTGGTGCCAATGCACTCTCTGGACTCACTGCAGTGCATCCCCAGTGGTGCCAGTACACTCACTGGACTCACTGCACTGCATCCCCAGTGGTGCCAGTGCAGTCTCTGCACTCACTGAAGTGCATCTCCAGTGGTGCCAGAGCACTCTCTGGACTCACTGCAGTGCATCCCAGTGGTGCCAGTGCACTCTCTGGACACTCTGCACTGCATCCCCACTGGTGCCAGTGCACTCTCTGGACTCACTGCACTGCATCCCCAGTGGTGCCAGTGCACTCTCTGGACTCACTGCACTGCATCTCCAATGGTGCCAGTGCACTCTCTGGACTCACTGCACTGCATCCCCAGTGGTGCCAATGCACTCTCTGGACTCACTGCTGTGCATCCCCAGTGGTGCCAGTACACTCACTGGACTGACTGAAGTGCATTCCCAGTGGTGACATTGAAGTCTTTGGACTCACTGCACTCCATCCCCACTGGTGCCTTTGCACTCCCTGGACTCACTGCACTGCTCCAGCCGCGGCAGCCGCTCCAGCCGCGGTAGCCCTCCAGCCGTGGCAGCCGCTCCACTCGGTAGCGGCTGGAGCGGCTGCCGCGGCTGGAGCGGCTGGAGCGGCTGCCGCGGCTGGAGCGGCTGCCGCGGATGGAGAGGCTGGCGCGGCTGGAGGGGCTGGAGCGGCTGCCGCGGCTGGAGCGGCTGGAGCGGCTGCCGCGGCTGGAGCGTCTGCCGCGGCTGGAGGGGCTACCGCGGGGTTGACTCGGCTGGAGCGGATGCCGAGGCTGGAACGGCACTCTCTGGACTCACTGAAATGCATTCTCAGTGGTGCCAGTGCACTCTCTGGACTCACTGCTCTGCATCCCCAGTGGTGCTAGTGCACTCTCTGGACTCACTGCAGTGCATCCCCAGTGGTGCCATTGCACTCTCTGGACTCACTGCACCGCATTCCCACTGGTGCCAGTGCGCTCTCTGGACTCACTGCACTGCATCCCCAGTGGTGCCAGTGCGCTCTCAGGACTCACTGCAGGGCATCCCCAGTGGTGCGAGTGCACTCTCTGGACTCACTGCAATGCATCCCCAGTCCTGCCAGTGCACTCTCTTGACTCACTGCAGTGCATCCCCAGTGGTGCCAGTACACTCACTGGACTGACTGAAGTGCATCCCCAGTGGTGTCAGTGCACTCACTGGAGTCACTGCACTGCATCCCCAGTGGTGCAAGTGCACTCCCTGGACTCACTGCACTGCATTCCCAGTGGTGACAGTGAAGTCTTTGGACTCACTGCACTCCATCCCCACTGGTGCCTTTGCACTCCCTGGACTCACTGCACTGCTCCAGCCGCGGCAGCCGCTCCAGCCGCGGTAGCCCTCCAGCCGTGGCAGCCGCTCCACTCGGTAGCGGCTGGAGCGGCTGCCGCGGTTGGAGCGGCTGGAGCGGCTGCCGCGGCTGGAGCGGCTGCCGCGGATGGAGAGGCTGGCGAGGCTGGAGGGGCTGGAGCGGCTGCCGCGGCTGGAGCGGCTGGAGCGGCTGCCGCGGCTGGAGCGTCTGCCGCGGCTGGAGGGCCTACCGCGGGGTTGACTCGGCTGGAGCGGATACCGAGGCTGGAACGGCACTCTCTGGACTCACTGAAATGCATTCTCAGTGGTGCCAGTGCACTCTCTGGACTCACTGCTCTGCATCCCCAGTGGTGCTAGTGCACTCTGGACTCACTGCAGTGCATCCCCAGTGGTGCCAGTGCACTCTCTGGACTCACTGCACCGCATTCCCACTGGTGTCAGTGCACTCTGTGGACTCACTGCACTGCATCCCCAGTGGTGTCAGTGCACTCTCTGGACTCCCGGCACCGTATCCCCAGTGGTGCCAGTGCATTCGCTGGACTCACGGCACTGCATCCACAGTGGTGCCAGTGCACTCTCTGGACTCACTGAAGTGCATTCTCAGTGGAGCCAGTGCACTCTCTGGACTCACTGCACTGCATCCCCAGTGGTGCCAGTGCACTCTCTGGACTCACTGCAGTGCATCCCAAGTGGTGCCAATGCACTCTCTGGACTCACTGCAGTGCATCCCCAGTGGTGCCAGTACACTCACTGGACTCACTGCACTGCATCCCCAGTGGTGCCAGTGCAGTCTCTGCACTCACTGAAGTGCATCTCCAGTGGTGCCAGAGCACTCTCTGGACTCACTGCAGTGCATCACCTGTGGTGCCAGTGCACTCTCTGGACACTCTGCACTGCATCCCCACTGGTGCCAGTGCACTCTCTGGACTCACTGCACTGCATCCCCAGTGGTGCCAGTGCACTCTCTGGACTCACTGCACTGCATCTCCAATGGTGCCAGTGCACTCTCTGGACTCACTGCACTGCATCCCCAGTGGTGCCAATGCACTCTCTGGACTCACTGCTGTGCATCCCCAGTGGTGCCAGTACACTCACTGGACTGACTGAAGTGCATTCCCAGTGGTGACATTGAAGTCTTTGGACTCACTGCACTCCATCCCCACTGGTGCCTTTGCACTCCCTGGACTCACTGCACTGCTCCAGCCGCGGCAGCCGCTCCAGCCGCGGTAGCCCTCCAGCCGTGGCAGCCGCTCCACTCGGTAGCGGCTGGAGCGGCTGCCGCGGCTGGAGCGGCTGCCGCGGCTGGAGCGGCTGCCGCGGATGGAGAGGCTGGCGCGGCTGGAGGGGCTGGAGCGGCTGCCGCGGCTGGAGCGGCTGGAGCGGCTGCCGCGGCTGGAGCGTCTGCCGCGGCTGGAGGGGCTACCGCGGGGTTGACTCGGCTGGAGCGGATGCCGAGGCTGGAACGGCACTCTCTGGACTCACTGAAATGCATTCTCAGTGGTGCCAGTGCACTCTCTGGACTCAGTGCTCTGCATCCCCAGTGGTGCTAGTGCACTCTCTGGACTCACTGCAGTGCATCCCCAGTGGTGCCATTGCACTCTCTGGACTCACTGCACCGCATTCCCACTGGTGCCAGTGCGCTCTCTGGACTCACTGCACTGCATCCCCAGTGGTGCCAGTGCGCTCTCAGGACTCACTGCAGGGCATCCCCAGTGGTGCCAGTGCACTCTCTGGACTCACTGCACTGCATCCCCAGTCCTGCCAGTGCACTCTCTTGACTCACTGCAGTGCATCCCCAGTGGTGCCAGTACACTCACTGGACTGACTGAAGTGCATCCCCAGTGGTGTCAGTGCACTCACTGGAGTCACTGCACTGCATCTCCAATGGTGCCAGTGCACTCTCTGGACTCACTGCACTGCATCCCCAGTGGTGCCAATGCACTCTCTGGACTCACTGCTGTGCATCCCCAGTGGTGCCAGTACACTCACTGGACTGACTGAAGTGCATTCCCAGTGGTGACATTGAAGTCTTTGGACTCACTGCACTCCATCCCCACTGGTGCCTTTGCACTCCCTGGACTCACTGCACTGCTCCAGCCGCGGCAGCCGCTCCAGCCGCGGTAGCCCTCCAGCCGTGGCAGCCGCTCCACTCGGTAGCGGCTGGAGCGGCTGCCGCGGCTGGAGCGGCTGGAGCGGCTGCCGCGGCTGGAGCGGCTGCCGCGGATGGAGAGGCTGGCGCGGCTGGAGGGGCTGGAGCGGCTGCCGCGGCTGGAGCGGCTGGAGCGGCTGCCGCGGCTGGAGCGTCTGCCGCGGCTGGAGGGGCTACCGCGGGGTTGACTCGGCTGGAGCGGATGCCGAGGCTGGAACGGCACTCTCTGGACTCACTGAAATGCATTCTCAGTGGTGCCAGTGCACTCTCTGGACTCACTGCTCTGCATCCCCAGTGGTGCTAGTGCACTCTCTGGACTCACTGCAGTGCATCCCCAGTGGTGCCATTGCACTCTCTGGACTCACTGCACCGCATTCCCACTGGTGCCAGTGCGCTCTCTGGACTCACTGCACTGCATCCCCAGTGGTGCCAGTGCGCTCTCAGGACTCACTGCAGGGCATCCCCAGTGGTGCGAGTGCACTCTCTGGACTCACTGCACTGCATCCCCAGTCCTGCCAGTGCACTCTCTTGACTCACTGCAGTGCATCCCCAGTGGTGCCAGTACACTCACTGGACTGACTGAAGTGCATCCCCAGTGGTGTCAGTGCACTCACTGGAGTCACTGCACTGCATCCCCAGTGGTGCAAGTGCACTCCCTGGACTCACTGCACTGCATTCCCAGTGGTGACAGTGAAGTCTTTGGACTCACTGCACTCCATCCCCACTGGTGCCTTTGCACTCCCTGGACTCACTGCACTGCTCCAGCCGCGGCAGCCGCTCCAGCCGCGGTAGCCCTCCAGCCGTGGCAGCCGCTCCACTCGGTAGCGGCTGGAGCGGCTGCCGCGGTTGGAGCGGCTGGAGCGGCTGCCGCGGCTGGAGCGGCTGCCGCGGATGGAGAGGCTGGCGAGGCTGGAGGGGCTGGAGCGGCTGCCGCGGCTGGAGCGGCTGGAGCGGCTGCCGCGGCTGGAGCGTCTGCCGCGGCTGGAGGGCCTACCGCGGGGTTGACTCGGCTGGAGCGGATACCGAGGCTGGAACGGCACTCTCTGGACTCACTGAAATGCATTCTCAGTGGTGCCAGTGCACTCTCTGGACTCACTGCTCTGCATCCACAGTGGTGCTAGTGCACTCTGGACTCACTGCAGTGCATCCCCAGTGGTGCCAGTGCACTCTCTGGACTCACTGCACCGCATTCCCACTGGTGTCAGTGCACTCTGTGGACTCACTGCACTGCATCCCCAGTGGTGTCAGTGCACTCTCTGGACTCCCGGCACCGTATCCCCAGTGGTGCCAGTGCATTCGCTGGACTCACGGCACTGCATCCACAGTGGTGCCAGTGCACTCTCTGGACTCACTGAAGTGCATTCTCAGTGGAGCCAGTGCACTCTCTGGACTCACTGCACTGCATCCCCAGTGGTGCCAGTGCACTCTCTGGACTCACTGCAGTGCATCCCAAGTGGTGCCAATGCACTCTCTGGACTCACTGCAGTGCATCCCCAGTGGTGCCAGTACACTCACTGGACTCACTGCACTGCATCCCCAGTGGTGCCAGTGCAGTCTCTGCACTCACTGAAGTGCATCTCCAGTGGTGCCAGAGCACTCTCTGGACTCACTGCAGTGCATCACCTGTGGTGCCAGTGCACTCTCTGGACACTCTGCACTGCATCCCCACTGGTGCCAGTGCACTCTCTGGACTCACTGCACTGCATCCCCAGTGGTGCCAGTGCACTCTCTGGACTCACTGCACTGCATCTCCAATGGTGCCAGTGCACTCTCTGGACTCACTGCACTGCATCCCCAGTGGTGCCAATGCACTCTCTGGACTCACTGCTGTGCATCCCCAGTGGTGCCAGTACACTCACTGGACTGACTGAAGTGCATTCCCAGTGGTGACATTGAAGTCTTTGGACTCACTGCACTCCATCCCCACTGGTGCCTTTGCACTCCCTGGACTCACTGCACTGCTCCAGCCGCGGCAGCCGCTCCAGCCGCGGTAGCCCTCCAGCCGTGGCAGCCGCTCCACTCGGTAGCGGCTGGAGCGGCTGCCGCGGCTGGAGCGGCTGCCGCGGCTGGAGCGGCTGCCGCGGATGGAGAGGCTGGCGCGGCTGGAGGGGCTGGAGCGGCTGCCGCGGCTGGAGCGGCTGGAGCGGCTGCCGCGGCTGGAGCGTCTGCCGCGGCTGGAGGGGCTACCGCGGGGTTGACTCGGCTGGAGCGGATGCCGAGGCTGGAACGGCACTCTCTGGACTCACTGAAATGCATTCTCAGTGGTGCCAGTGCACTCTCTGGACTCAGTGCTCTGCATCCCCAGTGGTGCTATTGCACTCTCTGGACTCACTGCAGTGCATCCCCAGTGGTGCCATTGCACTCTCTGGACTCACTGCACCGCATTCCCACTGGTGCCAGTGCGCTCTCTGGACTCACTGCACTGCATCCCCAGTGGTGCCAGTGCGCTCTCAGGACTCACTGCAGGGCATCCCCAGTGGTGCCAGTGCACTCTCTGGACTCACTGCACTGCATCCCCAGTCCTGCCAGTGCACTCTCTTGACTCACTGCAGTGCATCCCCAGTGGTGCCAGTACACTCACTGGACTGACTGAAGTGCATCCCCAGTGGTGTCAGTGCACTCACTGGAGTCACTGCACTGCATCCCCAGTGGTGCAAGTGCACTCCCTGGACTCACTGCACTGCATTCCCAGTGGTGACAGTGAAGTCTTTGGACTCACTGCACTCCATCCCCACTGGTGCCTTTGCACTCCCTGGACTCACTGCACTGCTCCAGCCGCGGCAGCCGCTCCAGCCGCGGTAGCCCTCCAGCCGTGGCAGCCGCTCCACTCGGTAGCGGCTGGAGCGGCTGCCGCGGTTGGAGCGGCTGGAGCGGCTGCCGCGGCTGGAGCGGCTGCCGCGGATGGAGAGGCTGGCGAGGCTGGAGGGGCTGGAGCGGCTGCCGCGGCTGGAGCGGCTGGAGCGGCTGCCGCGGCTGGAGCGTCTGCCGCGGCTGGAGGGCCTACCGCGGGGTTGACTCGGCTGGAGCGGATACCGAGGCTGGAACGGCACTCTCTGGACTCACTGAAATGCATTCTCAGTGGTGCCAGTGCACTCTCTGGACTCACTGCTCTGCATCCCCAGTGGTGCTAGTGCACTCTGGACTCACTGCAGTGCATCCCCAGTGGTGCCAGTGCACTCTCTGGACTCACTGCACCGCATTCCCACTGGTGTCAGTGCACTCTGTGGACTCACTGCACTGCATCCCCAGTGGTGTCAGTGCACTCTCTGGACTCCCGGCACCGTATCCCCAGTGGTGCCAGTGCATTCGCTGGACTCACTGAAGTGCATTCTCAGTGGAGCCAGTGCACTCTCTGGACTCACTGCACTGCATCCCCAGTGGTGCCAGTGCACTCTCTGGACTCACTGCAGTGCATCCCAAGTGGTGCCAATGCACTCTCTGGACTCACTGCAGTGCATCCCCAGTGGTGCCAGTACACTCACTGGACTCACTGCACTGCATCCCCAGTGGTGCCAGTGCAGTCTCTGCACTCACTGAAGTGCATCTCCAGTGGTGCCAGAGCACTCTCTGGACTCACTGCAGTGCATCCCAGTGGTGCCAGTGCACTCTCTGGACACTCTGCACTGCATCCCCACTGGTGCCAGTGCACTCTCTGGACTCACTGCACTGCATCCCCAGTGGTGCCAGTGCACTCTCTGGACTCACTGCACTGCATCTCCAATGGTGCCAGTGCACTCTCTGGACTCACTGCACTGCATCCCCAGTGGTGCCAATGCACTCTCTGGACTCACTGCTGTGCATCCCCAGTGGTGCCAGTACACTCACTGGACTGACTGAAGTGCATTCCCAGTGGTGACATTGAAGTCTTTGGACTCACTGCACTCCATCCCCACTGGTGCCTTTGCACTCCCTGGACTCACTGCACTGCTCCAGCCGCGGCAGCCGCTCCAGCCGCGGTAGCCCTCCAGCCGTGGCAGCCGCTCCACTCGGTAGCGGCTGGAGCGGCTGCCGCGGCTGGAGCGGCTGGAGCGGCTGCCGCGGCTGGAGCGGCTGCCGCGGTTGGAGCGGCTGGAGCGGCTGCCGCGGCTGGAGCGGCTGCCGCGGATGGAGAGGCTGGCGCGGCTGGAGGGGCTGGAGCGGCTGCCGCGGCTGGAGCGGCTGGAGCGGCTGCCGCGGCTGGAGCGTCTGCCGCGGCTGGAGGGGCTACTGCGGGGTTGACTCGGCTGGAGCGGATGCCGAGGCTGGAACGGCACTCTCTGGACTCACTGAAATGCATTCTCAGTGGTGCCAGTGCACTCTCTGGACTCACTGCTCTGCATCCCCAGTGGTGCTAGTGCACTCTCTGGACTCACTGCAGTGCATCCCCAGTGGTGCCATTGCACTCTCTGGACTCACTGCACCGCATTCCCACTGGTGCCAGTGCGCTCTCTGGACTCACTGCACTGCATCCCCAGTGGTGCCAGTGCGCTCTCAGGACTCACTGCAGGGCATCCCCAGTGGTGCCAGTGCACTCTCTGGACTCACTGCACTGCATCCCCAGTCCTGCCAGTGCACTCTCTTGACTCACTGCAGTGCATCCCCAGTGGTGCCAGTACACTCACTGGACTGACTGAAGTGCATCCCCAGTGGTGTCAGTGCACTCACTGGAGTCACTGCACTGCATCCCCAGTGGTGCAAGTGCACTCCCTGGACTCACTGCACTGCATTCCCAGTGGTGACAGTGAAGTCTTTGGACTCACTGCACTCCATCCCCACTGGTGCCTTTGCACTCCCTGGACTCACTGCACTGCTCCAGCCGCGGCAGCCGCTCCAGCCGCGGTAGCCCTCCAGCCGTGGCAGCCGCTCCACTCGGTAGCGGCTGGAGCGGCTGCCGCGGTTGGAGCGGCTGGAGCGGCTGCCGCGGCTGGAGCGGCTGCCGCGGATGGAGAGGCTGGCGAGGCTGGAGGGGCTGGAGCGGCTGCCGCGGCTGGAGCGGCTGGAGCGGCTGCCGCGGCTGGAGCGTCTGCCGCGGCTGGAGGGCCTACCGCGGGGTTGACTCGGCTGGAGCGGATACCGAGGCTGGAACGGCACTCTCTGGACTCACTGAAATGCATTCTCAGTGGTGCCAGTGCACTCTCTGGACTCACTGCTCTGCATCCCCAGTGGTGCTAGTGCACTCTGGACTCACTGCAGTGCATCCCCAGTGGTGCCAGTGCACTCTCTGGACTCACTGCACCGCATTCCCACTGGTGTCAGTGCACTCTGTGGACTCACTGCACTGCATCCCCAGTGGTGTCAGTGCACTCTCTGGACTCCCGGCACCGTATCCCCAGTGGTGCCAGTGCATTCGCTGGACTCACGGCACTGCATCCACAGTGGTGCCAGTGCACTCTCTGGACTCACTGAAGTGCATTCTCAGTGGAGCCAGTGCACTCTCTGGACTCACTGCACTGCATCCCCAGTGGTGCCAGTGCACTCTCTGGACTCACTGCAGTGCATCCCAAGTGGTGCCAATGCACTCTCTGGACTCACTGCAGTGCATCCCCAGTGGTGCCAGTACACTCACTGGACTCACTGCACTGCATCCCCAGTGGTGCCAGTGCAGTCTCTGCACTCACTGAAGTGCATCTCCAGTGGTGCCAGAGCACTCTCTGGACTCACTGCAGTGCATCCCAGTGGTGCCAGTGCACTCTCTGGACACTCTGCACTGCATCCCCACTGGTGCCAGTGCACTCTCTGGACTCACTGCACTGCATCCCCAGTGGTGCCAGTGCACTCTCTGGACTCACTGCACTGCATCTCCAATGGTGCCAGTGCACTCTCTGGACTCACTGCACTGCATCCCCAGTGGTGCCAATGCACTCTCTGGACTCACTGCTGTGCATCCCCAGTGGTGCCAGTACACTCACTGGACTGACTGAAGTGCATTCCCAGTGGTGACATTGAAGTCTTTGGACTCACTGCACTCCATCCCCACTGGTGCCTTTGCACTCCCTGGACTCACTGCACTGCTCCAGCCGCGGCAGCCGCTCCAGCCGCGGTAGCCCTCCAGCCGTGGCAGCCGCTCAACTCGGTAGCGGCTGGAGCGGCTGCCGCGGCTGGAGCGGCTGGAGCGGCTGCCGCGGCTGGAGCGGCTGCCGCGGATGGAGAGGCTGGCGCGGCTGGAGGGGCTGGAGCGGCTGCCGCGGCTGGAGCGGCTGGAGCGGCTGCCGCGGCTGGAGCGTCTGCCGCGGCTGGAGGGGCTACCGCGGGGTTGACTCGGCTGGAGCGGATGCCGAGGCTGGAACGGCACTCTCTGGACTCACTGAAATGCATTCTCAGTGGTGCCAGTGCACTCTCTGGACTCACTGCTCTGCATCCCCAGTGGTGCTAGTGCACTCTCTGGACTCACTGCAGTGCATCCCCAGTGGTGCCATTGCACTCTCTGGACTCACTGCACCGCATTCCCACTGGTGCCAGTGCGCTCTCTGGACTCACTGCACTGCATCCCCAGTGGTGCCAGTGCGCTCTCAGGACTCACTGCAGGGCATCCCCAGTGGTGCCAGTGCACTCTCTGGACTCACTGCACTGCATCCCCAGTCCTGCCAGTGCACTCTCTTGACTCACTGCAGTGCATCCCCAGTGGTGCCAGTACACTCACTGGACTGACTGAAGTGCATCCCCAGTGGTGTCAGTGCACTCACTGGAGTCACTGCACTGCATCCCCAGTGGTGCAAGTGCACTCCCTGGACTCACTGCACTGCATTCCCAGTGGTGACAGTGAAGTCTTTGGACTCACTGCACTCCATCCCCACTGGTGCCTTTGCACTCCCTGGACTCACTGCACTGCTCCAGCCGCGGCAGCCGCTCCAGCCGCGGTAGCCGCTCCAGCCGTGGCAGCCGCTCCACTCGGTAGCGGCTGGAGCGGCTGCCGCGGTTGGAGCGGCTGGAGCGGCTGCCGCGGCTGGAGCGGCTGCCGCGGATGGAGAGGCTGGCGAGGCTGGAGGGGCTGGAGCGGCTGCCGCGGCTGGAGCGGCTGGAGCGGCTGCCGCGGCTGGAGCGTCTGCCGCGGCTGGAGGGCCTACCGCGGGGTTGACTCGGCTGGAGCGGATACCGAGGCTGGAACGGCACTCTCTGGACTCACTGAAATGCATTCTCAGTGGTGCCAGTGCACTCTCTGGACTCACTGCTCTGCATCCCCAGTGGTGCTAGTGCACTCTGGACTCACTGCAGTGCATCCCCAGTGGTGCCAGTGCACTCTCTGGACTCACTGCACCGCATTCCCACTGGTGTCAGTGCACTCTGTGGACTCACTGCACTGCATCCCCAGTGGTGTCAGTGCACTCTCTGGACTCCCGGCACCGTATCCCCAGTGGTGCCAGTGCATTCGCTGGACTCACGGCACTGCATCCCCAGTGGTGCCAGTGCACTCTCTGGACTCACTGAAGTGCATTCTCAGTGGTGCCAGTGCACTCTCTGGACTCACTGCACTGCATCCCCAGTGGTGCCAGTGCACTCTCTGGACTCACTGCAGTGCATCCCAAGTGGTGCCAATGCACTCTCTGGACTCACTGCAGTGCATCCCCAGTGGTGCCAGTACACTCACTGGACTCACTGCACTGCATCCCCAGTGGTGCCAGTGCAGTCTCTGCACTCACTGAAGTGCATCTCCAGTGGTGCCAGAGCACTCTCTGGACTCACTGCAGTGCATCCCAGTGGTGCCAGTGCACTCTCTGGACACTCTGCACTGCATCCCCACTGGTGCCAGTGCACTCTCTGGACTCACTGCACTGCATCCCCAGTGGTGCCAGTGCACTCTCTGGACTCACTGCACTGCATCTCCAATGGTGCCAGTGCACTCTCTGGACTCACTGCACTGCATCCCCAGTGGTGCCAATGCACTCTCTGGACTCACTGCTGTGCATCCCCAGTGGTGCCAGTACACTCACTGGACTGACTGAAGTGCATTCCCAGTGGTGACATTGAAGTCTTTGGACTCACTGCACTCCATCCCCACTGGTGCCTTTGCACTCCCTGGACTCACTGCACTGCTCCAGCCGCGGCAGCCGCTCCAGCCGCGGTAGCCCTCCAGCCGTGGCAGCCGCTCCACTCGGTAGCGGCTGGAGCGGCTGCCGCGGCTGGAGCGGCTGGAGCGGCTGCCGCGGCTGGAGCGGCTGCCGCGGATGGAGAGGCTGGCGCGGCTGGAGGGGCTGGAGCGGCTGCCGCGGCTGGAGCGGCTGGAGCGGCTGCCGCGGCTGGAGCGTCTGCCGCGGCTGGAGGGGCTACCGCGGGGTTGACTCGGCTGGAGCGGATGCCGAGGCTGGAACGGCACTCTCTGGACTCACTGAAATGCATTCTCAGTGGTGCCAGTGCACTCTCTGGACTCACTGCTCTGCATCCCCAGTGGTGCTAGTGCACTCTCTGGACTCACTGCAGTGCATCCCCAGTGGTGCCATTGCACTCTCTGGACTCACTGCACCGCATTCCCACTGGTGCCAGTGCGCTCTCTGGACTCACTGCACTGCATCCCCAGTGGTGCCAGTGCGCTCTCAGGACTCACTGCAGGGCATCCCCAGTGGTGCCAGTGCACTCTCTGGACTCACTGCACTGCATCCCCAGTCCTGCCAGTGCACTCTCTTGACTCACTGCAGTGCATCCCCAGTGGTGCCAGTACACTCACTGGACTGACTGAAGTGCATCCCCAGTGGTGTCAGTGCACTCACTGGAGTCACTGCACTGCATCCCCAGTGGTGCAAGTGCACTCCCTGGACTCACTGCACTGCATTCCCAGTGGTGACAGTGAAGTCTTTGGACTCACTGCACTCCATCCCCACTGGTGCCTTTGCACTCCCTGGACTCACTGCACTGCTCCAGCCGCGGCAGCCGCTCCAGCCGCGGTAGCCCTCCAGCCGTGGCAGCCGCTCCACTCGGTAGCGGCTGGAGCGGCTGCCGCGGTTGGAGCGGCTGGAGCGGCTGCCGCGGCTGGAGCGGCTGCCGCGGATGGAGAGGCTGGCGAGGCTGGAGGGGCTGGAGCGGCTGCCGCGGCTGGAGCGGCTGGAGCGGCTGCCGCGGCTGGAGCGTCTGCCGCGGCTGGAGGGCCTACCGCGGGGTTGACTCGGCTGGAGCGGATACCGAGGCTGGAACGGCACTCTCTGGACTCACTGAAATGCATTCTCAGTGGTGCCAGTGCACTCTCTGGACTCACTGCTCTGCATCCCCAGTGGTGCTAGTGCACTCTGGACTCACTGCAGTGCATCCCCAGTGGTGCCAGTGCACTCTCTGGACTCACTGCACCGCATTCCCACTGGTGTCAGTGCACTCTGTGGACTCACTGCACTGCATCCCCAGTGGTGTCAGTGCACTCTCTGGACTCCCGGCACCGTATCCCCAGTGGTGCCAGTGCATTCGCTGGACTCACGGCACTGCATCCACAGTGGTGCCAGTGCACTCTCTGGACTCACTGAAGTGCATTCTCAGTGGAGCCAGTGCACTCTCTGGACTCACTGCACTGCATCCCCAGTGGTGCCAGTACACTCACTGGACTCACTGCACTGCATCCCCAGTGGTGCCAGTGCAGTCTCTGCACTCACTGAAGTGCATCTCCAGTGGTGCCAGAGCACTCTCTGGACTCACTGCAGTGCATCCCAGTGGTGCCAGTGCACTCTCTGGACACTCTGCACTGCATCCCCACTGGTGCCAGTGCACTCTCTGGACTCACTGCACTGCATCCCCAGTGGTGCCAGTGCACTCTCTGGACTCACTGCACTGCATCTCCAATGGTGCCAGTGCACTCTCTGGACTCACTGCACTGCATCCCCAGTGGTGCCAATGCACTCTCTGGACTCACTGCTGTGCATCCCCAGTGGTGCCAGTACACTCACTGGACTGACTGAAGTGCATTCCCAGTGGTGACATTGAAGTCTTTGGACTCACTGCACTCCATCCCCACTGGTGCCTTTGCACTCCCTGGACTCACTGCACTGCTCCAGCCGCGGCAGCCGCTCCAGCCGCGGTAGCCCTCCAGCCGTGGCAGCCGCTCCACTCGGTAGCGGCTGGAGCGGCTGCCGCGGCTGGAGCGGCTGGAGCGGCTGCCGCGGCTGGAGCGGCTGCCGCGGATGGAGAGGCTGGCGCGGCTGGAGGGGCTGGAGCGGCTGCCGCGGCTGGAGCGGCTGGAGCGGCTGCCGCGGCTGGAGCGTCTGCCGCGGCTGGAGGGGCTACCGCGGGGTTGACTCGGCTGGAGCGGATGCCGAGGCTGGAACGGCACTCTCTGGACTCACTGAAATGCATTCTCAGTGGTGCCAGTGCACTCTCTGGACTCACTGCTCTGCATCCCCAGTGGTGCTAGTGCACTCTCTGGACTCACTGCAGTGCATCCCCAGTGGTGCCATTGCACTCTCTGGACTCACTGCACCGCATTCCCACTGGTGCCAGTGCGCTCTCTGGACTCACTGCACTGCATCCCCAGTGGTGCCAGTGCGCTCTCAGGACTCACTGCAGGGCATCCCCAGTGGTGCGAGTGCACTCTCTGGACTCACTGCACTGCATCCCCAGTCCTGCCAGTGCACTCTCTTGACTCACTGCAGTGCATCCCCAGTGGTGCCAGTACACTCACTGGACTGACTGAAGTGCATCCCCAGTGGTGTCAGTGCACTCACTGGAGTCACTGCACTGCATCCCCAGTGGTGCAAGTGCACTCCCTGGACTCACTGCACTGCATTCCCAGTGGTGACAGTGAAGTCTTTGGACTCACTGCACTCCATCCCCACTGGTGCCTTTGCACTCCCTGGACTCACTGCACTGCTCCAGCCGCGGCAGCCGCTCCAGCCGCGGTAGCCCTCCAGCCGTGGCAGCCGCTCCACTCGGTAGCGGCTGGAGCGGCTGCCGCGGTTGGAGCGGCTGGAGCGGCTGCCGCGGCTGGAGCGGCTGCCGCGGATGGAGAGGCTGGCGAGGCTGGAGGGGCTGGAGCGGCTGCCGCGGCTGGAGCGGCTGGAGCGGCTGCCGCGGCTGGAGCGTCTGCCGCGGCTGGAGGGCCTACCGCGGGGTTGACTCGGCTGGAGCGGATACCGAGGCTGGAACGGCACTCTCTGGACTCACTGAAATGCATTCTCAGTGGTGCCAGTGCACTCTCTGGACTCACTGCTCTGCATCCCCAGTGGTGCTAGTGCACTCTGGACTCACTGCAGTGCATCCCCAGTGGTGCCAGTGCACTCTCTGGACTCACTGCACCGCATTCCCACTGGTGTCAGTGCACTCTGTGGACTCACTGCACTGCATCCCCAGTGGTGTCAGTGCACTCTCTGGACTCCCGGCACCGTATCCCCAGTGGTGCCAGTGCATTCGCTGGACTCACGGCACTGCATCCACAGTGGTGCCAGTGCACTCTCTGGACTCACTGAAGTGCATTCTCAGTGGAGCCAGTGCACTCTCTGGACTCACTGCACTGCATCCCCAGTGGTGCCAGTGCACTCTCTGGACTCACTGCAGTGCATCCCAAGTGGTGCCAATGCACTCTCTGGACTCACTGCAGTGCATCCCCAGTGGTGCCAGTACACTCACTGGACTCACTGCACTGCATCCCCAGTGGTGCCAGTGCAGTCTCTGCACTCACTGAAGTGCATCTCCAGTGGTGCCAGAGCACTCTCTGGACTCACTGCAGTGCATCACCTGTGGTGCCAGTGCACTCTCTGGACACTCTGCACTGCATCCCCACTGGTGCCAGTGCACTCTCTGGACTCACTGCACTGCATCCCCAGTGGTGCCAGTGCACTCTCTGGACTCACTGCACTGCATCTCCAATGGTGCCAGTGCACTCTCTGGACTCACTGCACTGCATCCCCAGTGGTGCCAATGCACTCTCTGGACTCACTGCTGTGCATCCCCAGTGGTGCCAGTACACTCACTGGACTGACTGAAGTGCATTCCCAGTGGTGACATTGAAGTCTTTGGACTCACTGCACTCCATCCCCACTGGTGCCTTTGCACTCCCTGGACTCACTGCACTGCTCCAGCCGCGGCAGCCGCTCCAGCCGCGGTAGCCCTCCAGCCGTGGCAGCCGCTCCACTCGGTAGCGGCTGGAGCGGCTGCCGCGGCTGGAGCGGCTGCCGCGGCTGGAGCGGCTGCCGCGGATGGAGAGGCTGGCGCGGCTGGAGGGGCTGGAGCGGCTGCCGCGGCTGGAGCGGCTGGAGCGGCTGCCGCGGCTGGAGCGTCTGCCGCGGCTGGAGGGGCTACCGCGGGGTTGACTCGGCTGGAGCGGATGCCGAGGCTGGAACGGCACTCTCTGGACTCACTGAAATGCATTCTCAGTGGTGCCAGTGCACTCTCTGGACTCAGTGCTCTGCATCCCCAGTGGTGCTAGTGCACTCTCTGGACTCACTGCAGTGCATCCCCAGTGGTGCCATTGCACTCTCTGGACTCACTGCACCGCATTCCCACTGGTGCCAGTGCGCTCTCTGGACTCACTGCACTGCATCCCCAGTGGTGCCAGTGCGCTCTCAGGACTCACTGCAGGGCATCCCCAGTGGTGCCAGTGCACTCTCTGGACTCACTGCACTGCATCCCCAGTCCTGCCAGTGCACTCTCTTGACTCACTGCAGTGCATCCCCAGTGGTGCCAGTACACTCACTGGACTGACTGAAGTGCATCCCCAGTGGTGTCAGTGCACTCACTGGAGTCACTGCACTGCATCCCCAGTGGTGCAAGTGCACTCCCTGGACTCACTGCACTGCATTCCCAGTGGTGACAGTGAAGTCTTTGGACTCACTGCACTCCATCCCCACTGGTGCCTTTGCACTCCCTGGACTCACTGCACTGCTCCAGCCGCGGCAGCCGCTCCAGCCGCGGTAGCCCTCCAGCCGTGGCAGCCGCTCCACTCGGTAGCGGCTGGAGCGGCTGCCGCGGTTGGAGCGGCTGGAGCGGCTGCCGCGGCTGGAGCGGCTGCCGCGGATGGAGAGGCTGGCGAGGCTGGAGGGGCTGGAGCGGCTGCCGCGGCTGGAGCGGCTGGAGCGGCTGCCGCGGCTGGAGCGTCTGCCGCGGCTGGAGGGCCTACCGCGGGGTTGACTCGGCTGGAGCGGATACCGAGGCTGGAACGGCACTCTCTGGACTCACTGAAATGCATTCTCAGTGGTGCCAGTGCACTCTCTGGACTCACTGCTCTGCATCCCCAGTGGTGCTAGTGCACTCTGGACTCACTGCAGTGCATCCCCAGTGGTGCCAGTGCACTCTCTGGACTCACTGCACCGCATTCCCACTGGTGTCAGTGCACTCTGTGGACTCACTGCACTGCATCCCCAGTGGTGTCAGTGCACTCTCTGGACTCCCGGCACCGTATCCCCAGTGGTGCCAGTGCATTCGCTGGACTCACGGCACTGCATCCACAGTGGTGCCAGTGCATTCTCTGGACTCACTGAAGTGCATTCTCAGTGGAGCCAGTGCACTCTCTGGACTCACTGCACTGCATCCCCAGTGGTGCCAGTGCACTCTCTGGACTCACTGCAGTGCATCCCAAGTGGTGCCAATGCACTCTCTGGACTCACTGCAGTGCATCCCCAGTGGTGCCAGTACACTCACTGGACTCACTGCACTGCATCCCCAGTGGTGCCAGTGCAGTCTCTGCACTCACTGAAGTGCATCTCCAGTGGTGCCAGAGCACTCTCTGGACTCACTGCAGTGCATCCCAGTGGTGCCAGTGCACTCTCTGGACTCACTGCACTGCATCCCCAGTGGTGCCAGTGCACTCTCTGGACTCACTGCACTGCATCTCCAATGGTGCCAGTGCACTCTCTGGACTCACTGCACTGCATCCCCAGTGGTGCCAATGCACTCTCTGGACTCACTGCTGTGCATCCCCAGTGGTGCCAGTACACTCACTGGACTGACTGAAGTGCATTCCCAGTGGTGACATTGAAGTCTTTGGACTCACTGCACTCCATCCCCACTGGTGCCTTTGCACTCCCTGGACTCACTGCACTGCTCCAGCCGCGGCAGCCGCTCCAGCCGCGGTAGCCCTCCAGCCGTGGCAGCCGCTCCACTCGGTAGCGGCTGGAGCGGCTGCCGCGGCTGGAGCGGCTGGAGCGGCTGCCGCGGCTGGAGCGGCTGCCGCGGTTGGAGCGGCTGGAGCGGCTGCCGCGGCTGGAGCGGCTGCCGCGGATGGAGAGGCTGGCGCGGCTGGAGGGGCTGGAGCGGCTGCCGCGGCTGGAGCGGCTGGAGCGGCTGCCGCGGCTGGAGCGTCTGCCGCGGCTGGAGGGGCTACTGCGGGGTTGACTCGGCTGGAGCGGATGCCGAGGCTGGAACGGCACTCTCTGGACTCACTGAAATGCATTCTCAGTGGTGCCAGTGCACTCTCTGGACTCACTGCTCTGCATCCCCAGTGGTGCTAGTGCACTCTCTGGACTCACTGCAGTGCATCCCCAGTGGTGCCATTGCACTCTCTGGACTCACTGCAGTGCATCCCCAGTGGTGCCAGTACACTCACTGGACTCACTGCACTGCATCCCCAGTGGTGCCAGTGCAGTCTCTGCACTCACTGAAGTGCATCTCCAGTGGTGCCAGAGCACTCTCTGGACTCACTGCAGTGCATCCCAGTGGTGCCAGTGCACTCTCTGGACACTCTGCACTGCATCCCCACTGGTGCCAGTGCACTCTCTGGACTCACTGCACTGCATCCCCAGTGGTGCCAGTGCACTCTCTGGACTCACTGCACTGCATCTCCAATGGTGCCAGTGCACTCTCTGGACTCACTGCACTGCATCCCCAGTGGTGCCAATGCACTCTCTGGACTCACTGCTGTGCATCCCCAGTGGTGCCAGTACACTCACTGGACTGACTGAAGTGCATTCCCAGTGGTGACATTGAAGTCTTTGGACTCACTGCACTCCATCCCCACTGGTGCCTTTGCACTCCCTGGACTCACTGCACTGCTCCAGCCGCGGCAGCCGCTCCAGCCGCGGTAGCCCTCCAGCCGTGGCAGCCGCTCAACTCGGTAGCGGCTGGAGCGGCTGCCGCGGCTGGAGCGGCTGGAGCGGCTGCCGCGGCTGGAGCGGCTGCCGCGGATGGAGAGGCTGGCGCGGCTGGAGGGGCTGGAGCGGCTGCCGCGGCTGGAGCGGCTGGAGCGGCTGCCGCGGCTGGAGCGTCTGCCGCGGCTGGAGGGGCTACCGCGGGGTTGACTCGGCTGGAGCGGATGCCGAGGCTGGAACGGCACTCTCTGGACTCACTGAAATGCATTCTCAGTGGTGCCAGTGCACTCTCTGGACTCACTGCTCTGCATCCCCAGTGGTGCTAGTGCACTCTCTGGACTCACTGCAGTGCATCCCCAGTGGTGCCATTGCACTCTCTGGACTCACTGCACCGCATTCCCACTGGTGCCAGTGCGCTCTCTGGACTCACTGCACTGCATCCCCAGTGGTGCCAGTGCGCTCTCAGGACTCACTGCAGGGCATCCCCAGTGGTGCCAGTGCACTCTCTGGACTCACTGCACTGCATCCCCAGTCCTGCCAGTGCACTCTCTTGACTCACTGCAGTGCATCCCCAGTGGTGCCAGTACACTCACTGGACTGACTGAAGTGCATCCCCAGTGGTGTCAGTGCACTCACTGGAGTCACTGCACTGCATCCCCAGTGGTGCAAGTGCACTCCCTGGACTCACTGCACTGCATTCCCAGTGGTGACAGTGAAGTCTTTGGACTCACTGCACTCCATCCCCACTGGTGCCTTTGCACTCCCTGGACTCACTGCACTGCTCCAGCCGCGGCAGCCGCTCCAGCCGCGGTAGCCGCTCCAGCCGTGGCAGCCGCTCCACTCGGTAGCGGCTGGAGCGGCTGCCGCGGTTGGAGCGGCTGGAGCGGCTGCCGCGGCTGGAGCGGCTGCCGCGGATGGAGAGGCTGGCGAGGCTGGAGGGGCTGGAGCGGCTGCCGCGGCTGGAGCGGCTGGAGCGGCTGCCGCGGCTGGAGCGTCTGCCGCGGCTGGAGGGCCTACCGCGGGGTTGACTCGGCTGGAGCGGATACCGAGGCTGGAACGGCACTCTCTGGACTCACTGAAATGCATTCTCAGTGGTGCCAGTGCACTCTCTGGACTCACTGCTCTGCATCCCCAGTGGTGCTAGTGCACTCTGGACTCACTGCAGTGCATCCCCAGTGGTGCCAGTGCACTCTCTGGACTCACTGCACCGCATTCCCACTGGTGTCAGTGCACTCTGTGGACTCACTGCACTGCATCCCCAGTGGTGTCAGTGCACTCTCTGGACTCCCGGCACCGTATCCCCAGTGGTGCCAGTGCATTCGCTGGACTCACGGCACTGCATCCCCAGTGGTGCCAGTGCACTCTCTGGACTCACTGAAGTGCATTCTCAGTGGTGCCAGTGCACTCTCTGGACTCACTGCACTGCATCCCCAGTGGTGCCAGTGCACTCTCTGGACTCACTGCAGTGCATCCCAAGTGGTGCCAATGCACTCTCTGGACTCACTGCAGTGCATCCCCAGTGGTGCCAGTACACTCACTGGACTCACTGCACTGCATCCCCAGTGGTGCCAGTGCAGTCTCTGCACTCACTGAAGTGCATCTCCAGTGGTGCCAGAGCACTCTCTGGACTCACTGCAGTGCATCCCAGTGGTGCCAGTGCACTCTCTGGACACTCTGCACTGCATCCCCACTGGTGCCAGTGCACTCTCTGGACTCACTGCACTGCATCCCCAGTGGTGCCAGTGCACTCTCTGGACTCACTGCACTGCATCTCCAATGGTGCCAGTGCACTCTCTGGACTCACTGCACTGCATCCCCAGTGGTGCCAATGCACTCTCTGGACTCACTGCTGTGCATCCCCAGTGGTGCCAGTACACTCACTGGACTGACTGAAGTGCATTCCCAGTGGTGACATTGAAGTCTTTGGACTCACTGCACTCCATCCCCACTGGTGCCTTTGCACTCCCTGGACTCACTGCACTGCTCCAGCCGCGGCAGCCGCTCCAGCCGCGGTAGCCCTCCAGCCGTGGCAGCCGCTCCACTCGGTAGCGGCTGGAGCGGCTGCCGCGGCTGGAGCGGCTGGAGCGGCTGCCGCGGCTGGAGCGGCTGCCGCGGATGGAGAGGCTGGCGCGGCTGGAGGGGCTGGAGCGGCTGCCGCGGCTGGAGCGGCTGGAGCGGCTGCCGCGGCTGGAGCGTCTGCCGCGGCTGGAGGGGCTACCGCGGGGTTGACTCGGCTGGAGCGGATGCCGAGGCTGGAACGGCACTCTCTGGACTCACTGAAATGCATTCTCAGTGGTGCCAGTGCACTCTCTGGACTCACTGCTCTGCATCCCCAGTGGTGCTAGTGCACTCTCTGGACTCACTGCAGTGCATCCCCAGTGGTGCCATTGCACTCTCTGGACTCACTGCACCGCATTCCCACTGGTGCCAGTGCGCTCTCTGGACTCACTGCACTGCATCCCCAGTGGTGCCAGTGCGCTCTCAGGACTCACTGCAGGGCATCCCCAGTGGTGCCAGTGCACTCTCTGGACTCACTGCACTGCATCCCCAGTCCTGCCAGTGCACTCTCTTGACTCACTGCAGTGCATCCCCAGTGGTGCCAGTACACTCACTGGACTGACTGAAGTGCATCCCCAGTGGTGTCAGTGCACTCACTGGAGTCACTGCACTGCATCCCCAGTGGTGCAAGTGCACTCCCTGGACTCACTGCACTGCATTCCCAGTGGTGACAGTGAAGTCTTTGGACTCACTGCACTCCATCCCCACTGGTGCCTTTGCACTCCCTGGACTCACTGCACTGCTCCAGCCGCGGCAGCCGCTCCAGCCGCGGTAGCCCTCCAGCCGTGGCAGCCGCTCCACTCGGTAGCGGCTGGAGCGGCTGCCGCGGTTGGAGCGGCTGGAGCGGCTGCCGCGGCTGGAGCGGCTGCCGCGGATGGAGAGGCTGGCGAGGCTGGAGGGGCTGGAGCGGCTGCCGCGGCTGGAGCGGCTGGAGCGGCTGCCGCGGCTGGAGCGTCTGCCGCGGCTGGAGGGCCTACCGCGGGGTTGACTCGGCTGGAGCGGATACCGAGGCTGGAACGGCACTCTCTGGACTCACTGAAATGCATTCTCAGTGGTGCCAGTGCACTCTCTGGACTCACTGCTCTGCATCCCCAGTGGTGCTAGTGCACTCTGGACTCACTGCAGTGCATCCCCAGTGGTGCCAGTGCACTCTCTGGACTCACTGCACCGCATTCCCACTGGTGTCAGTGCACTCTGTGGACTCACTGCACTGCATCCCCAGTGGTGTCAGTGCACTCTCTGGACTCCCGGCACCGTATCCCCAGTGGTGCCAGTGCATTCGCTGGACTCACGGCACTGCATCCACAGTGGTGCCAGTGCACTCTCTGGACTCACTGAAGTGCATTCTCAGTGGAGCCAGTGCACTCTCTGGACTCACTGCACTGCATCCCCAGTGGTGCCAGTACACTCACTGGACTCACTGCACTGCATCCCCAGTGGTGCCAGTGCAGTCTCTGCACTCACTGAAGTGCATCTCCAGTGGTGCCAGAGCACTCTCTGGACTCACTGCAGTGCATCCCAGTGGTGCCAGTGCACTCTCTGGACACTCTGCACTGCATCCCCACTGGTGCCAGTGCACTCTCTGGACTCACTGCACTGCATCCCCAGTGGTGCCAGTGCACTCTCTGGACTCACTGCACTGCATCTCCAATGGTGCCAGTGCACTCTCTGGACTCACTGCACTGCATCCCCAGTGGTGCCAATGCACTCTCTGGACTCACTGCTGTGCATCCCCAGTGGTGCCAGTACACTCACTGGACTGACTGAAGTGCATTCCCAGTGGTGACATTGAAGTCTTTGGACTCACTGCACTCCATCCCCACTGGTGCCTTTGCACTCCCTGGACTCACTGCACTGCTCCAGCCGCGGCAGCCGCTCCAGCCGCGGTAGCCCTCCAGCCGTGGCAGCCGCTCCACTCGGTAGCGGCTGGAGCGGCTGCCGCGGCTGGAGCGGCTGGAGCGGCTGCCGCGGCTGGAGCGGCTGCCGCGGATGGAGAGGCTGGCGCGGCTGGAGGGGCTGGAGCGGCTGCCGCGGCTGGAGCGGCTGGAGCGGCTGCCGCGGCTGGAGCGTCTGCCGCGGCTGGAGGGGCTACCGCGGGGTTGACTCGGCTGGAGCGGATGCCGAGGCTGGAACGGCACTCTCTGGACTCACTGAAATGCATTCTCAGTGGTGCCAGTGCACTCTCTGGACTCACTGCTCTGCATCCCCAGTGGTGCTAGTGCACTCTCTGGACTCACTGCAGTGCATCCCCAGTGGTGCCATTGCACTCTCTGGACTCACTGCACCGCATTCCCACTGGTGCCAGTGCGCTCTCTGGACTCACTGCACTGCATCCCCAGTGGTGCCAGTGCGCTCTCAGGACTCACTGCAGGGCATCCCCAGTGGTGCCAGTGCACTCTCTGGACTCACTGCACTGCATCCCCAGTCCTGCCAGTGCACTCTCTTGACTCACTGCAGTGCATCCCCAGTGGTGCCAGTACACTCACTGGACTGACTGAAGTGCATCCCCAGTGGTGTCAGTGCACTCACTGGAGTCACTGCACTGCATCCCCAGTGGTGCAAGTGCACTCCCTGGACTCACTGCACTGCATTCCCAGTGGTGACAGTGAAGTCTTTGGACTCTCTGCACTCCATCCCCACTGGTGCCTTTGCACTCCCTGGACTCACTGCACTGCTCCAGCCGCGGCAGCCGCTCCAGCCGCGGTAGCCCTCCAGCCGTGGCAGCCGCTCCACTCGGTAGCGGCTGGAGCGGCTGCCGCGGTTGGAGCGGCTGGAGCGGCTGCCGCGGCTGGAGCGGCTGCCGCGGATGGAGAGGCTGGCGAGGCTGGAGGGGCTGGAGCGGCTGCCGCGGCTGGAGCGGCTGGAGCGGCTGCCGCGGCTGGAGCGTCTGCCGCGGCTGGAGGGCCTACCGCGGGGTTGACTCGGCTGGAGCGGATACCGAGGCTGGAACGGCACTCTCTGGACTCACTGAAATGCATTCTCAGTGGTGCCAGTGCACTCTCTGGACTCACTGCTCTGCATCCCCAGTGGTGCTAGTGCACTCTGGACTCACTGCAGTGCATCCCCAGTGGTGCCAGTGCACTCTCTGGACTCACTGCACCGCATTCCCACTGGTGTCAGTGCACTCTGTGGACTCACTGCACTGCATCCCCAGTGGTGTCAGTGCACTCTCTGGACTCCCGGCACCGTATCCCCAGTGGTGCCAGTGCATTCGCTGGACTCACGGCACTGCATCCACAGTGGTGCCAGTGCACTCTCTGGACTCACTGAAGTGCATTCTCAGTGGAGCCAGTGCACTCTCTGGACTCACTGCACTGCATCCCCAGTGGTGCCAGTGCACTCTCTGGACTCACTGCAGTGCATCCCAAGTGGTGCCAATGCACTCTCTGGACTCACTGCACTGCATCCCCAGTGGTGCCAGTACACTCACTGGACTCACTGCACTGCATCCCCAGTGGTGCCAGTGCAGTCTCTGCACTCACTGAAGTGCATCTCCAGTGGTGCCAGAGCACTCTCTGGACTCACTGCAGTGCATCACCTGTGGTGCCAGTGCACTCTCTGGACACTCTGCACTGCATCCCCACTGGTGCCAGTGCACTCTCTGGACTCACTGCACTGCATCCCCAGTGGTGCCAGTGCACTCTCTGGACTCACTGCACTGCATCTCCAATGGTGCCAGTGCACTCTCTGGACTCACTGCACTGCATCCCCAGTGGTGCCAATGCACTCTCTGGACTCACTGCTGTGCATCCCCAGTGGTGCCAGTACACTCACTGGACTGACTGAAGTGCATTCCCAGTGGTGACATTGAAGTCTTTGGACTCACTGCACTCCATCCCCACTGGTGCCTTTGCACTCCCTGGACTCACTGCACTGCTCCAGCCGCGGCAGCCGCTCCAGCCGCGGTAGCCCTCCAGCCGTGGCAGCCGCTCCACTCGGTAGCGGCTGGAGCGGCTGCCGCGGCTGGAGCGGCTGCCGCGGCTGGAGCGGCTGCCGCGGATGGAGAGGCTGGCGCGGCTGGAGGGGCTGGAGCGGCTGCCGCGGCTGGAGCGGCTGGAGCGGCTGCCGCGGCTGGAGCGTCTGCCGCGGCTGGAGGGGCTACCGCGGGGTTGACTCGGCTGGAGCGGATGCCGAGGCTGGAACGGCACTCTCTGGACTCACTGAAATGCATTCTCAGTGGTGCCAGTGCACTCTCTGGACTCACTGCTCTGCATCCCCAGTGGTGCTAGTGCACTCTCTGGACTCACTGCAGTGCATCCCCAGTGGTGCCATTGCACTCTCTGGACTCACTGCACCGCATTCCCACTGGTGCCAGTGCGCTCTCTGGACTCACTGCACTGCATCCCCAGTGGTGCCAGTGCGCTCTCAGGACTCACTGCAGGGCATCCCCAGTGGTGCCAGTGCACTCTCTGGACTCACTGCACTGCATCCCCAGTCCTGCCAGTGCACTCTCTTGACTCACTGCAGTGCATCCCCAGTGGTGCCAGTACACTCACTGGACTGACTGAAGTGCATCCCCAGTGGTGCCAGTGCACTCTCTGGACTCACAGCACTGCATGCCCAGTGGTGCCAGTGCACTCTCTGGACTCACTGCATTGCATCCTCAGTGGTGCCAGTGCACTCTCTGGACTCACTGCACTGCATCCCCAGTCCTGCCAGTGCACTCTCTGGACTCACTGCACTGCATCCCCAATGGTGCCAGTGCACTCTCTGGACTCACTGCACTGCTCCAGCCGCGGCAGCCTCTCCAGGCGCACCAGCCGCGGCATCCGCTCCAGCCTCGGCATCCGCTCCAGCCGCGTTAACCGCTCCAGCCGCGGTAGCTCCTCCAGCCGCGCCAGCCGCTCCAGCCGCGGCAGCCGCTCCAGCCGCTCCAGCCGCGGCATCCGCTCCAGCCGCTCCAGCCGCGGCAGCCGCTCCAACCGCGGCAGCCGCTCCAGTCGCGGCAGCCGCTCCAGCCGCTCCAGCCGCGGCAGCCGCTCCAGCCGCTACCGAGTGGAGCGGCTGCCACGGCTGGAGGGCTACCGCGGCTGGAGCGGCTGCCGCGGCTGGAGAGGCTGGCGCGGCTGGAGGGGCTGGAGCGGCTGCCGCGGCTGGAGCGGCTGGAGCGGCTGCCGCGGCTGGAGCGTCTGCCGCGGCTGGAGGGGCTACCGCGGGGTTGACTCGGCTGGAGCGGATGCCGAGGCTGGAACGGCACTCTCTGGACTCACTGAAATGCATTCTCAGTGGTGCCAGTGCACTCTCAGGACTCACTGCAGGGCATCCCCAGTGGTGCCAGTGCACTCTCTGGACTCACTGCACTGCATCCCCAGTCCTGCCAGTGCACTCTCTTGACTCACTGCAGTGCATCCCCAGTGGTGCCAGTACACTCACTGGACTGACTGAAGTGCATCCCCAGTGGTGTCAGTGCACTCACTGGAGTCACTGCACTGCATCCCCAGTGGTGCAAGTGCACTCCCTGGACTCACTGCACTGCATTCCCAGTGGTGACAGTGAAGTCTTTGGACTCACTGCACTCCATCCCCACTGGTGCCTTTGCACTCCCTGGACTCACTGCACTGCTCCAGCCGCGGCAGCCGCTCCAGCCGCGGTAGCCCTCCAGCCGTGGCAGCCGCTCCACTCGGTAGCGGCTGGAGCGGCTGCCGCGGTTGGAGCGGCTGGAGCGGCTGCCGCGGCTGGAGCGGCTGCCGCGGATGGAGAGGCTGGCGAGGCTGGAGGGGCTGGAGCGGCTGCCGCGGCTGGAGCGGCTGGAGCGGCTGCCGCGGCTGGAGCGTCTGCCGCGGCTGGAGGGCCTACCGCGGGGTTGACTCGGCTGGAGCGGATGCCGAGGCTGGAACGGCACTCTCTGGACTCACTGAAATGCATTCTCAGTGGTGCCAGTGCACTCTCTGGACTCACTGCTCTGCATCCCCAGTGGTGCTAGTGCACTCTGGACTCACTGCAGTGCATCCCCAGTGGTGCCAGTGCACTCTCTGGACTCCCGGCACCGTATCCCCAGTGGTGCCAGTGCATTCGCTGGACTCACGGCACTGCATCCACAGTGGTGCCAGTGCACTCTCTGGACTCACTGAAGTGCATTCTCAGTGGAGCCAGTGCACTCTCTGGACTCACTGCACTGCATCCCCAGTGGTGCCAGTGCACTCTCTGGACTCACTGCAGTGCATCCCAAGTGGTGCCAATGCACTCTCTGGACTCACTGCAGTGCATCCCCAGTGGTGCCAGTACACTCACTGGACTCACTGCACTGCATCCCCAGTGGTGCCAGTGCAGTCTCTGCACTCACTGAAGTGCATCTCCAGTGGTGCCAGAGCACTCTCTGGACTCACTGCAGTGCATCACCTGTGGTGCCAGTGCACTCTCTGGACACTCTGCACTGCATCCCCACTGGTGCCAGTGCACTCTCTGGACTCACTGCACTGCATCCCCAGTGGTGCCAGTGCACTCTCTGGACTCACTGCACTGCATCTCCAATGGTGCCAGTGCACTCTCTGGACTCACTGCACTGCATCCCCAGTGGTGCCAATGCACTCTCTGGACTCACTGCTGTGCATCCCCAGTGGTGCCAGTACACTCACTGGACTGACTGAAGTGCATTCCCAGTGGTGACATTGAAGTCTTTGGACTCACTGCACTCCATCCCCACTGGTGCCTTTGCACTCCCTGGACTCACTGCACTGCTCCAGCCGCGGCAGCCGCTCCAGCCGCGGTAGCCCTCCAGCCGTGGCAGCCGCTCCACTCGGTAGCGGCTGGAGCGGCTGCCGCGGCTGGAGCGGCTGCCGCGGCTGGAGCGGCTGCCGCGGATGGAGAGGCTGGCGCGGCTGGAGGGGCTGGAGCGGCTGCCGCGGCTGGAGCGGCTGGAGCGGCTGCCGCGGCTGGAGCGTCTGCCGCGGCTGGAGGGGCTACCGCGGGGTTGACTCGGCTGGAGCGGATGCCGAGGCTGGAACGGCACTCTCTGGACTCACTGAAATGCATTCTCAGTGGTGCCAGTGCACTCTCTGGACTCACTGCTCTGCATCCCCAGTGGTGCTAGTGCACTCTCTGGACTCACTGCAGTGCATCCCCAGTGGTGCCATTGCACTCTCTGGACTCACTGCACCGCATTCCCACTGGTGCCAGTGCGCTCTCTGGACTCACTGCACTGCATCCCCAGTGGTGCCAGTGCGCTCTCAGGACTCACTGCAGGGCATCCCCAGTGGTGCCAGTGCACTCTCTGGACTCACTGCACTGCATCCCCAGTCCTGCCAGTGCACTCTCTTGACTCACTGCAGTGCATCCCCAGTGGTGCCAGTACACTCACTGGACTGACTGAAGTGCATCCCCAGTGGTGCCAGTGCACTCTCTGGACTCACAGCACTGCATGCCCAGTGGTGCCAGTGCACTCTCTGGACTCACTGCATTGCATCCTCAGTGGTGCCAGTGCACTCTCTGGACTCACTGCACTGCATCCCCAGTCCTGCCAGTGCACTCTCTGGACTCACTGCACTGCATCCCCAATGGTGCCAGTGCACTCTCTGGACTCACTGCACTGCTCCAGCCGCGGCAGCCTCTCCAGGCGCACCAGCCGCGGCATCCGCTCCAGCCTCGGCATCCGCTCCAGCCGCGTTAACCGCTCCAGCCGCGGTAGCTCCTCCAGCCGCGCCAGCCGCTCCAGCCGCGGCAGCCGCTCCAGCCGCTCCAGCCGCGGCATCCGCTCCAGCCGCTCCAGCCGCGGCAGCCGCTCCAACCGCGGCAGCCGCTCCAGTCGCGGCAGCCGCTCCAGCCGCTCCAGCCGCGGCAGCCGCTCCAGCCGCTACCGAGTGGAGCGGCTGCCACGGCTGGAGGGCTACCGCGGCTGGAGCGGCTGCCGCGGCTGGAGAGGCTGGCGCGGCTGGAGGGGCTGGAGCGGCTGCCGCGGCTGGAGCGGCTGGAGCGGCTGCCGCGGCTGGAGCGTCTGCCGCGGCTGGAGGGGCTACCGCGGGGTTGACTCGGCTGGAGCGGATGCCGAGGCTGGAACGGCACTCTCTGGACTCACTGAAATGCATTCTCAGTGGTGCCAGTGCACTCTCAGGACTCACTGCAGGGCATCCCCAGTGGTGCCAGTGCACTCTCTGGACTCACTGCACTGCATCCCCAGTCCTGCCAGTGCACTCTCTTGACTCACTGCAGTGCATCCCCAGTGGTGCCAGTACACTCACTGGACTGACTGAAGTGCATCCCCAGTGGTGTCAGTGCACTCACTGGAGTCACTGCACTGCATCCCCAGTGGTGCAAGTGCACTCCCTGGACTCACTGCACTGCATTCCCAGTGGTGACAGTGAAGTCTTTGGACTCACTGCACTCCATCCCCACTGGTGCCTTTGCACTCCCTGGACTCACTGCACTGCTCCAGCCGCGGCAGCCGCTCCAGCCGCGGTAGCCCTCCAGCCGTGGCAGCCGCTCCACTCGGTAGCGGCTGGAGCGGCTGCCGCGGCTGGAGCGGCTGGAGCGGCTGCCGCGGCTGGAGCGGCTGCCGCGGATGGAGAGGCTGGCGCGGCTGGAGGGGCTGGAGCGGCTGCCGCGGCTGGAGCGGCTGGAGCGGCTGCCGCGGCTGGAGCGTCTGCCGCGGCTGGAGGGGCTACCGCGGGGTTGACTCGGCTGGAGCGGATGCCGAGGCTGGAACGGCACTCTCTGGACTCACTGAAATGCATTCTCAGTGGTGCCAGTGCACTCTCTGGACTCACTGCTCTGCATCCCCAGTGGTGCTAGTGCACTCTCTGGACTCACTGCAGTGCATCCCCAGTGGTGCCATTGCACTCTCTGGACTCACTGCACCGCATTCCCACTGGTGCCAGTGCGCTCTCTGGACTCACTGCACTGCATCCCCAGTGGTGCCAGTGCGCTCTCAGGACTCACTGCAGGGCATCCCCAGTGGTGCCAGTGCACTCTCTGGACTCACTGCACTGCATCCCCAGTCCTGCCAGTGCACTCTCTTGACTCACTGCAGTGCATCCCCAGTGGTGCCAGTACACTCACTGGACTGACTGAAGTGCATCCCCAGTGGTGTCAGTGCACTCACTGGAGTCACTGCACTGCATCCCCAGTGGTGCAAGTGCACTCCCTGGACTCACTGCACTGCATTCCCAGTGGTGACAGTGAAGTCTTTGGACTCACTGCACTCCATCCCCACTGGTGCCTTTGCACTCCCTGGACTCACTGCACTGCTCCAGCCGCGGCAGCCGCTCCAGCCGCGGTAGCCCTCCAGCCGTGGCAGCCGCTCCACTCGGTAGCGGCTGGAGCGGCTGCCGCGGTTGGAGCGGCTGGAGCGGCTGCCGCGGCTGGAGCGGCTGCCGCGGATGGAGAGGCTGGCGAGGCTGGAGGGGCTGGAGCGGCTGCCGCGGCTGGAGCGGCTGGAGCGGCTGCCGCGGCTGGAGCGTCTGCCGCGGCTGGAGGGCCTACCGCGGGGTTGACTCGGCTGGAGCGGATACCGAGGCTGGAACGGCACTCTCTGGACTCACTGAAATGCATTCTCAGTGGTGCCAGTGCACTCTCTGGACTCACTGCTCTGCATCCCCAGTGGTGCTAGTGCACTCTGGACTCACTGCAGTGCATCCCCAGTGGTGCCAGTGCACTCTCTGGACTCACTGCACCGCATTCCCACTGGTGTCAGTGCACTCTGTGGACTCACTGCACTGCATCCCCAGTGGTGTCAGTGCACTCTCTGGACTCCCGGCACCGTATCCCCAGTGGTGCCAGTGCATTCGCTGGACTCACGGCACTGCATCCACAGTGGTGCCAGTGCACTCTCTGGACTCACTGAAGTGCATTCTCAGTGGTGCCAGTGCACTCTCTGGACTCACTGCACTGCATCCCCAGTGGTGCCAGTGCACTCTCTGGACTCACTGCAGTGCATCCCAAGTGGTGCCAATGCACTCTCTGGACTCACTGCAGTGCATCCCCAGTGGTGCCAGTACACTCACTGGACTCACTGCACTGCATCCCCAGTGGTGCCAGTGCAGTCTCTGCACTCACTGAAGTGCATCTCCAGTGGTGCCAGAGCACTCTCTGGACTCACTGCAGTGCATCCCAGTGGTGCCAGTGCACTCTCTGGACACTCTGCACTGCATCCCCACTGGTGCCAGTGCACTCTCTGGACTCACTGCACTGCATCCCCAGTGGTGCCAGTGCACTCTCTGGACTCACTGCACTGCATCTCCAATGGTGCCAGTGCACTCTCTGGACTCACTGCACTGCATCCCCAGTGGTGCCAATGCACTCTCTGGACTCACTGCTGTGCATCCCCAGTGGTGCCAGTACACTCACTGGACTGACTGAAGTGCATTCCCAGTGGTGACATTGAAGTCTTTGGACTCACTGCACTCCATCCCCACTGGTGCCTTTGCACTCCCTGGACTCACTGCACTGCTCCAGCCGCGGCAGCCGCTCCAGCCGCGGTAGCCCTCCAGCCGTGGCAGCCGCTCCACTCGGTAGCGGCTGGAGCGGCTGCCGCGGCTGGAGCGGCTGGAGCGGCTGCCGCGGCTGGAGCGGCTGCCGCGGATGGAGAGGCTGGCGCGGCTGGAGGGGCTGGAGCGGCTGCCGCGGCTGGAGCGGCTGGAGCGGCTGCCGCGGCTGGAGCGTCTGCCGCGGCTGGAGGGGCTACCGCGGGGTTGACTCGGCTGGAGCGGATGCCGAGGCTGGAACGGCACTCTCTGGACTCACTGAAATGCATTCTCAGTGGTGCCAGTGCACTCTCTGGACTCACTGCTCTGCATCCCCAGTGGTGCTAGTGCACTCTCTGGACTCACTGCAGTGCATCCCCAGTGGTGCCATTGCACTCTCTGGACTCACTGCACCGCATTCCCACTGGTGCCAGTGCGCTCTCTGGACTCACTGCACTGCATCCCCAGTGGTGCCAGTGCGCTCTCAGGACTCACTGCAGGGCATCCCCAGTGGTGCCAGTGCACTCTCTGGACTCACTGCACTGCATCCCCAGTGGTGCCAGTGCGCTCTCAGGACTCACTGCAGGGCATCCCCAGTGGTGCCAGTGCACTCTCTGGACTCACTGCACTGCATCCCCAGTCCTGCCAGTGCACTCTCTTGACTCACTGCAGTGCATCCCCAGTGGTGCCAGTACACTCACTGGACTGACTGAAGTGCATCCCCAGTGGTGTCAGTGCACTCACTGGAGTCACTGCACTGCATCCCCAGTGGTGCAAGTGCACTCCCTGGACTCACTGCACTGCATTCCCAGTGGTGACAGTGAAGTCTTTGGACTCACTGCACTCCATCCCCACTGGTGCCTTTGCACTCCCTGGACTCACTGCACTGCTCCAGCCGCGGCAGCCGCTCCAGCCGCGGTAGCCCTCCAGCCGTGGCAGCCGCTCCACTCGGTAGCGGCTGGAGCGGCTGCCGCGGTTGGAGCGGCTGGAGCGGCTGCCGCGGCTGGAGCGGCTGCCGCGGATGGAGAGGCTGGCGAGGCTGGAGGGGCTGGAGCGGCTGCCGCGGCTGGAGCGGCTGGAGCGGCTGCCGCGGCTGGAGCGTCTGCCGCGGCTGGAGGGCCTACCGCGGGGTTGACTCGGCTGGAGCGGATACCGAGGCTGGAACGGCACTCTCTGGACTCACTGAAATGCATTCTCAGTGGTGCCAGTGCACTCTCTGGACTCACTGCTCTGCATCCCCAGTGGTGCTAGTGCACTCTGGACTCACTGCAGTGCATCCCCAGTGGTGCCAGTGCACTCTCTGGACTCACTGCACCGCATTCCCACTGGTGTCAGTGCACTCTGTGGACTCACTGCACTGCATCCCCAGTGGTGTCAGTGCACTCTCTGGACTCCCGGCACCGTATCCCCAGTGGTGCCAGTGCATTCGCTGGACTCACGGCACTGCATCCACAGTGGTGCCAGTGCACTCTCTGGACTCACTGAAGTGCATTCTCAGTGGAGCCAGTGCACTCTCTGGACTCACTGCACTGCATCCCCAGTGGTGCCAGTACACTCACTGGACTCACTGCACTGCATCCCCAGTGGTGCCAGTGCAGTCTCTGCACTCACTGAAGTGCATCTCCAGTGGTGCCAGAGCACTCTCTGGACTCACTGCAGTGCATCCCAGTGGTGCCAGTGCACTCTCTGGACACTCTGCACTGCATCCCCACTGGTGCCAGTGCACTCTCTGGACTCACTGCACTGCATCCCCAGTGGTGCCAGTGCACTCTCTGGACTCACTGCACTGCATCTCCAATGGTGCCAGTGCACTCTCTGGACTCACTGCACTGCATCCCCAGTGGTGCCAATGCACTCTCTGGACTCACTGCTGTGCATCCCCAGTGGTGCCAGTACACTCACTGGACTGACTGAAGTGCATTCCCAGTGGTGACATTGAAGTCTTTGGACTCACTGCACTCCATCCCCACTGGTGCCTTTGCACTCCCTGGACTCACTGCACTGCTCCAGCCGCGGCAGCCGCTCCAGCCGCGGTAGCCCTCCAGCCGTGGCAGCCGCTCCACTCGGTAGCGGCTGGAGCGGCTGCCGCGGCTGGAGCGGCTGGAGCGGCTGCCGCGGCTGGAGCGGCTGCCGCGGATGGAGAGGCTGGCGCGGCTGGAGGGGCTGGAGCGGCTGCCGCGGCTGGAGCGGCTGGAGCGGCTGCCGCGGCTGGAGCGTCTGCCGCGGCTGGAGGGGCTACCGCGGGGTTGACTCGGCTGGAGCGGATGCCGAGGCTGGAACGGCACTCTCTGGACTCACTGAAATGCATTCTCAGTGGTGCCAGTGCACTCTCTGGACTCACTGCTCTGCATCCCCAGTGGTGCTAGTGCACTCTCTGGACTCACTGCAGTGCATCCCCAGTGGTGCCATTGCACTCTCTGGACTCACTGCACCGCATTCCCACTGGTGCCAGTGCGCTCTCTGGACTCACTGCACTGCATCCCCAGTGGTGCCAGTGCGCTCTCAGGACTCACTGCAGGGCATCCCCAGTGGTGCCAGTGCACTCTCTGGACTCACTGCACTGCATCCCCAGTCCTGCCAGTGCACTCTCTTGACTCACTGCAGTGCATCCCCAGTGGTGCCAGTACACTCACTGGACTGACTGAAGTGCATCCCCAGTGGTGTCAGTGCACTCACTGGAGTCACTGCACTGCATCCCCAGTGGTGCAAGTGCACTCCCTGGACTCACTGCACTGCATTCCCAGTGGTGACAGTGAAGTCTTTGGACTCACTGCACTCCATCCCCACTGGTGCCTTTGCACTCCCTGGACTCACTGCACTGCTCCAGCCGCGGCAGCCGCTCCAGCCGCGGTAGCCCTCCAGCCGTGGCAGCCGCTCCACTCGGTAGCGGCTGGAGCGGCTGCCGCGGTTGGAGCGGCTGGAGCGGCTGCCGCGGCTGGAGCGGCTGCCGCGGATGGAGAGGCTGGCGAGGCTGGAGGGGCTGGAGCGGCTGCCGCGGCTGGAGCGGCTGGAGCGGCTGCCGCGGCTGGAGCGTCTGCCGCGGCTGGAGGGCCTACCGCGGGGTTGACTCGGCTGGAGCGGATACCGAGGCTGGAACGGCACTCTCTGGACTCACTGAAATGCATTCTCAGTGGTGCCAGTGCACTCTCTGGACTCACTGCTCTGCATCCCCAGTGGTGCTAGTGCACTCTGGACTCACTGCAGTGCATCCCCAGTGGTGCCAGTGCACTCTCTGGACTCACTGCACCGCATTCCCACTGGTGTCAGTGCACTCTGTGGACTCACTGCACTGCATCCCCAGTGGTGTCAGTGCACTCTCTGGACTCCCGGCACCGTATCCCCAGTGGTGCCAGTGCATTCGCTGGACTCACGGCACTGCATCCACAGTGGTGCCAGTGCACTCTCTGGACTCACTGAAGTGCATTCTCAGTGGAGCCAGTGCACTCTCTGGACTCACTGCACTGCATCCCCAGTGGTGCCAGTGCACTCTCTGGACTCACTGCAGTGCATCCCAAGTGGTGCCAATGCACTCTCTGGACTCACTGCAGTGCATCCCCAGTGGTGCCAGTACACTCACTGGACTCACTGCACTGCATCCCCAGTGGTGCCAGTGCAGTCTCTGCACTCACTGAAGTGCATCTCCAGTGGTGCCAGAGCACTCTCTGGACTCACTGCAGTGCATCACCTGTGGTGCCAGTGCACTCTCTGGACACTCTGCACTGCATCCCCACTGGTGCCAGTGCACTCTCTGGACTCACTGCACTGCATCCCCAGTGGTGCCAGTGCACTCTCTGGACTCACTGCACTGCACCCCCAGTGGTGCCAGTGCACTCTCTGGACTCACTGCACTGCATCCCCAGTGGTGCCAATGCACTCTCTGGACTCACTGCTGTGCATCCCCAGTGGTGCCAGTACACTCACTGGACTGACTGAAGTGCATTCCCAGTGGTGACATTGAAGTCTTTGGACTCACTGCACTCCATCCCCACTGGTGCCTTTGCACTCCCTGGACTCACTGCACTGCTCCAGCCGCGGCAGCCGCTCCAGCCGCGGTAGCCCTCCAGCCGTGGCAGCCGCTCCACTCGGTAGCGGCTGGAGCGGCTGCCGCGGCTGGAGCGGCTGCCGCGGCTGGAGCGGCTGCCGCGGATGGAGAGGCTGGCGCGGCTGGAGGGGCTGGAGCGGCTGCCGCGGCTGGAGCGGCTGGAGCGGCTGCCGCGGCTGGAGCGTCTGCCGCGGCTGGAGGGGCTACCGCGGGGTTGACTCGGCTGGAGCGGATGCCGAGGCTGGAACGGCACTCTCTGGACTCACTGAAATGCATTCTCAGTGGTGCCAGTGCACTCTCTGGACTCACTGCTCTGCATCCCCAGTGGTGCTAGTGCACTCTCTGGACTCACTGCAGTGCATCCCCAGTGGTGCCATTGCACTCTCTGGACTCACTGCACCGCATTCCCACTGGTGCCAGTGCGCTCTCTGGACTCACTGCACTGCATCCCCAGTGGTGCCAGTGCGCTCTCAGGACTCACTGCAGGGCATCCCCAGTGGTGCCAGTGCACTCTCTGGACTCACTGCACTGCATCCCCAGTCCTGCCAGTGCACTCTCTTGACTCACTGCAGTGCATCCCCAGTGGTGCCAGTACACTCACTGGACTGACTGAAGTGCATCCCCAGTGGTGCCAGTGCACTCTCTGGACTCACAGCACTGCATGCCCAGTGGTGCCAGTGCACTCTCTGGACTCACTGCATTGCATCCTCAGTGGTGCCAGTGCACTCTCTGGACTCACTGCACTGCATCCCCAGTCCTGCCAGTGCACTCTCTGGACTCACTGCACTGCATCCCCAATGGTGCCAGTGCACTCTCTGGACTCACTGCACTGCTCCAGCCGCGGCAGCCTCTCCAGGCGCACCAGCCGCGGCATCCGCTCCAGCCTCGGCATCCGCTCCAGCCGCGTTAACCGCTCCAGCCGCGGTAGCTCCTCCAGCCGCGCCAGCCGCTCCAGCCGCGGCAGCCGCTCCAGCCGCTCCAGCCGCGGCATCCGCTCCAGCCGCTCCAGCCGCGGCAGCCGCTCCAACCGCGGCAGCCGCTCCAGTCGCGGCAGCCGCTCCAGCCGCTCCAGCCGCGGCAGCCGCTCCAGCCGCTACCGAGTGGAGCGGCTGCCACGGCTGGAGGGCTACCGCGGCTGGAGCGGCTGCCGCGGCTGGAGAGGCTGGCGCGGCTGGAGGGGCTGGAGCGGCTGCCGCGGCTGGAGCGGCTGGAGCGGCTGCCGCGGCTGGAGCGTCTGCCGCGGCTGGAGGGGCTACCGCGGGGTTGACTCGGCTGGAGCGGATGCCGAGGCTGGAACGGCACTCTCTGGACTCACTGAAATGCATTCTCAGTGGTGCCAGTGCACTCTCAGGACTCACTGCAGGGCATCCCCAGTGGTGCCAGTGCACTCTCTGGACTCACTGCACTGCATCCCCAGTCCTGCCAGTGCACTCTCTTGACTCACTGCAGTGCATCCCCAGTGGTGCCAGTACACTCACTGGACTGACTGAAGTGCATCCCCAGTGGTGTCAGTGCACTCACTGGAGTCACTGCACTGCATCCCCAGTGGTGCAAGTGCACTCCCTGGACTCACTGCACTGCATTCCCAGTGGTGACAGTGAAGTCTTTGGACTCACTGCACTCCATCCCCACTGGTGCCTTTGCACTCCCTGGACTCACTGCACTGCTCCAGCCGCGGCAGCCGCTCCAGCCGCGGTAGCCCTCCAGCCGTGGCAGCCGCTCCACTCGGTAGCGGCTGGAGCGGCTGCCGCGGTTGGAGCGGCTGGAGCGGCTGCCGCGGCTGGAGCGGCTGCCGCGGATGGAGAGGCTGGCGAGGCTGGAGGGGCTGGAGCGGCTGCCGCGGCTGGAGCGGCTGGAGCGGCTGCCGCGGCTGGAGCGTCTGCCGCGGCTGGAGGGCCTACCGCGGGGTTGACTCGGCTGGAGCGGATGCCGAGGCTGGAACGGCACTCTCTGGACTCACTGAAATGCATTCTCAGTGGTGCCAGTGCACTCTCTGGACTCACTGCTCTGCATCCCCAGTGGTGCTAGTGCACTCTGGACTCACTGCAGTGCATCCCCAGTGGTGCCAGTGCACTCTCTGGACTCCCGGCACCGTATCCCCAGTGGTGCCAGTGCACTCTCTGGACTCACTGAAGTGCATTCTCAGTGGAGCCAGTGCACTCTCTGGACTCACTGCACTGCATCCCCAGTGGTGCCAGTGCACTCTCTGGACTCACTGCAGTGCATCCCAAGTGGTGCCAATGCACTCTCTGGACTCACTGCAGTGCATCCCCAGTGGTGCCAGTACACTCACTGGACTCACTGCACTGCATCCCCAGTGGTGCCAGAGCACTCTCTGGACTCACTGCAGTGCATCACCTGTGGTGCCAGTGCACTCTCTGGACACTCTGCACTGCATCCCCACTGGTGCCAGTGCACTCTCTGGACTCACTGCACTGCATCCCCAGTGGTGCCAGTGCACTCTCTGGACTCACTGCACTGCATCTCCAATGGTGCCAGTGCACTCTCTGGACTCACTGCACTGCATCCCCAGTGGTGCCAATGCACTCTCTGGACTCACTGCTGTGCATCCCCAGTGGTGCCAGTACACTCACTGGACTGACTGAAGTGCATTCCCAGTGGTGACATTGAAGTCTTTGGACTCACTGCACTCCATCCCCACTGGTGCCTTTGCACTCCCTGGACTCACTGCACTGCTCCAGCCGCGGCAGCCGCTCCAGCCGCGGTAGCCCTCCAGCCGTGGCAGCCGCTCCACTCGGTAGCGGCTGGAGCGGCTGCCGCGGCTGGAGCGGCTGCCGCGGCTGGAGCGGCTGCCGCGGATGGAGAGGCTGGCGCGGCTGGAGGGGCTGGAGCGGCTGCCGCGGCTGGAGCGGCTGGAGCGGCTGCCGCGGCTGGAGCGTCTGCCGCGGCTGGAGGGGCTACCGCGGGGTTGACTCGGCTGGAGCGGATGCCGAGGCTGGAACGGCACTCTCTGGACTCACTGAAATGCATTCTCAGTGGTGCCAGTGCACTCTCTGGACTCACTGCTCTGCATCCCCAGTGGTGCTAGTGCACTCTCTGGACTCACTGCAGTGCATCCCCAGTGGTGCCATTGCACTCTCTGGACTCACTGCACCGCATTCCCACTGGTGCCAGTGCGCTCTCTGGACTCACTGCACTGCATCCCCAGTGGTGCCAGTGCGCTCTCAGGACTCACTGCAGGGCATCCCCAGTGGTGCCAGTGCACTCTCTGGACTCACTGCACTGCATCCCCAGTCCTGCCAGTGCACTCTCTTGACTCACTGCAGTGCATCCCCAGTGGTGCCAGTACACTCACTGGACTGACTGAAGTGCATCCCCAGTGGTGCCAGTGCACTCTCTGGACTCACAGCACTGCATGCCCAGTGGTGCCAGTGCACTCTCTGGACTCACTGCATTGCATCCTCAGTGGTGCCAGTGCACTCTCTGGACTCACTGCACTGCATCCCCAGTCCTGCCAGTGCACTCTCTGGACTCACTGCACTGCATCCCCAATGGTGCCAGTGCACTCTCTGGACTCACTGCACTGCTCCAGCCGCGGCAGCCTCTCCAGGCGCACCAGCCGCGGCATCCGCTCCAGCCTCGGCATCCGCTCCAGCCGCGTTAACCGCTCCAGCCGCGGTAGCTCCTCCAGCCGCGACAGCCGCTCCAGCCGCGGCAGCCGCTCCAGCCGCTCCAGCCGCGGCAGCCGCTCCAGCCGCTCCAGCCGCGGCAGCCGCTCCAACCGCGGCAGCCGCTCCAGTCGCGGCAGCCGCCTCAGCCGCTCCAGCCGCGGCAGCCGCTCCAGCCGCTACCGAGTGGAGCGGCTGCCACGGCTGGAGGGCTACCGCGGCTGGAGCGGCTGCCGCGGCTGGAGAGGCTGGCGCGGCTGGAGGGGCTGGAGCGGCTGCCGCGGCTGGAGCGGCTGGAGCGGCTGCCGCGGCTGGAGCGTCTGCCGCGGCTGGAGGGGCTACCGCGGGGTTGACTCGGCTGGAGCGGATGCCGAGGCTGGAACGGCACTCTCTGGACTCACTGAAATGCATTCTCAGTGGTGCCAGTGCACTCTCAGGACTCACTGCAGGGCATCCCCAGTGGTGCCAGTGCACTCTCTGGACTCACTGCACTGCATCCCCAGTCCTGCCAGTGCACTCTCTTGACTCACTGCAGTGCATCCCCAGTGGTGCCAGTACACTCACTGGACTGACTGAAGTGCATCCCCAGTGGTGTCAGTGCACTCACTGGAGTCACTGCACTGCATCCCCAGTGGTGCAAGTGCACTCCCTGGACTCACTGCACTGCATTCCCAGTGGTGACAGTGAAGTCTTTGGACTCACTGCACTCCATCCCCACTGGTGCCTTTGCACTCCCTGGACTCACTGCACTGCTCCAGCCGCGGCAGCCGCTCCAGCCGCGGTAGCCCTCCAGCCGTGGCAGCCGCTCCACTCGGTAGCGGCTGGAGCGGCTGCCGCGGTTGGAGCGGCTGGAGCGGCTGCCGCGGCTGGAGCGGCTGCCGCGGATGGAGAGGCTGGCGAGGCTGGAGGGGCTGGAGCGGCTGCCGCGGCTGGAGCGGCTGGAGCGGCTGCCGCGGCTGGAGCGTCTGCCGCGGCTGGAGGGCCTACCGCGGGGTTGACTCGGCTGGAGCGGATTCCGAGGCTGGAACGGCACTCTCTGGACTCACTGAAATGCATTCTCAGTGGTGCCAGTGCACTCTCTGGACTCACTGCTCTGCATCCCCAGTGGTGCTAGTGCACTCTGGACTCACTGCAGTGCATCCCCAGTGGTGCCAGTGCACTCTCTGGACTCACTGCACCGCATTCCCACTGGTGTCAGTGCACTCTGTGGACTCACTGCACTGCATCCCCAGTGGTGTCAGTGCACTCTCTGGACTCCCGGCACCGTATCCCCAGTGGTGCCAGTGCATTCGCTGGACTCACGGCACTGCATCCCCAGTGGTGCCAGTGCACTCTCTGGACTCACTGAAGTGCATTCTCAGTGGAGCCAGTGCACTCTCTGGACTCACTGCACTGCATCCCCAGTGGTGCCAGTGCACTCTCTGGACTCACTGCAGTGCATCCCAAGTGGTGCCAATGCACTCTCTGGACTCACTGCAGTGCATCCCCAGTGGTGCCAGTACACTCACTGGACTCACTGCACTGCATCCCCAGTGGTGCCAGTGCAGTCTCTGCACTCACTGAAGTGCATCTCCAGTGGTGCCAGAGCACTCTCTGGACTCACTGCAGTGCATCACCTGTGGTGCCAGTGCACTCTCTGGACACTCTGCACTGCATCCCCACTGGTGCCAGTGCACTCTCTGGACTCACTGCACTGCATCCCCAGTGGTGCCAGTGCACTCTCTGGACTCACTGCACTGCATCTCCAATGGTGCCAGTGCACTCTCTGGACTCACTGCACTGCATCCCCAGTGGTGCCAATGCACTCTCTGGACTCACTGCTGTGCATCCCCAGTGGTGCCAGTACACTCACTGGACTGACTGAAGTGCATTCCCAGTGGTGACATTGAAGTCTTTGGACTCACTGCACTCCATCCCCACTGGTGCCTTTGCACTCCCTGGACTCACTGCACTGCTCCAGCCGCGGCAGCCGCTCCAGCCGCGGTAGCCCTCCAGCCGTGGCAGCCGCTCCACTCGGTAGCGGCTGGAGCGGCTGCCGCGGCTGGAGCGGCTGCCGCGGCTGGAGCGGCTGCCGCGGATGGAGAGGCTGGCGCGGCTGGAGGGGCTGGAGCGGCTGCCGCGGCTGGAGCGGCTGGAGCGGCTGCCGCGGCTGGAGCGTCTGCCGCGGCTGGAGGGGCTACCGCGGGGTTGACTCGGCTGGAGCGGATGCCGAGGCTGGAACGGCACTCTCTGGACTCACTGAAATGCATTCTCAGTGGTGCCAGTGCACTCTCTGGACTCACTGCTCTGCATCCCCAGTGGTGCTAGTGCACTCTCTGGACTCACTGCAGTGCATCCCCAGTGGTGCCATTGCACTCTCTGGACTCACTGCACCGCATTCCCACTGGTGCCAGTGCGCTCTCTGGACTCACTGCACTGCATCCCCAGTGGTGCCAGTGCGCTCTCAGGACTCACTGCAGGGCATCCCCAGTGGTGCCAGTGCACTCTCTGGACTCACTGCACTGCATCCCCAGTCCTGCCAGTGCACTCTCTTGACTCACTGCAGTGCATCCCCAGTGGTGCCAGTACACTCACTGGACTGACTGAAGTGCATCCCCAGTGGTGCCAGTGCACTCTCTGGACTCACAGCACTGCATCCCCACTGGTGCCAGTGCACTCTCTGGACTCACTGCAATGCATCCCCAGTGTTGTCAGTGCACTCTCTGGAGTCACTGCACTGCATCCCCACTGGTGCCAGTGCACTCTCTGGACTCACTGCATTGCATCCTCAGTGGTGCCAGTGCACTCTCTGGACTCACTGCACTGCATCCCCAGTCCTGCCAGTGCACTCTCTGGACTCACTGCACTGCATCCCCAATGGTGCCAGTGCACTCTCTGGACTCACTGCACTGCTCCAGCCGCGGCAGCCTCTCCAGGCGCACCAGCCGCGGCATCCGCTCCAGCCTCGGCATCCGCTCCAGCCGCGTTAACCGCTCCAGCCGCGGTAGCTCCTCCAGCCGCGCCAGCCGCTCCAGCCGCGGCAGCCGCTCCAGCCGCTCCAGCCGCGGCATCCGCTCCAGCCGCTCCAGCCGCGGCAGCCGCTCCAACCGCGGCAGCCGCTCCAGTCGCGGCAGCCGCTCCAGCCGCTCCAGCCGCGGCAGCCGCTCCAGCCGCTACCGAGTGGAGCGGCTGCCACGGCTGGAGGGCTACCGCGGCTGGAGCGGCTGCCGCGGCTGGAGAGGCTGGCGCGGCTGGAGGGGCTGGAGCGGCTGCCGCGGCTGGAGCGGCTGGAGCGGCTGCCGCGGCTGGAGCGTCTGCCGCGGCTGGAGGGGCTACCGCGGGGTTGACTCGGCTGGAGCGGATGCCGAGGCTGGAACGGCACTCTCTGGACTCACTGAAATGCATTCTCAGTGGTGCCAGTGCACTCTCTGGACTCACTGCACTGCATCCCCAGTGGTGCCAGTGCACTCTCTGGACTCACTGCACTGCATCCCCAGTCCTGCCAGTGCACTCTCTTGACTCACTGCAGTGCATCCCCAGTGGTGCCAGTACACTCACTGGACTGACTGAAGTGCATCCCCAGTGGTGTCAGTGCACTCACTGGAGTCACTGCACTGCATCCCCAGTGGTGCAAGTGCACTCCCTGGACTCACTGCACTGCATTCCCAGTGGTGACAGTGAAGTCTTTGGACTCACTGCACTCCATCCCCACTGGTGCCTTTGCACTCCCTGGACTCACTGCACTGCTCCAGCCGCGGCAGCCGCTCCAGCCGCGGTAGCCCTCCAGCCGTGGCAGCCGCTCCACTCGGTAGCGGCTGGAGCGGCTGCCGCGGTTGGAGCGGCTGGAGCGGCTGCCGCGGCTGGAGCGGCTGCCGCGGATGGAGAGGCTGGCGAGGCTGGAGGGGCTGGAGCGGCTGCCGCGGCTGGAGCGGCTGGAGCGGCTGCCGCGGCTGGAGCGTCTGCCGCGGCTGGAGGGCCTACCGCGGGGTTGACTCGGCTGGAGCGGATACCGAGGCTGGAACGGCACTCTCTGGACTCACTGAAATGCATTCTCAGTGGTGCCAGTGCACTCTCTGGACTCACTGCTCTGCATCCCCAGTGGTGCTAGTGCACTCTGGACTCACTGCAGTGCATCCCCAGTGGTGCCAGTGCACTCTCTGGACTCACTGCACCGCATTCCCACTGGTGTCAGTGCACTCTGTGGACTCACTGCACTGCATCCCCAGTGGTGTCAGTGCACTCTCTGGACTCCCGGCACCGTATCCCCAGTGGTGCCAGTGCATTCGCTGGACTCACGGCACTGCATCCACAGTGGTGCCAGTGCACTCTCTGGACTCACTGAAGTGCATTCTCAGTGGAGCCAGTGCACTCTCTGGACTCACTGCACTGCATCCCCAGTGGTGCCAGTGCACTCTCTGGACTCACTGCAGTGCATCCCAAGTGGTGCCAATGCACTCTCTGGACTCACTGCAGTGCATCCCCAGTGGTGCCAGTACACTCACTGGACTCACTGCACTGCATCCCCAGTGGTGCCAGTGCAGTCTCTGCACTCACTGAAGTGCATCTCCAGTGGTGCCAGAGCACTCTCTGGACTCACTGCAGTGCATCCCAGTGGTGCCAGTGCACTCTCTGGACTCACTGCACTGCATCCCCAGTGGTGCCAGTGCACTCTCTGGACTCACTGCACTGCATCTCCAATGGTGCCAGTGCACTCTCTGGACTCACTGCACTGCATCCCCAGTGGTGCCAATGCACTCTCTGGACTCACTGCTGTGCATCCCCAGTGGTGCCAGTACACTCACTGGACTGACTGAAGTGCATTCCCAGTGGTGACATTGAAGTCTTTGGACTCACTGCACTCCATCCCCACTGGTGCCTTTGCACTCCCTGGACTCACTGCACTGCTCCAGCCGCGGCAGCCGCTCCAGCCGCGGTAGCCCTCCAGCCGTGGCAGCCGCTCCACTCGGTAGCGGCTGGAGCGGCTGCCGCGGCTGGAGCGGCTGGAGCGGCTGCCGCGGCTGGAGCGGCTGCCGCGGATGGAGAGGCTGGCGCGGCTGGAGGGGCTGGAGCGGCTGCCGCGGCTGGAGCGGCTGGAGCGGCTGCCGCGGCTGGAGCGTCTGCCGCGGCTGGAGGGGCTACCGCGGGGTTGACTCGGCTGGAGCGGATGCCGAGGCTGGAACGGCACTCTCTGGACTCACTGAAATGCATTCTCAGTGGTGCCAGAGCACTCTCTGGACTCACTGCTCTGCATCCCCAGTGGTGCTAGTGCACTCTCTGGACTCACTGCAGTGCATCCCCAGTGGTGCCATTGCACTCTCTGGACTCACTGCACCGCATTCCCACTGGTGCCAGTGCGCTCTCTGGACTCACTGCACTGCATCCCCAGTGGTGCCAGTGCGCTCTCAGGACTCACTGCAGGGCATCCCCAGTGGTGCCAGTGCACTCTCTGGACTCACTGCACTGCATCCCCAGTCCTGCCAGTGCACTCTCTTGACTCACTGCAGTGCATCCCCAGTGGTGCCAGTACACTCACTGGACTGACTGAAGTGCATCCCCAGTGGTGTCAGTGCACTCACTGGAGTCACTGCACTGCATCCCCAGTGGTGCAAGTGCACTCCCTGGACTCACTGCACTGCATTCCCAGTGGTGACAGTGAAGTCTTTGGACTCACTGCACTCCATCCCCACTGGTGCCTTTGCACTCCCTGGACTCACTGCACTGCTCCAGCCGCGGCAGCCGCTCCAGCCGCGGTAGCCCTCCAGCCGTGGCAGCCGCTCCACTCGGTAGCGGCTGGAGCGGCTGCCGCGGTTGGAGCGGCTGGAGCGGCTGCCGCGGCTGGAGCGGCTGCCGCGGATGGAGAGGCTGGCGAGGCTGGAGGGGCTGGAGCGGCTGCCGCGGCTGGAGCGGCTGGAGCGGCTGCCGCGGCTGGAGCGTCTGCCGCGGCTGGAGGGCCTACCGCGGGGTTGACTCGGCTGGAGCGGATACCGAGGCTGGAACGGCACTCTCTGGACTCACTGAAATGCATTCTCAGTGGTGCCAGTGCACTCTCTGGACTCACTGCTCTGCATCCCCAGTGGTGCTAGTGCACTCTGGACTCACTGCAGTGCATCCCCAGTGGTGCCAGTGCACTCTCTGGACTCACTGCACCGCATTCCCACTGGTGTCAGTGCACTCTGTGGACTCACTGCACTGCATCCCCAGTGGTGTCAGTGCACTCTCTGGACTCCCGGCACCGTATCCCCAGTGGTGCCAGTGCATTCGCTGGACTCACGGCACTGCATCCACAGTGGTGCCAGTGCACTCTCTGGACTCACTGAAGTGCATTCTCAGTGGAGCCAGTGCACTCTCTGGACTCACTGCACTGCATCCCCAGTGGTGCCAGTGCACTCTCTGGACTCACTGCAGTGCATCCCAAGTGGTGCCAATGCACTCTCTGGACTCACTGCAGTGCATCCCCAGTGGTGCCAGTACACTCACTGGACTCACTGCACTGCATCCCCAGTGGTGCCAGTGCAGTCTCTGCACTCACTGAAGTGCATCTCCAGTGGTGCCAGAGCACTCTCTGGACTCACTGCAGTGCATCACCTGTGGTGCCAGTGCACTCTCTGGACACTCTGCACTGCATCCCCACTGGTGCCAGTGCACTCTCTGGACTCACTGCACTGCATCCCCAGTGGTGCCAGTGCACTCTCTGGACTCACTGCACTGCATCTCCAATGGTGCCAGTGCACTCTCTGGACTCACTGCACTGCATCCCCAGTGGTGCCAATGCACTCTCTGGACTCACTGCTGTGCATCCCCAGTGGTGCCAGTACACTCACTGGACTGACTGAAGTGCATTCCCAGTGGTGACATTGAAGTCTTTGGACTCACTGCACTCCATCCCCACTGGTGCCTTTGCACTCCCTGGACTCACTGCACTGCTCCAGCCGCGGCAGCCGCTACAGCCGCGGTAGCCCTCCAGCCGTGGCAGCCGCTCCACTCGGTAGCGGCTGGAGCGGCTGCCGCGGCTGGAGCGGCTGCCGCGGCTGGAGCGGCTGCCGCGGATGGAGAGGCTGGCGCGGCTGGAGGGGCTGGAGCGGCTGCCGCGGCTGGAGCGGCTGGAGCGGCTGCCGCGGCTGGAGCGTCTGCCGCGGCTGGAGGGGCTACCGCGGGGTTGACTCGGCTGGAGCGGATGCCGAGGCTGGAACGGCACTCTCTGGACTCACTGAAATGCATTCTCAGTGGTGCCAGTGCACTCTCTGGACTCACTGCTCTGCATCCCCAGTGGTGCTAGTGCACTCTCTGGACTCACTGCAGTGCATCCCCAGTGGTGCCATTGCACTCTCTGGACTCACTGCACCGCATTCCCACTGGTGCCAGTGCTCTCTCTGGACTCACTGCACTGCATCCCCAGTGGTGCCAGTGCGCTCTCAGGACTCACTGCAGGGCATCCCCAGTGGTGCCAGTGCACTCTCTGGACTCACTGCACTGCATCCCCAGTCCTGCCAGTGCACTCTCTTGACTCACTGCAGTGCATCCCCAGTGGTGCCAGTACACTCACTGGACTGACTGAAGTGCATCCCCAGTGGTGCCAGTGCACTCTCTGGACTCACAGCACTGCATGCCCAGTGGTGCCAGTGCACTCTCTGGACTCACTGCATTGCATCCTCAGTGGTGCCAGTGCACTCTCTGGACTCACTGCACTGCATCCCCAGTCCTGCCAGTGCACTCTCTGGACTCACTGCACTGCATCCCCAATGGTGCCAGTGCACTCTCTGGACTCACTGCACTGCTCCAGCCGCGTTAACCGCTCCAGCCGCGGTAGCTCCTCCAGCCGCGCCAGCCGCTCCAGCCGCGGCAGCCGCTCCAGCCGCTCCAGCCGCGGCATCCGCTCCAGCCGCTCCAGCCGCGGCAGCCGCTCCAACCGCGGCAGCCGCTCCAGTCGCGGCAGCCGCTCCAGCCGCTCCAGCCGCGGCAGCCGCTCCAGCCGCTACCGAGTGGAGCGGCTGCCACGGCTGGAGGGCTACCGCGGCTGGAGCGGCTGCCGCGGCTGGAGAGGCTGGCGCGGCTGGAGGGGCTGGAGCGGCTGCCGCGGCTGGAGCGGCTGGAGCGGCTGCCGCGGCTGGAGCGTCTGCCGCGGCTGGAGGGGCTACCGCGGGGTTGACTCGGCTGGAGCGGATGCCGAGGCTGGAACGGCACTCTCTGGACTCACTGAAATGCATTCTCAGTGGTGCCAGTGCACTCTCTGGACTCACTGCTCTGCATCCCCAGTGGTGCTAGTGCACTCTCTGGACTCACTGCAGTGCATCCCCAGTGGTGCCATTGCACTCTCTGGACTCACTGCACCGCATTCCCACTGGTGCCAGTGCGCTCTCAGGACTCACTGCAGGGCATCCCCAGTGGTGCCAGTGCACTCTCTGGACTCACTGCACTGCATCCCCAGTCCTGCCAGTGCACTCTCTTGACTCACTGCAGTGCATCCCCAGTGGTGCCAGTACACTCACTGGACTGACTGAAGTGCATCCCCAGTGGTGCAAGTGCACTCCCTGGACTCACTGCACTGCATTCCCAGTGGTGACAGTGAAGTCTTTGGACTCACTGCACTCCATCCCCACTGGTGCCTTTGCACTCCCTGGACTCACTGCACTGCTCCAGCCGCGGCAGCCGCTCCAGCCGCGGTAGCCCTCCAGCCGTGGCAGCCGCTCCACTCGGTAGCGGCTGGAGCGGCTGCCGCGGTTGGAGCGGCTGGAGCGGCTGCCGCGGCTGGAGCGGCTGCCGCGGATGGAGAGGCTGGCGAGGCTGGAGGGGCTGGAGCGGCTGCCGCGGCTGGAGCGGCTGGAGCGGCTGCCGCGGCTGGAGCGTCTGCCGCGGCTGGAGGGCCTACCGCGGGGTTGACTCGGCTGGAGCGGATACCGAGGCTGGAACGGCACTCTCTGGACTCACTGAAATGCATTCTCAGTGGTGCCAGTGCACTCTCTGGACTCACTGCTCTGCATCCCCAGTGGTGCTAGTGCACTCTGGACTCACTGCAGTGCATCCCCAGTGGTGCCAGTGCACTCTCTGGACTCACTGCACCGCATTCCCACTGGTGTCAGTGCACTCTGTGGACTCACTGCACTGCAACCCCAGTGGTGTCAGTGCACTCTCTGGACTCCCGGCACCGTATCCCCAGTGGTGCCAGTGCATTCGCTGGACTCACGGCACTGCATCCACAGTGGTGCCAGTGCACTCTCTGGACTCACTGAAGTGCATTCTCAGTGGAGCCAGTGCACTCTCTGGACTCACTGCACTGCATCCCCAGTGGTGCCAGTGCACTCTCTGGACTCACTGCAGTGCATCCCAAGTGGTGCCAATGCACTCTCTGGACTCACTGCAGTGCATCCCCAGTGGTGCCAGTACACTCACTGGACTCACTGCACTGCATCCCCAGTGGTGCCAGTGCAGTCTCTGCACTCACTGAAGTGCATCTCCAGTGGTGCCAGAGCACTCTCTGGACTCACTGCAGTGCATCCCAGTGGTGCCAGTGCACTCTCTGGACACTCTGCACTGCATCCCCACTGGTGCCAGTGCACTCTCTGGACTCACTGCACTGCATCCCCAGTGGTGCCAGTGCACTCTCTGGACTCACTGCACTGCATCTCCAATGGTGCCAGTGCACTCTCTGGACTCACTGCACTGCATCCCCAGTGGTGCCAATGCACTCTCTGGACTCACTGCTGTGCATCCCCAGTGGTGCCAGTACACTCACTGGACTGACTGAAGTGCATTCCCAGTGGTGACATTGAAGTCTTTGGACTCACTGCACTCCATCCCCACTGGTGCCTTTGCACTCCCTGGACTCACTGCACTGCTCCAGCCGCGGCAGCCGCTCCAGCCGCGGTAGCCCTCCAGCCGTGGCAGCCGCTCCACTCGGTAGCGGCTGGAGCGGCTGCCGCGGCTGGAGCGGCTGGAGCGGCTGCCGCGGCTGGAGCGGCTGCCGCGGATGGAGAGGCTGGCGCGGCTGGAGGGGCTGGAGCGGCTGCCGCGGCTGGAGCGGCTGGAGCGGCTGCCGCGGCTGGAGCGTCTGCCGCGGCTGGAGGGGCTACCGCGGGGTTGACTCGGCTGGAGCGGATGCCGAGGCTGGAACGGCACTCTCTGGACTCACTGAAATGCATTCTCAGTGGTGCCAGTGCACTCTCTGGACTCACTGCTCTGCATCCCCAGTGGTGCTAGTGCACTCTCTGGACTCACTGCAGTGCATCCCCAGTGGTGCCATTGCACTCTCTGGACTCACTGCACCGCATTCCCACTGGTGCCAGTGCGCTCTCTGGACTCACTGCACTGCATCCCCAGTGGTGCCAGTGCGCTCTCAGGACTCACTGCAGGGCATCCCCAGTGGTGCCAGTGCACTCTCTGGACTCACTGCACTGCATCCCCAGTCCTGCCAGTGCACTCTCTTGACTCACTGCAGTGCATCCCCAGTGGTGCCAGTACACTCACTGGACTGACTGAAGTGCATCCCCAGTGGTGTCAGTGCACTCACTGGAGTCACTGCACTGCATCCCCAGTGGTGCAAGTGCACTCCCTGGACTCACTGCACTGCATTCCCAGTGGTGACAGTGCAGTCTTTGGACTCACTGCACTCCATCCCCACTGGTGCCTTTGCACTCCCTGGACTCACTGCACTGCTCCAGCCGCGGCAGCCGCTCCAGCCGCGGTAGCCCTCCAGCCGTGGCAGCCGCTCCACTCGGTAGCGGCTGGAGCGGCTGCCGCGGTTGGAGCGGCTGGAGCGGCTGCCGCGGCTGGAGCGGCTGCCGCGGATGGAGAGGCTGGCGAGGCTGGAGGGGCTGGAGCGGCTGCCGCGGCTGGAGCGGCTGGAGCGGCTGCCGCGGCTGGAGCGTCTGCCGCGGCTGGAGGGCCTACCGCGGGGTTGACTCGGCTGGAGCGGATACCGAGGCTGGAACGGCACTCTCTGGACTCACTGAAATGCATTCTCAGTGGTGCCAGTGCACTCTCTGGACTCACTGCTCTGCATCCCCAGTGGTGCTAGTGCACTCTGGACTCACTGCAGTGCATCCCCAGTGGTGCCAGTGCACTCTCTGGACTCACTGCACCGCATTCCCAGTGGTGTCAGTGCACTCTCTGGACTCCCGGCACCGTATCCCCAGTGGTGCCAGTGCATTCGCTGGACTCACGGCACTGCATCCCCAGTGGTGCCAGTGCACTCTCTGGACTCACTGCAGTGCATCCCAAGTGGTGCCAATGCACTCTCTGGACTCACTGCAGTGCATCCCCAGTGGTGCCAGTACACTCACTGGACTCACTGCACTGCATCCCCAGTGGTGCCAGTGCAGTCTCTGCACTCACTGAAGTGCATCTCCAGTGGTGCCAGAGCACTCTCTGGACTCACTGCAGTGCATCCCAGTGGTGCCAGTGCACTCTCTGGACACTCTGCACTGCATCCCCACTGGTGCCAGTGCACTCTCTGGACTCACTGCACTGCATCCCCAGTGGTGCCAGTGCACTCTCTGGACTCACTGCACTGCATCTCCAATGGTGCCAGTGCACTCTCTGGACTCACTGCACTGCATCCCCAGTGGTGCCAATGCACTCTCTGGACTCACTGCTGTGCATCCCCAGTGGTGCCAGTACACTCACTGGACTGACTGAAGTGCATTCCCAGTGGTGACATTGAAGTCTTTGGACTCACTGCACTCCATCCCCACTGGTGCCTTTGCACTCCCTGGACTCACTGCACTGCTCCAGCCGCGGCAGCCGCTCCAGCCGCGGTAGCCCTCCAGCCGTGGCAGCCGCTCCACTCGGTAGCGGCTGGAGCGGCTGCCGCGGCTGGAGCGGCTGGAGCGGCTGCCGCGGCTGGAGCGGCTGCCGCGGATGGAGAGGCTGGCGCGGCTGGAGGGGCTGGAGCGGCTGCCGCGGCTGGAGCGGCTGGAGCGGCTGCCGCGGCTGGAGCGTCTGCCGCGGCTGGAGGGGCTACCGCGGGGTTGACTCGGCTGGAGCGGATGCCGAGGCTGGAACGGCACTCTCTGGACTCACTGAAATGCATTCTCAGTGGTGCCAGTGCACTCTCTGGACTCACTGCTCTGCATCCCCAGTGGTGCTAGTGCACTCTCTGGACTCACTGCAGTGCATCCCCAGTGGTGCCATTGCACTCTCTGGACTCACTGCACCGCATTCCCACTGGTGCCAGTGCGCTCTCTGGACTCACTGCACTGCATCCCCAGTGGTGCCAGTGCGCTCTCAGGACTCACTGCAGGGCATCCCCAGTGGTGCCAGTGCACTCTCTGGACTCACTGCACTGCATCCCCAGTCCTGCCAGTGCACTCTCTTGACTCACTGCAGTGCATCCCCAGTGGTGCCAGTACACTCACTGGACTGACTGAAGTGCATCCCCAGTGGTGTCAGTGCACTCACTGGAGTCACTGCACTGCATCCCCAGTGGTGCAAGTGCACTCCCTGGACTCACTGCACTGCATTCCCAGTGGTGACAGTGAAGTCTTTGGACTCACTGCACTCCATCCCCACTGGTGCCTTTGCACTCCCTGGACTCACTGCACTGCTCCAGCCGCGGCAGCCGCTCCAGCCGCGGTAGCCCTCCAGCCGTGGCAGCCGCTCCACTCGGTAGCGGCTGGAGCGGCTGCCGCGGTTGGAGCGGCTGGAGCGGCTGCCGCGGCTGGAGCGGCTGCCGCGGCTGGAGCGGCTGCCGAGGCTGGAGGGGCTGGAGCGGCTGCCGCGGCTGGAGCGGCTGGAGCGGCTGCCGCGGCTGGAGCGTCTAGCGCGGCTGGAGGGCCTACCGCGGGGTTGACTCGGCTGGAGCGGATACCGAGGCTGGAACGGCACTCTCTGGACTCACTGCTCTGCATCCCCAGTGGTGCTAGTGCACTCTGGACTCACTGCAGTGCATCCCCAGTGGTGCCAGTGCACTCTCTGGACTCACTGCACCGCATTCCCACTGGTGTCAGTGCACTCTGTGGACTCACTGCACTGCATCCCCAGTGGTGTCAGTGCACTCTCTGGACTCCCGGCACCGTATCCCCAGTGGTGCCAGTGCATTCGCTGGACTCACGGCACTGCATCCACAGTGGTGCCAGTGCACTCTCTGGACTCACTGAAGTGCATTCTCAGTGGAGCCAGTGCACTCTCTGGACTCACTGCACTGCATCCCCAGTGGTGCCAGTGCACTCTCTGGACTCACTGCAGTGCATCCCCAGTGGTGCCATTGCACTCTCTGGACTCACTGCACCGCATTCCCACTGGTGCCAGTGCTCTCTCTGGACTCACTGCACTGCATCCCCAGTGGTGCCAGTGCGCTCTCAGGACTCACTGCAGGGCATCCCCAGTGGTGCCAGTGCACTCTCTGGACTCACTGCACTGCATCCCCAGTCCTGCCAGTGCACTCTCTTGACTCACTGCAGTGCATCCCCAGTGGTGCCAGTACACTCACTGGACTGACTGAAGTGCATCCCCAGTGGTGCCAGTGCACTCTCTGGACTCACAGCACTGCATGCCCAGTGGTGCCAGTGCACTCTCTGGACTCACTGCATTGCATCCTCAGTGGTGCCAGTGCACTCTCTGGACTCACTGCACTGCATCCCCAGTCCTGCCAGTGCACTCTCTGGACTCACTGCACTGCATCCCCAATGGTGCCAGTGCACTCTCTGGACTCACTGCACTGCTCCAGCCGCGTTAACCGCTCCAGCCGCGGTAGCTCCTCCAGCCGCGCCAGCCGCTCCAGCCGCGGCAGCCGCTCCAGCCGCTCCAGCCGCGGCATCCGCTCCAGCCGCTCCAGCCGCGGCAGCCGCTCCAACCGCGGCAGCCGCTCCAGTCGCGGCAGCCGCTCCAGCCGCTCCAGCCGCGGCAGCCGCTCCAGCCGCTACCGAGTGGAGCGGCTGCCACGGCTGGAGGGCTACCGCGGCTGGAGCGGCTGCCGCGGCTGGAGAGGCTGGCGCGGCTGGAGGGGCTGGAGCGGCTGCCGCGGCTGGAGCGGCTGGAGCGGCTGCCGCGGCTGGAGCGTCTGCCGCGGCTGGAGGGGCTACCGCGGGGTTGACTCGGCTGGAGCGGATGCCGAGGCTGGAACGGCACTCTCTGGACTCACTGAAATGCATTCTCAGTGGTGCCAGTGCACTCTCTGGACTCACTGCTCTGCATCCCCAGTGGTGCTAGTGCACTCTCTGGACTCACTGCAGTGCATCCCCAGTGGTGCCATTGCACTCTCTGGACTCACTGCACCGCATTCCCACTGGTGCCAGTGCGCTCTCAGGACTCACTGCAGGGCATCCCCAGTGGTGCCAGTGCACTCTCTGGACTCACTGCACTGCATCCCCAGTCCTGCCAGTGCACTCTCTTGACTCACTGCAGTGCATCCCCAGTGGTGCCAGTACACTCACTGGACTGACTGAAGTGCATCCCCAGTGGTGCAAGTGCACTCCCTGGACTCACTGCACTGCATTCCCAGTGGTGACAGTGAAGTCTTTGGACTCACTGCACTCCATCCCCACTGGTGCCTTTGCACTCCCTGGACTCACTGCACTGCTCCAGCCGCGGCAGCCGCTCCAGCCGCGGTAGCCCTCCAGCCGTGGCAGCCGCTCCACTCGGTAGCGGCTGGAGCGGCTGCCGCGGTTGGAGCGGCTGGAGCGGCTGCCGCGGCTGGAGCGGCTGCCGCGGATGGAGAGGCTGGCGAGGCTGGAGGGGCTGGAGCGGCTGCCGCGGCTGGAGCGGCTGGAGCGGCTGCCGCGGCTGGAGCGTCTGCCGCGGCTGGAGGGCCTACCGCGGGGTTGACTCGGCTGGAGCGGATACCGAGGCTGGAACGGCACTCTCTGGACTCACTGAAATGCATTCTCAGTGGTGCCAGTGCACTCTCTGGACTCACTGCTCTGCATCCCCAGTGGTGCTAGTGCACTCTGGACTCACTGCAGTGCATCCCCAGTGGTGCCAGTGCACTCTCTGGACTCACTGCACCGCATTCCCACTGGTGTCAGTGCACTCTGTGGACTCACTGCACTGCAACCCCAGTGGTGTCAGTGCACTCTCTGGACTCCCGGCACCGTATCCCCAGTGGTGCCAGTGCATTCGCTGGACTCACGGCACTGCATCCACAGTGGTGCCAGTGCACTCTCTGGACTCACTGAAGTGCATTCTCAGTGGAGCCAGTGCACTCTCTGGACTCACTGCACTGCATCCCCAGTGGTGCCAGTGCACTCTCTGGACTCACTGCAGTGCATCCCAAGTGGTGCCAATGCACTCTCTGGACTCACTGCAGTGCATCCCCAGTGGTGCCAGTACACTCACTGGACTCACTGCACTGCATCCCCAGTGGTGCCAGTGCAGTCTCTGCACTCACTGAAGTGCATCTCCAGTGGTGCCAGAGCACTCTCTGGACTCACTGCAGTGCATCCCAGTGGTGCCAGTGCACTCTCTGGACACTCTGCACTGCATCCCCACTGGTGCCAGTGCACTCTCTGGACTCACTGCACTGCATCCCCAGTGGTGCCAGTGCACTCTCTGGACTCACTGCACTGCATCTCCAATGGTGCCAGTGCACTCTCTGGACTCACTGCACTGCATCCCCAGTGGTGCCAATGCACTCTCTGGACTCACTGCTGTGCATCCCCAGTGGTGCCAGTACACTCACTGGACTGACTGAAGTGCATTCCCAGTGGTGACATTGAAGTCTTTGGACTCACTGCACTCCATCCCCACTGGTGCCTTTGCACTCCCTGGACTCACTGCACTGCTCCAGCCGCGGCAGCCGCTCCAGCCGCGGTAGCCCTCCAGCCGTGGCAGCCGCTCCACTCGGTAGCGGCTGGAGCGGCTGCCGCGGCTGGAGCGGCTGGAGCGGCTGCCGCGGCTGGAGCGGCTGCCGCGGATGGAGAGGCTGGCGCGGCTGGAGGGGCTGGAGCGGCTGCCGCGGCTGGAGCGGCTGGAGCGGCTGCCGCGGCTGGAGCGTCTGCCGCGGCTGGAGGGGCTACCGCGGGGTTGACTCGGCTGGAGCGGATGCCGAGGCTGGAACGGCACTCTCTGGACTCACTGAAATGCATTCTCAGTGGTGCCAGTGCACTCTCTGGACTCACTGCTCTGCATCCCCAGTGGTGCTAGTGCACTCTCTGGACTCACTGCAGTGCATCCCCAGTGGTGCCATTGCACTCTCTGGACTCACTGCACCGCATTCCCACTGGTGCCAGTGCGCTCTCTGGACTCACTGCACTGCATCCCCAGTGGTGCCAGTGCGCTCTCAGGACTCACTGCAGGGCATCCCCAGTGGTGCCAGTGCACTCTCTGGACTCACTGCACTGCATCCCCAGTCCTGCCAGTGCACTCTCTTGACTCACTGCAGTGCATCCCCAGTGGTGCCAGTACACTCACTGGACTGACTGAAGTGCATCCCCAGTGGTGTCAGTGCACTCACTGGAGTCACTGCACTGCATCCCCAGTGGTGCAAGTGCACTCCCTGGACTCACTGCACTGCATTCCCAGTGGTGACAGTGAAGTCTTTGGACTCACTGCACTCCATCCCCACTGGTGCCTTTGCACTCCCTGGACTCACTGCACTGCTCCAGCCGCGGCAGCCGCTCCAGCCGCGGTAGCCCTCCAGCCGTGGCAGCCGCTCCACTCGGTAGCGGCTGGAGCGGCTGCCGCGGTTGGAGCGGCTGGAGCGGCTGCCGCGGCTGGAGCGGCTGCCGCGGATGGAGAGGCTGGCGAGGCTGGAGGGGCTGGAGCGGCTGCCGCGGCTGGAGCGGCTGGAGCGGCTGCCGCGGCTGGAGCGTCTGCCGCGGCTGGAGGGCCTACCGCGGGGTTGACTCGGCTGGAGCGGATACCGAGGCTGGAACGGCACTCTCTGGACTCACTGAAATGCATTCTCAGTGGTGCCAGTGCACTCTCTGGACTCACTGCTCTGCATCCCCAGTGGTGCTAGTGCACTCTGGACTCACTGCAGTGCATCCCCAGTGGTGCCAGTGCACTCTCTGGACTCACTGCACCGCATTCCCAGTGGTGTCAGTGCACTCTCTGGACTCCCGGCACCGTATCCCCAGTGGTGCCAGTGCATTCGCTGGACTCACGGCACTGCATCCCCAGTGGTGCCAGTGCACTCTCTGGACTCACTGCAGTGCATCCCAAGTGGTGCCAATGCACTCTCTGGACTCACTGCAGTGCATCCCCAGTGGTGCCAGTACACTCACTGGACTCACTGCACTGCATCCCCAGTGGTGCCAGTGCAGTCTCTGCACTCACTGAAGTGCATCTCCAGTGGTGCCAGAGCACTCTCTGGACTCACTGCAGTGCATCCCCAGTGGTGCCAGTGCACTCTCTGGACACTCTGCACTGCATCCCCACTGGTGCCAGTGCACTCTCTGGACTCACTGCACTGCATCCCCAGTGGTGCCAGTGCACTCTCTGGACTCACTGCACTGCATCTCCAATGGTGCCAGTGCACTCTCTGGACTCACTGCACTGCATCCCCAGTGGTGCCAATGCACTCTCTGGACTCACTGCTGTGCATCCCCAGTGGTGCCAGTACACTCACTGGACTGACTGAAGTGCATTCCCAGTGGTGACATTGAAGTCTTTGGACTCACTGCACTCCATCCCCACTGGTGCCTTTGCACTCCCTGGACTCACTGCACTGCTCCAGCCGCGGCAGCCGCTCCAGCCGCGGTAGCCCTCCAGCCGTGGCAGCCGCTCCACTCGGTAGCGGCTGGAGCGGCTGCCGCGGCTGGAGCGGCTGGAGCGGCTGCCGCGGCTGGAGCGGCTGCCGCGGATGGAGAGGCTGGCGCGGCTGGAGGGGCTGGAGCGGCTGCCGCGGCTGGAGCGGCTGGAGCGGCTGCCGCGGCTGGAGCGTCTGCCGCGGCTGGAGGGGCTACCGCGGGGTTGACTCGGCTGGAGCGGATGCCGAGGCTGGAACGGCACTCTCTGGACTCACTGAAATGCATTCTCAGTGGTGCCAGTGCACTCTCTGGACTCAGTGCTCTGCATCCCCAGTGGTGCTAGTGCACTCTCTGGACTCACTGCAGTGCATCCCCAGTGGTGCCATTGCACTCTCTGGACTCACTGCACCGCATTCCCACTGGTGCCAGTGCGCTCTCTGGACTCACTGCACTGCATCCCCAGTGGTGCCAGTGCGCTCTCAGGACTCACTGCAGGGCATCCCCAGTGGTGCCAGTGCACTCTCTGGACTCACTGCACTGCATCCCCAGTCCTGCCAGTGCACTCTCTTGACTCACTGCAGTGCATCCCCAGTGGTGCCAGTACACTCACTGGACTGACTGAAGTGCATCCCCAGTGGTGTCAGTGCACTCACTGGAGTCACTGCACTGCATCCCCAGTGGTGCAAGTGCACTCCCTGGACTCACTGCACTGCATTCCCAGTGGTGACAGTGAAGTCTTTGGACTCACTGCACTCCATCCCCACTGGTGCCTTTGCACTCCCTGGACTCACTGCACTGCTCCAGCCGCGGCAGCCGCTCCAGCCGCGGTAGCCCTCCAGCCGTGGCAGCCGCTCCACTCGGTAGCGGCTGGAGCGGCTGCCGCGGTTGGAGCGGCTGGAGCGGCTGCCGCGGCTGGAGCGGCTGCCGCGGATGGAGAGGCTGGCGAGGCTGGAGGGGCTGGAGCGGCTGCCGCGGCTGGAGCGGCTGGAGCGGCTGCCGCGGCTGGAGCGTCTGCCGCGGCTGGAGGGCCTACCGCGGGGTTGACTCGGCTGGAGCGGATACCGAGGCTGGAACGGCACTCTCTGGACTCACTGAAATGCATTCTCAGTGGTGCCAGTGCACTCTCTGGACTCACTGCTCTGCATCCCCAGTGGTGCTAGTGCACTCTGGACTCACTGCAGTGCATCCCCAGTGGTGCCAGTGCACTCTCTGGACTCACTGCACCGCATTCCCACTGGTGTCAGTGCACTCTGTGGACTCACTGCACTGCATCCCCAGTGGTGTCAGTGCACTCTCTGGACTCCCGGCACCGTATCCCCAGTGGTGCCAGTGCATTCGCTGGACTCACGGCACTGCATCCACAGTGGTGCCAGTGCACTCTCTGGACTCACTGAAGTGCATTCTCAGTGGAGCCAGTGCACTCTCTGGACTCACTGCACTGCATCCCCAGTGGTGCCAGTGCACTCTCTGGACTCACTGCAGTGCATCCCAAGTGGTGCCAATGCACTCTCTGGACTCACTGCAGTGCATCCCCAGTGGTGCCAGTACACTCACTGGACTCACTGCACTGCATCCCCAGTGGTGCCAGTGCAGTCTCTGCACTCACTGAAGTGCATCTCCAGTGGTGCCAGAGCACTCTCTGGACTCACTGCAGTGCATCACCTGTGGTGCCAGTGCACTCTCTGGACACTCTGCACTGCATCCCCACTGGTGCCAGTGCACTCTCTGGACTCACTGCACTGCATCCCCAGTGGTGCCAGTGCACTCTCTGGACTCACTGCACTGCATCTCCAATGGTGCCAGTGCACTCTCTGGACTCACTGCACTGCATCCCCAGTGGTGCCAATGCACTCTCTGGACTCACTGCTGTGCATCCCCAGTGGTGCCAGTACACTCACTGGACTGACTGAAGTGCATTCCCAGTGGTGACATTGAAGTCTTTGGACTCACTGCACTCCATCCCCACTGGTGCCTTTGCACTCCCTGGACTCACTGCACTGCTCCAGCCGCGGCAGCCGCTCCAGCCGCGGTAGCCCTCCAGCCGTGGCAGCCGCTCCACTCGGTAGCGGCTGGAGCGGCTGCCGCGGCTGGAGCGGCTGCCGCGGCTGGAGCGGCTGCCGCGGATGGAGAGGCTGGCGCGGCTGGAGGGGCTGGAGCGGCTGCCGCGGCTGGAGCGGCTGGAGCGGCTGCCGCGGCTGGAGCGTCTGCCGCGGCTGGAGGGGCTACCGCGGGGTTGACTCGGCTGGAGCGGATGCCGAGGCTGGAACGGCACTCTCTGGACTCACTGAAATGCATTCTCAGTGGTGCCAGTGCACTCTCTGGACTCAGTGCTCTGCATCCCCAGTGGTGCTAGTGCACTCTCTGGACTCACTGCAGTGCATCCCCAGTGGTGCCATTGCACTCTCTGGACTCACTGCACCGCATTCCCACTGGTGCCAGTGCGCTCTCTGGACTCACTGCACTGCATCCCCAGTGGTGCCAGTGCGCTCTCAGGACTCACTGCAGGGCATCCCCAGTGGTGCCAGTGCACTCTCTGGACTCACTGCACTGCATCCCCAGTCCTGCCAGTGCACTCTCTTGACTCACTGCAGTGCATCCCCAGTGGTGCCAGTACACTCACTGGACTGACTGAAGTGCATCCCCAGTGGTGTCAGTGCACTCACTGGAGTCACTGCACTGCATCCCCAGTGGTGCAAGTGCACTCCCTGGACTCACTGCACTGCATTCCCAGTGGTGACAGTGAAGTCTTTGGACTCACTGCACTCCATCCCCACTGGTGCCTTTGCACTCCCTGGACTCACTGCACTGCTCCAGCCGCGGCAGCCGCTCCAGCCGCGGTAGCCCTCCAGCCGTGGCAGCCGCTCCACTCGGTAGCGGCTGGAGCGGCTGCCGCGGTTGGAGCGGCTGGAGCGGCTGCCGCGGCTGGAGCGGCTGCCGCGGATGGAGAGGCTGGCGAGGCTGGAGGGGCTGGAGCGGCTGCCGCGGCTGGAGCGGCTGGAGCGGCTGCCGCGGCTGGAGCGTCTGCCGCGGCTGGAGGGCCTACCGCGGGGTTGACTCGGCTGGAGCGGATACCGAGGCTGGAACGGCACTCTCTGGACTCACTGAAATGCATTCTCAGTGGTGCCAGTGCACTCTCTGGACTCACTGCTCTGCATCCCCAGTGGTGCTAGTGCACTCTGGACTCACTGCAGTGCATCCCCAGTGGTGCCAGTGCACTCTCTGGACTCACTGCACCGCATTCCCACTGGTGTCAGTGCACTCTGTGGACTCACTGCACTGCATCCCCAGTGGTGTCAGTGCACTCTCTGGACTCCCGGCACCGTATCCCCAGTGGTGCCAGTGCATTCGCTGGACTCACGGCACTGCATCCACAGTGGTGCCAGTGCACTCTCTGGACTCACTGAAGTGCATTCTCAGTGGAGCCAGTGCACTCTCTGGACTCACTGCACTGCATCCCCAGTGGTGCCAGTGCACTCTCTGGACTCACTGCAGTGCATCCCAAGTGGTGCCAATGCACTCTCTGGACTCACTGCAGTGCATCCCCAGTGGTGCCAGTACACTCACTGGACTCACTGCACTGCATCCCCAGTGGTGCCAGTGCAGTCTCTGCACTCACTGAAGTGCATCTCCAGTGGTGCCAGAGCACTCTCTGGACTCACTGCAGTGCATCCCAGTGGTGCCAGTGCACTCTCTGGACACTCTGCACTGCATCCCCACTGGTGCCAGTGCACTCTCTGGACTCACTGCACTGCATCCCCAGTGGTGCCAGTGCACTCTCTGGACTCACTGCACTGCATCTCCAATGGTGCCAGTGCACTCTCTGGACTCACTGCACTGCATCCCCAGTGGTGCCAATGCACTCTCTGGACTCACTGCTGTGCATCCCCAGTGGTGCCAGTACACTCACTGGACTGACTGAAGTGCATTCCCAGTGGTGACATTGAAGTCTTTGGACTCACTGCACTCCATCCCCACTGGTGCCTTTGCACTCCCTGGACTCACTGCACTGCTCCAGCCGCGGCAGCCGCTCCAGCCGCGGTAGCCCTCCAGCCGTGGCAGCCGCTCCACTCGGTAGCGGCTGGAGCGGCTGCCGCGGCTGGAGCGGCTGGAGCGGCTGCCGCGGCTGGAGCGGCTGCCGCGGTTGGAGCGGCTGGAGCGGCTGCCGCGGCTGGAGCGGCTGCCGCGGATGGAGAGGCTGGCGCGGCTGGAGGGGCTGGAGCGGCTGCCGCGGCTGGAGCGGCTGGAGCGGCTGCCGCGGCTGGAGCGTCTGCCGCGGCTGGAGGGGCTACCGCGGGGTTGACTCGGCTGGAGCGGATGCCGAGGCTGGAACGGCACTCTCTGGACTCACTGAAATGCATTCTCAGTGGTGCCAGTGCACTCTCTGGACTCACTGCTCTGCATCCCCAGTGGTGCTAGTGCACTCTCTGGACTCACTGCAGTGCATCCCCAGTGGTGCCATTGCACTCTCTGGACTCACTGCACCGCATTCCCACTGGTGCCAGTGCGCTCTCTGGACTCACTGCACTGCATCCCCAGTGGTGCCAGTGCGCTCTCAGGACTCACTGCAGGGCATCCCCAGTGGTGCCAGTGCACTCTCTGGACTCACTGCACTGCATCCCCAGTCCTGCCAGTGCACTCTCTTGACTCACTGCAGTGCATCCCCAGTGGTGCCAGTACACTCACTGGACTGACTGAAGTGCATCCCCAGTGGTGTCAGTGCACTCACTGGAGTCACTGCACTGCATCCCCAGTGGTGCAAGTGCACTCCCTGGACTCACTGCACTGCATTCCCAGTGGTGACAGTGAAGTCTTTGGACTCACTGCACTCCATCCCCACTGGTGCCTTTGCACTCCCTGGACTCACTGCACTGCTCCAGCCGCGGCAGCCGCTCCAGCCGCGGTAGCCCTCCAGCCGTGGCAGCCGCTCCACTCGGTAGCGGCTGGAGCGGCTGCCGCGGTTGGAGCGGCTGGAGCGGCTGCCGCGGCTGGAGCGGCTGCCGCGGATGGAGAGGCTGGCGAGGCTGGAGGGGCTGGAGCGGCTGCCGCGGCTGGAGCGGCTGGAGCGGCTGCCGCGGCTGGAGCGTCTGCCGCGGCTGGAGGGCCTACCGCGGGGTTGACTCGGCTGGAGCGGATACCGAGGCTGGAACGGCACTCTCTGGACTCACTGAAATGCATTCTCAGTGGTGCCAGTGCACTCTCTGGACTCACTGCTCTGCATCCCCAGTGGTGCTAGTGCACTCTGGACTCACTGCAGTGCATCCCCAGTGGTGCCAGTGCACTCTCTGGACTCACTGCACCGCATTCCCACTGGTGTCAGTGCACTCTGTGGACTCACTGCACTGCATCCCCAGTGGTGTCAGTGCACTCTCTGGACTCCCGGCACCGTATCCCCAGTGGTGCCAGTGCATTCGCTGGACTCACGGCACTGCATCCACAGTGGTGCCAGTGCACTCTCTGGACTCACTGAAGTGCATTCTCAGTGGAGCCAGTGCACTCTCTGGACTCACTGCACTGCATCCCCAGTGGTGCCAGTGCACTCTCTGGACTCACTGCAGTGCATCCCAAGTGGTGCCAATGCACTCTCTGGACTCACTGCAGTGCATCCCCAGTGGTGCCAGTACACTCACTGGACTCACTGCACTGCATCCCCAGTGGTGCCAGTGCAGTCTCTGCACTCACTGAAGTGCATCTCCAGTGGTGCCAGAGCACTCTCTGGACTCACTGCAGTGCATCCCAGTGGTGCCAGTGCACTCTCTGGACACTCTGCACTGCATCCCCACTGGTGCCAGTGCACTCTCTGGACTCACTGCACTGCATCCCCAGTGGTGCCAGTGCACTCTCTGGACTCACTGCACTGCATCTCCAATGGTGCCAGTGCACTCTCTGGACTCACTGCACTGCATCCCCAGTGGTGCCAATGCACTCTCTGGACTCACTGCTGTGCATCCCCAGTGGTGCCAGTACACTCACTGGACTGACTGAAGTGCATTCCCAGTGGTGACATTGAAGTCTTTGGACTCACTGCACTCCATCCCCACTGGTGCCTTTGCACTCCCTGGACTCACTGCACTGCTCCAGCCGCGGCAGCCGCTCCAGCCGCGGTAGCCCTCCAGCCGTGGCAGCCGCTCCACTCGGTAGCGGCTGGAGCGGCTGCCGCGGCTGGAGCGGCTGGAGCGGCTGCCGCGGCTGGAGCGGCTGCCGCGGATGGAGAGGCTGGCGCGGCTGGAGGGGCTGGAGCGGCTGCCGCGGCTGGAGCGGCTGGAGCGGCTGCCGCGGCTGGAGCGTCTGCCGCGGCTGGAGGGGCTACCGCGGGGTTGACTCGGCTGGAGCGGATGCCGAGGCTGGAACGGCACTCTCTGGACTCACTGAAATGCATTCTCAGTGGTGCCAGTGCACTCTCTGGACTCACTGCTCTGCATCCCCAGTGGTGCTAGTGCACTCTCTGGACTCACTGCAGTGCATCCCCAGTGGTGCCATTGCACTCTCTGGACTCACTGCACCGCATTCCCACTGGTGCCAGTGCGCTCTCTGGACTCACTGCACTGCATCCCCAGTGGTGCCAGTGCGCTCTCAGGACTCACTGCAGGGCATCCCCAGTGGTGCCAGTGCACTCTCTGGACTCACTGCACTGCATCCCCAGTCCTGCCAGTGCACTCTCTTGACTCACTGCAGTGCATCCCCAGTGGTGCCAGTACACTCACTGGACTGACTGAAGTGCATCCCCAGTGGTGTCAGTGCACTCACTGGAGTCACTGCACTGCATCCCCAGTGGTGCAAGTGCACTCCCTGGACTCACTGCACTGCATTCCCAGTGGTGACAGTGAAGTCTTTGGACTCACTGCACTCCATCCCCACTGGTGCCTTTGCACTCCCTGGACTCACTGCACTGCTCCAGCCGCGGCAGCCGCTCCAGCCGCGGTAGCCCTCCAGCCGTGGCAGCCGCTCCACTCGGTAGCGGCTGGAGCGGCTGCCGCGGTTGGAGCGGCTGGAGCGGCTGCCGCGGCTGGAGCGGCTGCCGCGGATGGAGAGGCTGGCGAGGCTGGAGGGGCTGGAGCGGCTGCCGCGGCTGGAGCGGCTGGAGCGGCTGCCGCGGCTGGAGCGTCTGCCGCGGCTGGAGGGCCTACCGCGGGGTTGACTCGGCTGGAGCGGATACCGAGGCTGGAACGGCACTCTCTGGACTCACTGAAATGCATTCTCAGTGGTGCCAGTGCACTCTCTGGACTCACTGCTCTGCATCCCCAGTGGTGCTAGTGCACTCTGGACTCACTGCAGTGCATCCCCAGTGGTGCCAGTGCACTCTCTGGACTCACTGCACCGCATTCCCACTGGTGTCAGTGCACTCTGTGGACTCACTGCACTGCATCCCCAGTGGTGTCAGTGCACTCTCTGGACTCCCGGCACCGTATCCCCAGTGGTGCCAGTGCATTCGCTGGACTCACGGCACTGCATCCACAGTGGTGCCAGTGCACTCTCTGGACTCACTGAAGTGCATTCTCAGTGGTGCCAGTGCACTCTCTGGACTCACTGCACTGCATCCCCAGTGGTGCCAGTGCACTCTCTGGACTCACTGCAGTGCATCCCAAGTGGTGCCAATGCACTCTCTGGACTCACTGCAGTGCATCCCCAGTGGTGCCAGTACACTCACTGGACTCACTGCACTGCATCCCCAGTGGTGCCAGTGCAGTCTCTGCACTCACTGAAGTGCATCTCCAGTGGTGCCAGAGCACTCTCTGGACTCACTGCAGTGCATCCCAGTGGTGCCAGTGCACTCTCTGGACACTCTGCACTGCATCCCCACTGGTGCCAGTGCACTCTCTGGACTCACTGCACTGCATCCCCAGTGGTGCCAGTGCACTCTCTGGACTCACTGCACTGCATCTCCAATGGTGCCAGTGCACTCTCTGGACTCACTGCACTGCATCCCCAGTGGTGCCAATGCACTCTCTGGACTCACTGCTGTGCATCCCCAGTGGTGCCAGTACACTCACTGGACTGACTGAAGTGCATTCCCAGTGGTGACATTGAAGTCTTTGGACTCACTGCACTCCATCCCCACTGGTGCCTTTGCACTCCCTGGACTCACTGCACTGCTCCAGCCGCGGCAGCCGCTCCAGCCGCGGTAGCCCTCCAGCCGTGGCAGCCGCTCCACTCGGTAGCGGCTGGAGCGGCTGCCGCGGCTGGAGCGGCTGGAGCGGCTGCCGCGGCTGGAGCGGCTGCCGCGGATGGAGAGGCTGGCGCGGCTGGAGGGGCTGGAGCGGCTGCCGCGGCTGGAGCGGCTGGAGCGGCTGCCGCGGCTGGAGCGTCTGCCGCGGCTGGAGGGGCTACCGCGGGGTTGACTCGGCTGGAGCGGATGCCGAGGCTGGAACGGCACTCTCTGGACTCACTGAAATGCATTCTCAGTGGTGCCAGTGCACTCTCTGGACTCACTGCTCTGCATCCCCAGTGGTGCTAGTGCACTCTCTGGACTCACTGCAGTGCATCCCCAGTGGTGCCATTGCACTCTCTGGACTCACTGCACCGCATTCCCACTGGTGCCAGTGCGCTCTCTGGACTCACTGCACTGCATCCCCAGTGGTGCCAGTGCGCTCTCAGGACTCACTGCAGGGCATCCCCAGTGGTGCCAGTGCACTCTCTGGACTCACTGCACTGCATCCCCAGTCCTGCCAGTGCACTCTCTTGACTCACTGCAGTGCATCCCCAGTGGTGCCAGTACACTCACTGGACTGACTGAAGTGCATCCCCAGTGGTGTCAGTGCACTCACTGGAGTCACTGCACTGCATCCCCAGTGGTGCAAGTGCACTCCCTGGACTCACTGCACTGCATTCCCAGTGGTGACAGTGAAGTCTTTGGACTCACTGCACTCCATCCCCACTGGTGCCTTTGCACTCCCTGGACTCACTGCACTGCTCCAGCCGCGGCAGCCGCTCCAGCCGCGGTAGCCCTCCAGCCGTGGCAGCCGCTCCACTCGGTAGCGGCTGGAGCGGCTGCCGCGGTTGGAGCGGCTGGAGCGGCTGCCGCGGCTGGAGCGGCTGCCGCGGATGGAGAGGCTGGCGAGGCTGGAGGGGCTGGAGCGGCTGCCGCGGCTGGAGCGGCTGGAGCGGCTGCCGCGGCTGGAGCGTCTGCCGCGGCTGGAGGGCCTACCGCGGGGTTGACTCGGCTGGAGCGGATACCGAGGCTGGAACGGCACTCTCTGGACTCACTGAAATGCATTCTCAGTGGTGCCAGTGCACTCTCTGGACTCACTGCTCTGCATCCCCAGTGGTGCTAGTGCACTCTGGACTCACTGCAGTGCATCCCCAGTGGTGCCAGTGCACTCTCTGGACTCACTGCACCGCATTCCCACTGGTGTCAGTGCACTCTGTGGACTCACTGCACTGCATCCCCAGTGGTGTCAGTGCACTCTCTGGACTCCCGGCACCGTATCCCCAGTGGTGCCAGTGCATTCGCTGGACTCACGGCACTGCATCCACAGTGGTGCCAGTGCACTCTCTGGACTCACTGAAGTGCATTCTCAGTGGAGCCAGTGCACTCTCTGGACTCACTGCACTGCATCCCCAGTGGTGCCAGTACACTCACTGGACTCACTGCACTGCATCCCCAGTGGTGCCAGTGCAGTCTCTGCACTCACTGAAGTGCATCTCCAGTGGTGCCAGAGCACTCTCTGGACTCACTGCAGTGCATCCCAGTGGTGCCAGTGCACTCTCTGGACACTCTGCACTGCATCCCCACTGGTGCCAGTGCACTCTCTGGACTCACTGCACTGCATCCCCAGTGGTGCCAGTGCACTCTCTGGACTCACTGCACTGCATCTCCAATGGTGCCAGTGCACTCTCTGGACTCACTGCACTGCATCCCCAGTGGTGCCAATGCACTCTCTGGACTCACTGCTGTGCATCCCCAGTGGTGCCAGTACACTCACTGGACTGACTGAAGTGCATTCCCAGTGGTGACATTGAAGTCTTTGGACTCACTGCACTCCATCCCCACTGGTGCCTTTGCACTCCCTGGACTCACTGCACTGCTCCAGCCGCGGCAGCCGCTCCAGCCGCGGTAGCCCTCCAGCCGTGGCAGCCGCTCCACTCGGTAGCGGCTGGAGCGGCTGCCGCGGCTGGAGCGGCTGGAGCGGCTGCCGCGGCTGGAGCGGCTGCCGCGGATGGAGAGGCTGGCGCGGCTGGAGGGGCTGGAGCGGCTGCCGCGGCTGGAGCGGCTGGAGCGGCTGCCGCGGCTGGAGCGTCTGCCGCGGCTGGAGGGGCTACCGCGGGGTTGACTCGGCTGGAGCGGATGCCGAGGCTGGAACGGCACTCTCTGGACTCACTGAAATGCATTCTCAGTGGTGCCAGTGCACTCTCTGGACTCACTGCTCTGCATCCCCAGTGGTGCTAGTGCACTCTCTGGACTCACTGCAGTGCATCCCCAGTGGTGCCATTGCACTCTCTGGACTCACTGCACCGCATTCCCACTGGTGCCAGTGCGCTCTCTGGACTCACTGCACTGCATCCCCAGTGGTGCCAGTGCGCTCTCAGGACTCACTGCAGGGCATCCCCAGTGGTGCCAGTGCACTCTCTGGACTCACTGCACTGCATCCCCAGTCCTGCCAGTGCACTCTCTTGACTCACTGCAGTGCATCCCCAGTGGTGCCAGTACACTCACTGGACTGACTGAAGTGCATCCCCAGTGGTGTCAGTGCACTCACTGGAGTCACTGCACTGCATCCCCAGTGGTGCAAGTGCACTCCCTGGACTCACTGCACTGCATTCCCAGTGGTGACAGTGAAGTCTTTGGACTCTCTGCACTCCATCCCCACTGGTGCCTTTGCACTCCCTGGACTCACTGCACTGCTCCAGCCGCGGCAGCCGCTCCAGCCGCGGTAGCCCTCCAGCCGTGGCAGCCGCTCCACTCGGTAGCGGCTGGAGCGGCTGCCGCGGTTGGAGCGGCTGGAGCGGCTGCCGCGGCTGGAGCGGCTGCCGCGGATGGAGAGGCTGGCGAGGCTGGAGGGGCTGGAGCGGCTGCCGCGGCTGGAGCGGCTGGAGCGGCTGCCGCGGCTGGAGCGTCTGCCGCGGCTGGAGGGCCTACCGCGGGGTTGACTCGGCTGGAGCGGATACCGAGGCTGGAACGGCACTCTCTGGACTCACTGAAATGCATTCTCAGTGGTGCCAGTGCACTCTCTGGACTCACTGCTCTGCATCCCCAGTGGTGCTAGTGCACTCTGGACTCACTGCAGTGCATCCCCAGTGGTGCCAGTGCACTCTCTGGACTCACTGCACCGCATTCCCACTGGTGTCAGTGCACTCTGTGGACTCACTGCACTGCATCCCCAGTGGTGTCAGTGCACTCTCTGGACTCCCGGCACCGTATCCCCAGTGGTGCCAGTGCATTCGCTGGACTCACGGCACTGCATCCACAGTGGTGCCAGTGCACTCTCTGGACTCACTGAAGTGCATTCTCAGTGGAGCCAGTGCACTCTCTGGACTCACTGCACTGCATCCCCAGTGGTGCCAGTGCACTCTCTGGACTCACTGCAGTGCATCCCAAGTGGTGCCAATGCACTCTCTGGACTCACTGCACTGCATCCCCAGTGGTGCCAGTACACTCACTGGACTCACTGCACTGCATCCCCAGTGGTGCCAGTGCAGTCTCTGCACTCACTGAAGTGCATCTCCAGTGGTGCCAGAGCACTCTCTGGACTCACTGCAGTGCATCACCTGTGGTGCCAGTGCACTCTCTGGACACTCTGCACTGCATCCCCACTGGTGCCAGTGCACTCTCTGGACTCACTGCACTGCATCCCCAGTGGTGCCAGTGCACTCTCTGGACTCACTGCACTGCATCTCCAATGGTGCCAGTGCACTCTCTGGACTCACTGCACTGCATCCCCAGTGGTGCCAATGCACTCTCTGGACTCACTGCTGTGCATCCCCAGTGGTGCCAGTACACTCACTGGACTGACTGAAGTGCATTCCCAGTGGTGACATTGAAGTCTTTGGACTCACTGCACTCCATCCCCACTGGTGCCTTTGCACTCCCTGGACTCACTGCACTGCTCCAGCCGCGGCTGCCGCTCCAGCCGCGTTAGCCCTCCAGCCGTGGCAGCCGCTCCACTCGGTAGCGGCTGGAGCGGCTGCCGCGGCTGGAGCGGCTGCCGCGGCTGGAGCGGCTGCCGCGGATGGAGAGGCTGGCGCGGCTGGAGGGGCTGGAGCGGCTGCCGCGGCTGGAGCGGCTGGAGCGGCTGCCGCGGCTGGAGCGTCTGCCGCGGCTGGAGGGGCTACCGCGGGGTTGACTCGGCTGGAGCGGATGCCGAGGCTGGAACGGCACTCTCTGGACTCACTGAAATGCATTCTCAGTGGTGCCAGTGCACTCTCTGGACTCACTGCTCTGCATCCCCAGTGGTGCTAGTGCACTCTCTGGACTCACTGCAGTGCATCCCCAGTGGTGCCATTGCACTCTCTGGACTCACTGCACCGCATTCCCACTGGTGCCAGTGCGCTCTCTGGACTCACTGCACTGCATCCCCAGTGGTGCCAGTGCGCTCTCAGGACTCACTGCAGGGCATCCCCAGTGGTGCCAGTGCACTCTCTGGACTCACTGCACTGCATCCCCAGTCCTGCCAGTGCACTCTCTTGACTCACTGCAGTGCATCCCCAGTGGTGCCAGTACACTCACTGGACTGACTGAAGTGCATCCCCAGTGGTGCCAGTGCACTCTCTGGACTCACAGCACTGCATGCCCAGTGGTGCCAGTGCACTCTCTGGACTCACTGCATTGCATCCTCAGTGGTGCCAGTGCACTCTCTGGACTCACTGCACTGCATCCCCAGTCCTGCCAGTGCACTCTCTGGACTCACTGCACTGCATCCCCAATGGTGCCAGTGCACTCTCTGGACTCACTGCACTGCTCCAGCCGCGGCAGCCTCTCCAGGCGCACCAGCCGCGGCATCCGCTCCAGCCTCGGCATCCGCTCCAGCCGCGTTAACCGCTCCAGCCGCGGTAGCTCCTCCAGCCGCGCCAGCCGCTCCAGCCGCGGCAGCCGCTCCAGCCGCTCCAGCCGCGGCATCCGCTCCAGCCGCTCCAGCCGCGGCAGCCGCTCCAACCGCGGCAGCCGCTCCAGTCGCGGCAGCCGCTCCAGCCGCTCCAGCCGCGGCAGCCGCTCCAGCCGCTACCGAGTGGAGCGGCTGCCACGGCTGGAGGGCTACCGCGGCTGGAGCGGCTGCCGCGGCTGGAGAGGCTGGCGCGGCTGGAGGGGCTGGAGCGGCTGCCGCGGCTGGAGCGGCTGGAGCGGCTGCCGCGGCTGGAGCGTCTGCCGCGGCTGGAGGGGCTACCGCGGGGTTGACTCGGCTGGAGCGGATGCCGAGGCTGGAACGGCACTCTCTGGACTCACTGAAATGCATTCTCAGTGGTGCCAGTGCACTCTCAGGACTCACTGCAGGGCATCCCCAGTGGTGCCAGTGCACTCTCTGGACTCACTGCACTGCATCCCCAGTCCTGCCAGTGCACTCTCTTGACTCACTGCAGTGCATCCCCAGTGGTGCCAGTACACTCACTGGACTGACTGAAGTGCATCCCCAGTGGTGTCAGTGCACTCACTGGAGTCACTGCACTGCATCCCCAGTGGTGCAAGTGCACTCCCTGGACTCACTGCACTGCATTCCCAGTGGTGACAGTGAAGTCTTTGGACTCACTGCACTCCATCCCCACTGGTGCCTTTGCACTCCCTGGACTCACTGCACTGCTCCAGCCGCGGCAGCCGCTCCAGCCGCGGTAGCCCTCCAGCCGTGGCAGCCGCTCCACTCGGTAGCGGCTGGAGCGGCTGCCGCGGTTGGAGCGGCTGGAGCGGCTGCCGCGGCTGGAGCGGCTGCCGCGGATGGAGAGGCTGGCGAGGCTGGAGGGGCTGGAGCGGCTGCCGCGGCTGGAGCGGCTGGAGCGGCTGCCGCGGCTGGAGCGTCTGCCGCGGCTGGAGGGCCTACCGCGGGGTTGACTCGGCTGGAGCGGATGCCGAGGCTGGAACGGCACTCTCTGGACTCACTGAAATGCATTCTCAGTGGTGCCAGTGCACTCTCTGGACTCACTGCTCTGCATCCCCAGTGGTGCTAGTGCACTCTGGACTCACTGCAGTGCATCCCCAGTGGTGCCAGTGCACTCTCTGGACTCCCGGCACCGTATCCCCAGTGGTGCCAGTGCATTCGCTGGACTCACGGCACTGCATCCACAGTGGTGCCAGTGCACTCTCTGGACTCACTGAAGTGCATTCTCAGTGGAGCCAGTGCACTCTCTGGACTCACTGCACTGCATCCCCAGTGGTGCCAGTGCACTCTCTGGACTCACTGCAGTGCATCCCAAGTGGTGCCAATGCACTCTCTGGACTCACTGCAGTGCATCCCCAGTGGTGCCAGTACACTCACTGGACTCACTGCACTGCATCCCCAGTGGTGCCAGTGCAGTCTCTGCACTCACTGAAGTGCATCTCCAGTGGTGCCAGAGCACTCTCTGGACTCACTGCAGTGCATCACCTGTGGTGCCAGTGCACTCTCTGGACACTCTGCACTGCATCCCCACTGGTGCCAGTGCACTCTCTGGACTCACTGCACTGCATCCCCAGTGGTGCCAGTGCACTCTCTGGACTCACTGCACTGCATCTCCAATGGTGCCAGTGCACTCTCTGGACTCACTGCACTGCATCCCCAGTGGTGCCAATGCACTCTCTGGACTCACTGCTGTGCATCCCCAGTGGTGCCAGTACACTCACTGGACTGACTGAAGTGCATTCCCAGTGGTGACATTGAAGTCTTTGGACTCACTGCACTCCATCCCCACTGGTGCCTTTGCACTCCCTGGACTCACTGCACTGCTCCAGCCGCGGCAGCCGCTCCAGCCGCGGTAGCCCTCCAGCCGTGGCAGCCGCTCCACTCGGTAGCGGCTGGAGCGGCTGCCGCGGCTGGAGCGGCTGCCGCGGCTGGAGCGGCTGCCGCGGATGGAGAGGCTGGCGCGGCTGGAGGGGCTGGAGCGGCTGCCGCGGCTGGAGCGGCTGGAGCGGCTGCCGCGGCTGGAGCGTCTGCCGCGGCTGGAGGGGCTACCGCGGGGTTGACTCGGCTGGAGCGGATGCCGAGGCTGGAACGGCACTCTCTGGACTCACTGAAATGCATTCTCAGTGGTGCCAGTGCACTCTCTGGACTCACTGCTCTGCATCCCCAGTGGTGCTAGTGCACTCTCTGGACTCACTGCAGTGCATCCCCAGTGGTGCCATTGCACTCTCTGGACTCACTGCACCGCATTCCCACTGGTGCCAGTGCGCTCTCTGGACTCACTGCACTGCATCCCCAGTGGTGCCAGTGCGCTCTCAGGACTCACTGCAGGGCATCCCCAGTGGTGCCAGTGCACTCTCTGGACTCACTGCACTGCATCCCCAGTCCTGCCAGTGCACTCTCTTGACTCACTGCAGTGCATCCCCAGTGGTGCCAGTACACTCACTGGACTGACTGAAGTGCATCCCCAGTGGTGCCAGTGCACTCTCTGGACTCACAGCACTGCATGCCCAGTGGTGCCAGTGCACTCTCTGGACTCACTGCATTGCATCCTCAGTGGTGCCAGTGCACTCTCTGGACTCACTGCACTGCATCCCCAGTCCTGCCAGTGCACTCTCTTGACTCACTGCAGTGCATCCCCAGTGGTGCCAGTACACTCACTGGACTGACTGAAGTGCATCCCCAGTGGTGCCAGTGCACTCTCTGGACTCACAGCACTGCATGCCCAGTGGTGCCAGTGCACTCTCTGGACTCACTGCATTGCATCCTCAGTGGTGCCAGTGCACTCTCTGGACTCACTGCACTGCATCCCCAGTCCTGCCAGTGCACTCTCTGGACTCACTGCACTGCATCCCCAATGGTGCCAGTGCACTCTCTGGACTCACTGCACTGCTCCAGCCGCGGCAGCCTCTCCAGGCGCACCAGCCGCGGCATCCGCTCCAGCCTCGGCATCCGCTCCAGCCGCGTTAACCGCTCCAGCCGCGGTAGCTCCTCCAGCCGCGCCAGCCGCTCCAGCCGCGGCAGCCGCTCCAGCCGCTCCAGCCGCGGCATCCGCTCCAGCCGCTCCAGCCGCGGCAGCCGCTCCAACCGCGGCAGCCGCTCCAGTCGCGGCAGCCGCTCCAGCCGCTCCAGCCGCGGCAGCCGCTCCAGCCGCTACCGAGTGGAGCGGCTGCCACGGCTGGAGGGCTACCGCGGCTGGAGCGGCTGCCGCGGCTGGAGCGGCTGCCGCGGCTGGAGGGGCTGGAGCGGCTGCCGCGGCTGGAGCGGCTGGAGCGGCTGCCGCGGCTGGAGCGTCTGCCGCGGCTGGAGGGGCTACCGCGGGGTTGACTCGGCTGGAGCGGATGCCGAGGCTGGAACGGCACTCTCTGGACTCACTGAAATGCATTCTCAGTGGTGCCAGTGCACTCTCAGGACTCACTGCAGGGCATCCCCAGTGGTGCCAGTGCACTCTCTGGACTCACTGCACTGCATCCCCAGTCCTGCCAGTGCACTCTCTTGACTCACTGCAGTGCATCCCCAGTGGTGCCAGTACACTCACTGGACTGACTGAAGTGCATCCCCAGTGGTGTCAGTGCACTCACTGGAGTCACTGCACTGCATCCCCAGTGGTGCAAGTGCACTCCCTGGACTCACTGCACTGCATTCCCAGTGGTGACAGTGAAGTCTTTGGACTCACTGCACTCCATCCCCACTGGTGCCTTTGCACTCCCTGGACTCACTGCACTGCTCCAGCCGCGGCAGCCGCTCCAGCCGCGGTAGCCCTCCAGCCGTGGCAGCCGCTCCACTCGGTAGCGGCTGGAGCGGCTGCCGCGGTTGGAGCGGCTGGAGCGGCTGCCGCGGCTGGAGCGGCTGCCGCGGATGGAGAGGCTGGCGAGGCTGGAGGGGCTGGAGCGGCTGCCGCGGCTGGAGCGGCTGGAGCGGCTGCCGCGGCTGGAGCGTCTGCCGCGGCTGGAGGGCCTACCGCGGGGTTGACTCGGCTGGAGCGGATGCCGAGGCTGGAACGGCACTCTCTGGACTCACTGAAATGCATTCTCAGTGGTGCCAGTGCACTCTCTGGACTCACTGCTCTGCATCCCCAGTGGTGCTAGTGCACTCTGGACTCACTGCAGTGCATCCCCAGTGGTGCCAGTGCACTCTCTGGACTCCCGGCACCGTATCCCCAGTGGTGCCAGTGCATTCGCTGGACTCACGGCACTGCATCCACAGTGGTGCCAGTGCACTCTCTGGACTCACTGAAGTGCATTCTCAGTGGAGCCAGTGCACTCTCTGGACTCACTGCACTGCATCCCCAGTGGTGCCAGTGCACTCTCTGGACTCACTGCAGTGCATCCCAAGTGGTGCCAATGCACTCTCTGGACTCACTGCAGTGCATCCCCAGTGGTGCCAGTACACTCACTGGACTCACTGCACTGCATCCCCAGTGGTGCCAGTGCAGTCTCTGCACTCACTGAAGTGCATCTCCAGTGGTGCCAGAGCACTCTCTGGACTCACTGCAGTGCATCACCTGTGGTGCCAGTGCACTCTCTGGACACTCTGCACTGCATCCCCACTGGTGCCAGTGCACTCTCTGGACTCACTGCACTGCATCCCCAGTGGTGCCAGTGCACTCTCTGGACTCACTGCACTGCATCTCCAATGGTGCCAGTGCACTCTCTGGACTCACTGCACTGCATCCCCAGTGGTGCCAATGCACTCTCTGGACTCACTGCTGTGCATCCCCAGTGGTGCCAGTACACTCACTGGACTGACTGAAGTGCATTCCCAGTGGTGACATTGAAGTCTTTGGACTCACTGCACTCCATCCCCACTGGTGCCTTTGCACTCCCTGGACTCACTGCACTGCTCCAGCCGCGGCAGCCGCTCCAGCCGCGGTAGCCCTCCAGCCGTGGCAGCCGCTCCACTCGGTAGCGGCTGGAGCGGCTGCCGCGGCTGGAGCGGCTGCCGCGGCTGGAGCGGCTGCCGCGGATGGAGAGGCTGGCGCGGCTGGAGGGGCTGGAGCGGCTGCCGCGGCTGGAGCGGCTGGAGCGGCTGCCGCGGCTGGAGCGTCTGCCGCGGCTGGAGGGGCTACCGCGGGGTTGACTCGGCTGGAGCGGATGCCGAGGCTGGAACGGCACTCTCTGGACTCACTGAAATGCATTCTCAGTGGTGCCAGTGCACTCTCTGGACTCACTGCTCTGCATCCCCAGTGGTGCTAGTGCACTCTCTGGACTCACTGCAGTGCATCCCCAGTGGTGCCATTGCACTCTCTGGACTCACTGCACCGCATTCCCACTGGTGCCAGTGCGCTCTCTGGACTCACTGCACTGCATCCCCAGTGGTGCCAGTGCGCTCTCAGGACTCACTGCAGGGCATCCCCAGTGGTGCCAGTGCACTCTCTGGACTCACTGCACTGCATCCCCAGTCCTGCCAGTGCACTCTCTTGACTCACTGCAGTGCATCCCCAGTGGTGCCAGTACACTCACTGGACTGACTGAAGTGCATCCCCAGTGGTGCCAGTGCACTCTCTGGACTCACAGCACTGCATGCCCAGTGGTGCCAGTGCACTCTCTGGACTCACTGCATTGCATCCTCAGTGGTGCCAGTGCACTCTCTGGACTCACTGCACTGCATCCCCAGTCCTGCCAGTGCACTCTCTGGACTCACTGCACTGCATCCCCAATGGTGCCAGTGCACTCTCTGGACTCACTGCACTGCTCCAGCCGCGGCAGCCTCTCCAGGCGCACCAGCCGCGGCATCCGCTCCAGCCTCGGCATCCGCTCCAGCCGCGTTAACCGCTCCAGCCGCGGTAGCTCCTCCAGCCGCGCCAGCCGCTCCAGCCGCGGCAGCCGCTCCAGCCGCTCCAGCCGCGGCATCCGCTCCAGCCGCTCCAGCCGCGGCAGCCGCTCCAACCGCGGCAGCCGCTCCAGTCGCGGCAGCCGCTCCAGCCGCTCCAGCCGCGGCAGCCGCTCCAGCCGCTACCGAGTGGAGCGGCTGCCACGGCTGGAGGGCTACCGCGGCTGGAGCGGCTGCCGCGGCTGGAGAGGCTGGCGCGGCTGGAGGGGCTGGAGCGGCTGCCGCGGCTGGAGCGGCTGGAGCGGCTGCCGCGGCTGGAGCGTCTGCCGCGGCTGGAGGGGCTACCGCGGGGTTGACTCGGCTGGAGCGGATGCCGAGGCTGGAACGGCACTCTCTGGACTCACTGAAATGCATTCTCAGTGGTGCCAGTGCACTCTCAGGACTCACTGCAGGGCATCCCCAGTGGTGCCAGTGCACTCTCTGGACTCACTGCACTGCATCCCCAGTCCTGCCAGTGCACTCTCTTGACTCACTGCAGTGCATCCCCAGTGGTGCCAGTACACTCACTGGACTGACTGAAGTGCATCCCCAGTGGTGTCAGTGCACTCACTGGAGTCACTGCACTGCATCCCCAGTGGTGCAAGTGCACTCCCTGGACTCACTGCACTGCATTCCCAGTGGTGACAGTGAAGTCTTTGGACTCACTGCACTCCATCCCCACTGGTGCCTTTGCACTCCCTGGACTCACTGCACTGCTCCAGCCGCGGCAGCCGCTCCAGCCGCGGTAGCCCTCCAGCCGTGGCAGCCGCTCCACTCGGTAGCGGCTGGAGCGGCTGCCGCGGTTGGAGCGGCTGGAGCGGCTGCCGCGGCTGGAGCGGCTGCCGCGGATGGAGAGGCTGGCGAGGCTGGAGGGGCTGGAGCGGCTGCCGCGGCTGGAGCGGCTGGAGCGGCTGCCGCGGCTGGAGCGTCTGCCGCGGCTGGAGGGCCTACCGCGGGGTTGACTCGGCTGGAGCGGATGCCGAGGCTGGAACGGCACTCTCTGGACTCACTGAAATGCATTCTCAGTGGTGCCAGTGCACTCTCTGGACTCACTGCTCTGCATCCCCAGTGGTGCTAGTGCACTCTGGACTCACTGCAGTGCATCCCCAGTGGTGCCAGTGCACTCTCTGGACTCACTGCACCGCATTCCCACTGGTGTCAGTGCACTCTGTGGACTCACTGCACTGCATCCCCAGTGGTGTCAGTGCACTCTCTGGACTCCCGGCACCGTATCCCCAGTGGTGCCAGTGCATTCGCTGGACTCACGGCACTGCATCCACAGTGGTGCCAGTGCACTCTCTGGACTCACTGAAGTGCATTCTCAGTGGAGCCAGTGCACTCTCTGGACTCACTGCACTGCATCCCCAGTGGTGCCAGTGCACTCTCTGGACTCACTGCAGTGCATCCCAAGTGGTGCCAATGCACTCTCTGGACTCACTGCAGTGCATCCCCAGTGGTGCCAGTACACTCACTGGACTCACTGCACTGCATCCCCAGTGGTGCCAGTGCAGTCTCTGCACTCACTGAAGTGCATCTCCAGTGGTGCCAGAGCACTCTCTGGACTCACTGCAGTGCATCACCTGTGGTGCCAGTGCACTCTCTGGACACTCTGCACTGCATCCCCACTGGTGCCAGTGCACTCTCTGGACTCACTGCACTGCATCCCCAGTGGTGCCAGTGCACTCTCTGGACTCACTGCACTGCATCTCCAATGGTGCCAGTGCACTCTCTGGACTCACTGCACTGCATCCCCAGTGGTGCCAATGCACTCTCTGGACTCACTGCTGTGCATCCCCAGTGGTGCCAGTACACTCACTGGACTGACTGAAGTGCATTCCCAGTGGTGACATTGAAGTCTTTGGACTCACTGCACTCCATCCCCACTGGTGCCTTTGCACTCCCTGGACTCACTGCACTGCTCCAGCCGCGGCAGCCGCTCCAGCCGCGGTAGCCCTCCAGCCGTGGCAGCCGCTCCACTCGGTAGCGGCTGGAGCGGCTGCCGCGGCTGGAGCGGCTGCCGCGGCTGGAGCGGCTGCCGCGGATGGAGAGGCTGGCGCGGCTGGAGGGGCTGGAGCGGCTGCCGCGGCTGGAGCGGCTGGAGCGGCTGCCGCGGCTGGAGCGTCTGCCGCGGCTGGAGGGGCTACCGCGGGGTTGACTCGGCTGGAGCGGATGCCGAGGCTGGAACGGCACTCTCTGGACTCACTGAAATGCATTCTCAGTGGTGCCAGTGCACTCTCTGGACTCACTGCTCTGCATCCCCAGTGGTGCTAGTGCACTCTCTGGACTCACTGCAGTGCATCCCCAGTGGTGCCATTGCACTCTCTGGACTCACTGCACCGCATTCCCACTGGTGCCAGTGCGCTCTCTGGACTCACTGCACTGCATCCCCAGTGGTGCCAGTGCGCTCTCAGGACTCACTGCAGGGCATCCCCAGTGGTGCCAGTGCACTCTCTGGACTCACTGCACTGCATCCCCAGTCCTGCCAGTGCACTCTCTTGACTCACTGCAGTGCATCCCCAGTGGTGCCAGTACACTCACTGGACTGACTGAAGTGCATCCCCAGTGGTGCCAGTGCACTCTCTGGACTCACAGCACTGCATGCCCAGTGGTGCCAGTGCACTCTCTGGACTCACTGCATTGCATCCTCAGTGGTGCCAGTGCACTCTCTGGACTCACTGCACTGCATCCCCAGTCCTGCCAGTGCACTCTCTGGACTCACTGCACTGCATCCCCAATGGTGCCAGTGCACTCTCTGGACTCACTGCACTGCTCCAGCCGCGGCAGCCTCTCCAGGCGCACCAGCCGCGGCATCCGCTCCAGCCTCGGCATCCGCTCCAGCCGCGTTAACCGCTCCAGCCGCGGTAGCTCCTCCAGCCGCGCCAGCCGCTCCAGCCGCGGCAGCCGCTCCAGCCGCTCCAGCCGCGGCATCCGCTCCAGCCGCTCCAGCCGCGGCAGCCGCTCCAACCGCGGCAGCCGCTCCAGTCGCGGCAGCCGCTCCAGCCGCTCCAGCCGCGGCAGCCGCTCCAGCCGCTACCGAGTGGAGCGGCTGCCACGGCTGGAGGGCTACCGCGGCTGGAGCGGCTGCCGCGGCTGGAGAGGCTGGCGCGGCTGGAGGGGCTGGAGCGGCTGCCGCGGCTGGAGCGGCTGGAGCGGCTGCCGCGGCTGGAGCGTCTGCCGCGGCTGGAGGGGCTACCGCGGGGTTGACTCGGCTGGAGCGGATGCCGAGGCTGGAACGGCACTCTCTGGACTCACTGAAATGCATTCTCAGTGGTGCCAGTGCACTCTCTGGACTCACTGCACTGCATCCCCAGTGGTGCCAGTGCACTCTCTGGACTCACTGCACTGCATCCCCAGTGGTGCCAGTGCACTCTCTTGACTCACTGCAGTGCATCCCCAGTGGTGCCAGTACACTCACTGGACTGACTGAAGTGCATCCCCAGTGGTGTCAGTGCACTCACTGGAGTCACTGCACTGCATCCCCAGTGGTGCAAGTGCACTCCCTGGACTCACTGCACTGCATTCCCAGTGGTGACAGTGAAGTCTTTGGACTCACTGCACTCCATCCCCACTGGTGCCTTTGCACTCCCTGGACTCACTGCACTGCTCCAGCCGCGGCAGCCGCTCCAGCCGCGGTAGCCCTCCAGCCGTGGCAGCCGCTCCACTCGGTAGCGGCTGGAGCGGCTGCCGCGGTTGGAGCGGCTGGAGCGGCTGCCGCGGCTGGAGCGGCTGCCGCGGATGGAGAGGCTGGCGAGGCTGGAGGGGCTGGAGCGGCTGCCGCGGCTGGAGCGGCTGGAGCGGCTGCCGCGGCTGGAGCGTCTGCCGCGGCTGGAGGGCCTACCGCGGGGTTGACTCGGCTGGAGCGGATACCGAGGCTGGAACGGCACTCTCTGGACTCACTGAAATGCATTCTCAGTGGTGCCAGTGCACTCTCTGGACTCACTGCTCTGCATCCCCAGTGGTGCTAGTGCACTCTGGACTCACTGCAGTGCATCCCCAGTGGTGCCAGTGCACTCTCTGGACTCACTGCACCGCATTCCCACTGGTGTCAGTGCACTCTGTGGACTCACTGCACTGCATCCCCAGTGGTGTCAGTGCACTCTCTGGACTCCCGGCACCGTATCCCCAGTGGTGCCAGTGCATTCGCTGGACTCACGGCACTGCATCCACAGTGGTGCCAGTGCACTCTCTGGACTCACTGAAGTGCATTCTCAGTGGAGCCAGTGCACTCTCTGGACTCACTGCACTGCATCCCCAGTGGTGCCAGTGCACTCTCTGGACTCACTGCAGTGCATCCCAAGTGGTGCCAATGCACTCTCTGGACTCACTGCAGTGCATCCCCAGTGGTGCCAGTACACTCACTGGACTCACTGCACTGCATCCCCAGTGGTGCCAGTGCAGTCTCTGCACTCACTGAAGTGCATCTCCAGTGGTGCCAGAGCACTCTCTGGACTCACTGCAGTGCATCCCAGTGGTGCCAGTGCACTCTCTGGACACTCTGCACTGCATCCCCACTGGTGCCAGTGCACTCTCTGGACTCACTGCACTGCATCCCCAGTGGTGCCAGTGCACTCTCTGGACTCACTGCACTGCATCTCCAATGGTGCCAGTGCACTCTCTGGACTCACTGCACTGCATCCCCAGTGGTGCCAATGCACTCTCTGGACTCACTGCTGTGCATCCCCAGTGGTGCCAGTACACTCACTGGACTGACTGAAGTGCATTCCCAGTGGTGACATTGAAGTCTTTGGACTCACTGCACTCCATCCCCACTGGTGCCTTTGCACTCCCTGGACTCACTGCACTGCTCCAGCCGCGGCAGCCGCTCCAGCCGCGGTAGCCCTCCAGCCGTGGCAGCCGCTCCACTCGGTAGCGGCTGGAGCGGCTGCCGCGGCTGGAGCGGCTGGAGCGGCTGCCGCGGCTGGAGCGGCTGCCGCGGATGGAGAGGCTGGCGCGGCTGGAGGGGCTGGAGCGGCTGCCGCGGCTGGAGCGGCTGGAGCGGCTGCCGCGGCTGGAGCGTCTGCCGCGGCTGGAGGGGCTACCGCGGGGTTGACTCGGCTGGAGCGGATGCCGAGGCTGGAACGGCACTCTCTGGACTCACTGAAATGCATTCTCAGTGGTGCCAGTGCACTCTCTGGACTCACTGCTCTGCATCCCCAGTGGTGCTAGTGCACTCTCTGGACTCACTGCAGTGCATCCCCAGTGGTGCCATTGCACTCTCTGGACTCACTGCACCGCATTCCCACTGGTGCCAGTGCGCTCTCTGGACTCACTGCACTGCATCCCCAGTGGTGCCAGTGCGCTCTCAGGACTCACTGCAGGGCATCCCCAGTGGTGCCAGTGCACTCTCTGGACTCACTGCACTGCATCCCCATTCCTGCCAGTGCACTCTCTTGACTCACTGCAGTGCATCCCCAGTGGTGCCAGTACACTCACTGGACTGACTGAAGTGCATCCCCAGTGGTGTCAGTGCACTCACTGGAGTCACTGCACTGCATCCCCAGTGGTGCAAGTGCACTCCCTGGACTCACTGCACTGCATTCCCAGTGGTGACAGTGAAGTCTTTGGACTCACTGCACTCCATCCCCACTGGTGCCTTTGCACTCCCTGGACTCACTGCACTGCTCCAGCCGCGGCAGCCGCTCCAGCCGCGGTAGCCCTCCAGCCGTGGCAGCCGCTCCACTCGGTAGCGGCTGGAGCGGCTGCCGCGGTTGGAGCGGCTGGAGCGGCTGCCGCGGCTGGAGCGGCTGCCGCGGATGGAGAGGCTGGCGAGGCTGGAGGGGCTGGAGCGGCTGCCGCGGCTGGAGCGGCTGGAGCGGCTGCCGCGGCTGGAGCGTCTGCCGCGGCTGGAGGGCCTACCGCGGGGTTGACTCGGCTGGAGCGGATACCGAGGCTGGAACGGCACTCTCTGGACTCACTGAAATGCATTCTCAGTGGTGCCAGTGCACTCTCTGGACTCACTGCTCTGCATCCCCAGTGGTGCTAGTGCACTCTGGACTCACTGCAGTGCATCCCCAGTGGTGCCAGTGCACTCTCTGGACTCACTGCACCGCATTCCCACTGGTGTCAGTGCACTCTGTGGACTCACTGCACTGCATCCCCAGTGGTGTCAGTGCACTCTCTGGACTCCCGGCACCGTATCCCCAGTGGTGCCAGTGCATTCGCTGGACTCACGGCACTGCATCCCCAGTGGTGCCAGTGCACTCTCTGGACTCACTGCAGTGCATCCCAAGTGGTGCCAATGCACTCTCTGGACTCACTGCAGTGCATCCCCAGTGGTGCCAGTACACTCACTGGACTCACTGCACTGCATCCCCAGTGGTGCCAGTGCAGTCTCTGCACTCACTGAAGTGCATCTCCAGTGGTGCCAGAGCACTCTCTGGACTCACTGCAGTGCATCCCAGTGGTGCCAGTGCACTCTCTGGACACTCTGCACTGCATCCCCACTGGTGCCAGTGCACTCTCTGGACTCACTGCACTGCATCCCCAGTGGTGCCAGTGCACTCTCTGGACTCACTGCACTGCATCTCCAATGGTGCCAGTGCACTCTCTGGACTCACTGCACTGCATCCCCAGTGGTGCCAATGCACTCTCTGGACTCACTGCTGTGCATCCCCAGTGGTGCCAGTACACTCACTGGACTGACTGAAGTGCATTCCCAGTGGTGACATTGAAGTCTTTGGACTCACTGCACTCCATCCCCACTGGTGCCTTTGCACTCCCTGGACTCACTGCACTGCTCCAGCCGCGGCAGCCGCTCCAGCCGCGGTAGCCCTCCAGCCGTGGCAGCCGCTCCACTCGGTAGCGGCTGGAGCGGCTGCCGCGGCTGGAGCGGCTGGAGCGGCTGCCGCGGCTGGAGCGGCTGCCGCGGATGGAGAGGCTGGCGCGGCTGGAGGGGCTGGAGCGGCTGCCGCGGCTGGAGCGGCTGGAGCGGCTGCCGCGGCTGGAGCGTCTGCCGCGGCTGGAGGGGCTACCGCGGGGTTGACTCGGCTGGAGCGGATGCCGAGGCTGGAACGGCACTCTCTGGACTCACTGAAATGCATTCTCAGTGGTGCCAGTGCACTCTCTGGACTCACTGCTCTGCATCCCCAGTGGTGCTAGTGCACTCTCTGGACTCACTGCAGTGCATCCCCAGTGGTGCCATTGCACTCTCTGGACTCACTGCACCGCATTCCCACTGGTGCCAGTGCGCTCTCTGGACTCACTGCACTGCATCCCCAGTGGTGCCAGTGCGCTCTCAGGACTCACTGCAGGGCATCCCCAGTGGTGCCAGTGCACTCTCTGGACTCACTGCACTGCATCCCCAGTCCTGCCAGTGCACTCTCTTGACTCACTGCAGTGCATCCCCAGTGGTGCCAGTACACTCACTGGACTGACTGAAGTGCATCCCCAGTGGTGTCAGTGCACTCACTGGAGTCACTGCACTGCATCCCCAGTGGTGCAAGTGCACTCCCTGGACTCACTGCACTGCATTCCCAGTGGTGACAGTGAAGTCTTTGGACTCACTGCACTCCATCCCCACTGGTGCCTTTGCACTCCCTGGACTCACTGCACTGCTCCAGCCGCGGCAGCCGCTCCAGCCGCGGTAGCCCTCCAGCCGTGGCAGCCGCTCCACTCGGTAGCGGCTGGAGCGGCTGCCGCGGTTGGAGCGGCTGGAGCGGCTGCCGCGGCTGGAGCGGCTGCCGCGGATGGAGAGGCTGGCGAGGCTGGAGGGGCTGGAGCGGCTGCCGCGGCTGGAGCGGCTGGAGCGGCTGCCGCGGCTGGAGCGTCTGCCGCGGCTGGAGGGCCTACCGCGGGGTTGACTCGGCTGGAGCGGATACCGAGGCTGGAACGGCACTCTCTGGACTCACTGAAATGCATTCTCAGTGGTGCCAGTGCACTCTCTGGACTCAGTGCTCTGCATCCCCAGTGGTGCTAGTGCACTCTGGACTCACTGCAGTGCATCCCCAGTGGTGCCAGTGCACTCTCTGGACTCACTGCACCGCATTCCCACTGGTGTCAGTGCACTCTGTGGACTCACTGCACTGCATCCCCAGTGGTGTCAGTGCACTCTCTGGACTCCCGGCACCGTATCCCCAGTGGTGCCAGTGCATTCGCTGGACTCACGGCACTGCATCCACAGTGGTGCCAGTGCACTCTCTGGACTCACTGAAGTGCATTCTCAGTGGAGCCAGTGCACTCTCTGGACTCACTGCACTGCATCCCCAGTGGTGCCAGTGCACTCTCTGGACTCACTGCAGTGCATCCCAAGTGGTGCCAATGCACTCTCTGGACTCACTGCAGTGCATCCCCAGTGGTGCCAGTACACTCACTGGACTCACTGCACTGCATCCCCAGTGGTGCCAGTGCAGTCTCTGCACTCACTGAAGTGCATCTCCAGTGGTGCCAGAGCACTCTCTGGACTCACTGCAGTGCATCCCAGTGGTGCCAGTGCACTCTCTGGACACTCTGCACTGCATCCCCACTGGTGCCAGTGCACTCTCTGGACTCACTGCACTGCATCCCCAGTGGTGCCAGTGCACTCTCTGGACTCACTGCACTGCATCTCCAATGGTGCCAGTGCACTCTCTGGACTCACTGCACTGCATCCCCAGTGGTGCCAATGCACTCTCTGGACTCACTGCTGTGCATCCCCAGTGGTGCCAGTACACTCACTGGACTGACTGAAGTGCATTCCCAGTGGTGACATTGAAGTCTTTGGACTCACTGCACTCCATCCCCACTGGTGCCTTTGCACTCCCTGGACTCACTGCACTGCTCCAGCCGCGGCAGCCGCTCCAGCCGCGGTAGCCCTCCAGCCGTGGCAGCCGCTCCACTCGGTAGCGGCTGGAGCGGCTGCCGCGGCTGGAGCGGCTGGAGCGGCTGCCGCGGCTGGAGCGGCTGCCGCGGTTGGAGCGGCTGGAGCGGCTGCCGCGGCTGGAGCGGCTGCCGCGGATGGAGAGGCTGGCGCGGCTGGAGGGGCTGGAGCGGCTGCCGCGGCTGGAGCGGCTGGAGCGGCTGCCGCGGCTGGAGCGTCTGCCGCGGCTGGAGGGGCTACCGCGGGGTTGACTCGGCTGGAGCGGATGCCGAGGCTGGAACGGCACTCTCTGGACTCACTGAAATGCATTCTCAGTGGTGCCAGTGCGCTCTCAGGACTCACTGCAGGGCATCCCCAGTGGTGCCAGTGCACTCTCTGGACTCACTGCACTGCATCCCCAGTCCTGCCAGTGCACTCTCTTGACTCACTGCAGTGCATCCCCAGTGGTGCCAGTACACTCACTGGACTGACTGAAGTGCATCCCCAGTGGTGTCAGTGCACTCACTGGAGTCACTGCACTGCATCCCCAGTGGTGCAAGTGCACTCCCTGGACTCACTGCACTGCATTCCCAGTGGTGACAGTGAAGTCTTTGGACTCACTGCACTCCATCCCCACTGGTGCCTTTGCACTCCCTGGACTCACTGCACTGCTCCAGCCGCGGCAGCCGCTCCAGCCGCGGTAGCCCTCCAGCCGTGGCAGCCGCTCCACTCGGTAGCGGCTGGAGCGGCTGCCGCGGTTGGAGCGGCTGGAGCGGCTGCCGCGGCTGGAGCGGCTGCCGCGGATGGAGAGGCTGGCGAGGCTGGAGGGGCTGGAGCGGCTGCCGCGGCTGGAGCGGCTGGAGCGGCTGCCGCGGCTGGAGCGTCTGCCGCGGCTGGAGGGCCTACCGCGGGGTTGACTCGGCTGGAGCGGATACCGAGGCTGGAACGGCACTCTCTGGACTCACTGAAATGCATTCTCAGTGGTGCCAGTGCACTCTCTGGACTCACTGCTCTGCATCCCCAGTGGTGCTAGTGCACTCTGGACTCACTGCAGTGCATCCCCAGTGGTGCCAGTGCACTCTCTGGACTCACTGCACCGCATTCCCACTGGTGTCAGTGCACTCTGTGGACTCACTGCACTGCATCCCCAGTGGTGTCAGTGCACTCTCTGGACTCCCGGCACCGTATCCCCAGTGGTGCCAGTGCATTCGCTGGACTCACGGCACTGCATCCACAGTGGTGCCAGTGCACTCTCTGGACTCACTGAAGTGCATTCTCAGTGGAGCCAGTGCACTCTCTGGACTCAATGCACTGCATCCCCAGTGGTGCCAGTGCACTCTCTGGACTCACTGCAGTGCATCCCAAGTGGTGCCAATGCACTCTCTGGACTCACTGCAGTGCATCCCCAGTGGTGCCAGTACACTCACTGGACTCACTGCACTGCATCCCCAGTGGTGCCAGTGCAGTCTCTGCACTCACTGAAGTGCATCTCCAGTGGTGCCAGAGCACTCTCTGGACTCACTGCAGTGCATCCCAGTGGTGCCAGTGCACTCTCTGGACACTCTGCACTGCATCCCCACTGGTGCCAGTGCACTCTCTGGACTCACTGCACTGCATCCCCAGTGGTGCCAGTGCACTCTCTGGACTCACTGCACTGCATCTCCAATGGTGCCAGTGCACTCTCTGGACTCACTGCACTGCATCCCCAGTGGTGCCAATGCACTCTCTGGACTCACTGCTGTGCATCCCCAGTGGTGCCAGTACACTCACTGGACTGACTGAAGTGCATTCCCAGTGGTGACATTGAAGTCTTTGGACTCACTGCACTCCATCCCCACTGGTGCCTTTGCACTCCCTGGACTCACTGCACTGCTCCAGCCGCGGCAGCCGCTCCAGCCGCGGTAGCCCTCCAGCCGTGGCAGCCGCTCCACTCGGTAGCGGCTGGAGCGGCTGCCGCGGCTGGAGCGGCTGGAGCGGCTGCCGCGGCTGGAGCGGCTGCCGCGGATGGAGAGGCTGGCGCGGCTGGAGGGGCTGGAGCGGCTGCCGCGGCTGGAGCGGCTGGAGCGGCTGCCGCGGCTGGAGCGTCTGCCGCGGCTGGAGGGGCTACCGCGGGGTTGACTCGGCTGGAGCGGATGCCGAGGCTGGAACGGCACTCTCTGGACTCACTGAAATGCATTCTCAGTGGTGCCAGTGCACTCTCTGGACTCACTGCTCTGCATCCCCAGTGGTGCTAGTGCACTCTCTGGACTCACTGCAGTGCATCCCCAGTGGTGCCATTGCACTCTCTGGACTCACTGCACCGCATTCCCACTGGTGCCAGTGCGCTCTCTGGACTCACTGCACTGCATCCCCAGTGGTGCCAGTGCGCTCTCAGGACTCACTGCAGGGCATCCCCAGTGGTGCCAGTGCACTCTCTGGACTCACTGCACTGCATCCCCAGTCCTGCCAGTGCACTCTCTTGACTCACTGCAGTGCATCCCCAGTGGTGCCAGTACACTCACTGGACTGACTGAAGTGCATCCCCAGTGGTGTCAGTGCACTCACTGGAGTCACTGCACTGCATCCCCAGTGGTGCAAGTGCACTCCCTGGACTCACTGCACTGCATTCCCAGTGGTGACAGTGAAGTCTTTGGACTCACTGCACTCCATCCCCACTGGTGCCTTTGCACTCCCTGGACTCACTGCACTGCTCCAGCCGCGGCAGCCGCTCCAGCCGCGGTAGCCCTCCAGCCGTGGCAGCCGCTCCACTCGGTAGCGGCTGGAGCGGCTGCCGCGGTTGGAGCGGCTGGAGCGGCTGCCGCGGCTGGAGCGGCTGCCGCGGATGGAGAGGCTGGCGAGGCTGGAGGGGCTGGAGCGGCTGCCGCGGCTGGAGCGGCTGGAGCGGCTGCCGCGGCTGGAGCGTCTGCCGCGGCTGGAGGGCCTACCGCGGGGTTGACTCGGCTGGAGCGGATACCGAGGCTGGAACGGCACTCTCTGGACTCACTGAAATGCATTCTCAGTGGTGCCAGTGCACTCTCTGGACTCACTGCTCTGCATCCCCAGTGGTGCTAGTGCACTCTGGACTCACTGCAGTGCATCCCCAGTGGTGCCAGTGCACTCTCTGGACTCACTGCACCGCATTCCCACTGGTGTCAGTGCACTCTGTGGACTCACTGCACTGCATCCCCAGTGGTGTCAGTGCACTCTCTGGACTCCCGGCACCGTATCCCCAGTGGTGCCAGTGCATTCGCTGGACTCACGGCACTGCATCCACAGTGGTGCCAGTGCACTCTCTGGACTCACTGAAGTGCATTCTCAGTGGTGCCAGTGCACTCTCTGGACTCACTGCACTGCATCCCCAGTGGTGCCAGTGCACTCTCTGGACTCACTGCAGTGCATCCCAAGTGGTGCCAATGCACTCTCTGGACTCACTGCAGTGCATCCCCAGTGGTGCCAGTACACTCACTGGACTCACTGCACTGCATCCCCAGTGGTGCCAGTGCAGTCTCTGCACTCACTGAAGTGCATCTCCAGTGGTGCCAGAGCACTCTCTGGACTCACTGCAGTGCATCCCAGTGGTGCCAGTGCACTCTCTGGACACTCTGCACTGCATCCCCACTGGTGCCAGTGCACTCTCTGGACTCACTGCACTGCATCCCCAGTGGTGCCAGTGCACTCTCTGGACTCACTGCACTGCATCTCCAATGGTGCCAGTGCACTCTCTGGACTCACTGCACTGCATCCCCAGTGGTGCCAATGCACTCTCTGGACTCACTGCTGTGCATCCCCAGTGGTGCCAGTACACTCACTGGACTGACTGAAGTGCATTCCCAGTGGTGACATTGAAGTCTTTGGACTCACTGCACTCCATCCCCACTGGTGCCTTTGCACTCCCTGGACTCACTGCACTGCTCCAGCCGCGGCAGCCGCTCCAGCCGCGGTAGCCCTCCAGCCGTGGCAGCCGCTCCACTCGGTAGCGGCTGGAGCGGCTGCCGCGGCTGGAGCGGCTGGAGCGGCTGCCGCGGCTGGAGCGGCTGCCGCGGATGGAGAGGCTGGCGCGGCTGGAGGGGCTGGAGCGGCTGCCGCGGCTGGAGCGGCTGGAGCGGCTGCCGCGGCTGGAGCGTCTGCCGCGGCTGGAGGGGCTACCGCGGGGTTGACTCGGCTGGAGCGGATGCCGAGGCTGGAACGGCACTCTCTGGACTCACTGAAATGCATTCTCAGTGGTGCCAGTGCACTCTCTGGACTCACTGCTCTGCATCCCCAGTGGTGCTAGTGCACTCTCTGGACTCACTGCAGTGCATCCCCAGTGGTGCCATTGCACTCTCTGGACTCACTGCACCGCATTCCCACTGGTGCCAGTGCGCTCTCTGGACTCACTGCACTGCATCCCCAGTGGTGCCAGTGCGCTCTCAGGACTCACTGCAGGGCATCCCCAGTGGTGCAAGTGCACTCTCTGGACTCACTGCACTGCATCCCCAGTCCTGCCAGTGCACTCTCTTGACTCACTGCAGTGCATCCCCAGTGGTGCCAGTACACTCACTGGACTGACTGAAGTGCATCCCCAGTGGTGTCAGTGCACTCACTGGAGTCACTGCACTGCATCCCCAGTGGTGCAAGTGCACTCCCTGGACTCACTGCACTGCATTCCCAGTGGTGACAGTGAAGTCTTTGGACTCACTGCACTCCATCCCCACTGGTGCCTTTGCACTCCCTGGACTCACTGCACTGCTCCAGCCGCGGCAGCCGCTCCAGCCGCGGTAGCCCTCCAGCCGTGGCAGCCGCTCCACTCGGTAGCGGCTGGAGCGGCTGCCGCGGTTGGAGCGGCTGGAGCGGCTGCCGCGGCTGGAGCGGCTGCCGCGGATGGAGAGGCTGGCGAGGCTGGAGGGGCTGGAGCGGCTGCCGCGGCTGGAGCGGCTGGAGCGGCTGCCGCGGCTGGAGCGTCTGCCGCGGCTGGAGGGCCTACCGCGGGGTTGACTCGGCTGGAGCGGATACCGAGGCTGGAACGGCACTCTCTGGACTCACTGAAATGCATTCTCAGTGGTGCCAGTGCACTCTCTGGACTCACTGCTCTGCATCCCCAGTGGTGCTAGTGCACTCTGGACTCACTGCAGTGCATCCCCAGTGGTGCCAGTGCACTCTCTGGACTCACTGCACCGCATTCCCACTGGTGTCAGTGCACTCTGTGGACTCACTGCACTGCATCCCCAGTGGTGTCAGTGCACTCTCTGGACTCCCGGCACCGTATCCCCAGTGGTGCCAGTGCATTCGCTGGACTCACGGCACTGCATCCACAGTGGTGCCAGTGCACTCTCTGGACTCACTGAAGTGCATTCTCAGTGGAGCCAGTGCACTCTCTGGACTCACTGCACTGCATCCCCAGTGGTGCCAGTACACTCACTGGACTCACTGCACTGCATCCCCAGTGGTGCCAGTGCAGTCTCTGCACTCACTGAAGTGCATCTCCAGTGGTGCCAGAGCACTCTCTGGACTCACTGCAGTGCATCCCAGTGGTGCCAGTGCACTCTCTGGACACTCTGCACTGCATCCCCACTGGTGCCAGTGCACTCTCTGGACTCACTGCACTGCATCCCCAGTGGTGCCAGTGCACTCTCTGGACTCACTGCACTGCATCTCCAATGGTGCCAGTGCACTCTCTGGACTCACTGCACTGCATCCCCAGTGGTGCCAATGCACTCTCTGGACTCACTGCTGTGCATCCCCAGTGGTGCCAGTACACTCACTGGACTGACTGAAGTGCATTCCCAGTGGTGACATTGAAGTCTTTGGACTCACTGCACTCCATCCCCACTGGTGCCTTTGCACTCCCTGGACTCACTGCACTGCTCCAGCCGCGGCAGCCGCTCCAGCCGCGGTAGCCCTCCAGCCGTGGCAGCCGCTCCACTCGGTAGCGGCTGGAGCGGCTGCCGCGGCTGGAGCGGCTGGAGCGGCTGCCGCGGCTGGAGCGGCTGCCGCGGATGGAGAGGCTGGCGCGGCTGGAGGGGCTGGAGCGGCTGCCGCGGCTGGAGCGGCTGGAGCGGCTGCCGCGGCTGGAGCGTCTGCCGCGGCTGGAGGGGCTACCGCGGGGTTGACTCGGCTGGAGCGGATGCCGAGGCTGGAACGGCACTCTCTGGACTCACTGAAATGCATTCTCAGTGGTGCCAGTGCACTCTCTGGACTCACTGCTCTGCATCCCCAGTGGTGCTAGTGCACTCTCTGGACTCACTGCAGTGCATCCCCAGTGGTGCCATTGCACTCTCTGGACTCACTGCACCGCATTCCCACTGGTGCCAGTGCGCTCTCTGGACTCACTGCACTGCATCCCCAGTGGTGCCAGTGCGCTCTCAGGACTCACTGCAGGGCATCCCCAGTGGTGCAAGTGCACTCTCTGGACTCACTGCACTGCATCCCCAGTCCTGCCAGTGCACTCTCTTGACTCACTGCAGTGCATCCCCAGTGGTGCCAGTACACTCACTGGACTGACTGAAGTGCATCCCCAGTGGTGTCAGTGCACTCACTGGAGTCACTGCACTGCATCCCCAGTGGTGCAAGTGCACTCCCTGGACTCACTGCACTGCATTCCCAGTGGTGACAGTGAAGTCTTTGGACTCACTGCACTCCATCCCCACTGGTGCCTTTGCACTCCCTGGACTCACTGCACTGCTCCAGCCGCGGCAGCCGCTCCAGCCGCGGTAGCCCTCCAGCCGTGGCAGCCGCTCCACTCGGTAGCGGCTGGAGCGGCTGCCGCGGTTGGAGCGGCTGGAGCGGCTGCCGCGGCTGGAGCGGCTGCCGCGGATGGAGAGGCTGGCGAGGCTGGAGGGGCTGGAGCGGCTGCCGCGGCTGGAGCGGCTGGAGCGGCTGCCGCGGCTGGAGCGTCTGCCGCGGCTGGAGGGCCTACCGCGGGGTTGACTCGGCTGGAGCGGATACCGAGGCTGGAACGGCACTCTCTGGACTCACTGAAATGCATTCTCAGTGGTGCCAGTGCACTCTCTGGACTCACTGCTCTGCATCCCCAGTGGTGCTAGTGCACTCTGGACTCACTGCAGTGCATCCCCAGTGGTGCCAGTGCACTCTCTGGACTCACTGCACCGCATTCCCACTGGTGTCAGTGCACTCTGTGGACTCACTGCACTGCATCCCCAGTGGTGTCAGTGCACTCTCTGGACTCCCGGCACCGTATCCCCAGTGGTGCCAGTGCATTCGCTGGACTCACGGCACTGCATCCACAGTGGTGCCAGTGCACTCTCTGGACTCACTGAAGTGCATTCTCAGTGGAGCCAGTGCACTCTCTGGACTCACTGCACTGCATCCCCAGTGGTGCCAGTGCACTCTCTGGACTCACTGCAGTGCATCCCAAGTGGTGCCAATGCACTCTCTGGACTCACTGCAGTGCATCCCCAGTGGTGCCAGTACACTCACTGGACTCACTGCACTGCATCCCCAGTGGTGCCAGTGCAGTCTCTGCACTCACTGAAGTGCATCTCCAGTGGTGCCAGAGCACTCTCTGGACTCACTGCAGTGCATCACCTGTGGTGCCAGTGCACTCTCTGGACACTCTGCACTGCATCCCCACTGGTGCCAGTGCACTCTCTGGACTCACTGCACTGCATCCCCAGTGGTGCCAGTGCACTCTCTGGACTCACTGCACTGCATCTCCAATGGTGCCAGTGCACTCTCTGGACTCACTGCACTGCATCCCCAGTGGTGCCAATGCACTCTCTGGACTCACTGCTGTGCATCCCCAGTGGTGCCAGTACACTCACTGGACTGACTGAAGTGCATTCCCAGTGGTGACATTGAAGTCTTTGGACTCACTGCACTCCATCCCCACTGGTGCCTTTGCACTCCCTGGACTCACTGCACTGCTCCAGCCGCGGCAGCCGCTCCAGCCGCGGTAGCCCTCCAGCCGTGGCAGCCGCTCCACTCGGTAGCGGCTGGAGCGGCTGCCGCGGCTGGAGCGGCTGCCGCGGCTGGAGCGGCTGCCGCGGATGGAGAGGCTGGCGCGGCTGGAGGGGCTGGAGCGGCTGCCGCGGCTGGAGCGGCTGGAGCGGCTGCCGCGGCTGGAGCGTCTGCCGCGGCTGGAGGGGCTACCGCGGGGTTGACTCGGCTGGAGCGGATGCCGAGGCTGGAACGGCACTCTCTGGACTCACTGAAATGCATTCTCAGTGGTGCCAGTGCACTCTCTGGACTCACTGCTCTGCATCCCCAGTGGTGCTAGTGCACTCTCTGGACTCACTGCAGTGCATCCCCAGTGGTGCCATTGCACTCTCTGGACTCACTGCACCGCATTCCCACTGGTGCCAGTGCGCTCTCTGGACTCACTGCACTGCATCCCCAGTGGTGCCAGTGCGCTCTCAGGACTCACTGCAGGGCATCCCCAGTGGTGCCAGTGCACTCTCTGGACTCACTGCAGTGCATCCCAAGTGGTGCCAATGCACTCTCTGGACTCACTGCAGTGCATCCCCAGTGGTGCCAGTACACTCACTGGACTGACTGAAGTGCATCCCCAGTGGTGCCAGTGCACTCTCTGGACTCACAGCACTGCATGCCCAGTGGTGCCAGTGCACTCTCTGGACTCACTGCATTGCATCCTCAGTGGTGCCAGTGCACTCTCTGGACTCACTGCACTGCATCCCCAGTCCTGCCAGTGCACTCTCTGGACTCACTGCACTGCATCCCCAATGGTGCCAGTGCACTCTCTGGACTCACTGCACTGCTCCAGCCGCGGCAGCCTCTCCAGGCGCACCAGCCGCGGCATCCGCTCCAGCCTCGGCATCCGCTCCAGCCGCGTTAACCGCTCCAGCCGCGGTAGCTCCTCCAGCCGCGCCAGCCGCTCCAGCCGCGGCAGCCGCTCCAGCCGCTCCAGCCGCGGCATCCGCTCCAGCCGCTCCAGCCGCGGCAGCCGCTCCAACCGCGGCAGCCGCTCCAGTCGCGGCAGCCGCTCCAGCCGCTCCAGCCGCGGCAGCCGCTCCAGCCGCTACCGAGTGGAGCGGCTGCCACGGCTGGAGGGCTACCGCGGCTGGAGCGGCTGCCGCGGCTGGAGAGGCTGGCGCGGCTGGAGGGGCTGGAGCGGCTGCCGCGGCTGGAGCGGCTGGAGCGGCTGCCGCGGCTGGAGCGTCTGCCGCGGCTGGAGGGGCTACCGCGGGGTTGACTCGGCTGGAGCGGATGCCGAGGCTGGAACGGCACTCTCTGGACTCACTGAAATGCATTCTCAGTGGTGCCAGTGCACTCTCAGGACTCACTGCAGGGCATCCCCAGTGGTGCCAGTGCACTCTCTGGACTCACTGCACTGCATCCCCAGTCCTGCCAGTGCACTCTCTTGACTCACTGCAGTGCATCCCCAGTGGTGCCAGTACACTCACTGGACTGACTGAAGTGCATCCCCAGTGGTGTCAGTGCACTCACTGGAGTCACTGCACTGCATCCCCAGTGGTGCAAGTGCACTCCCTGGACTCACTGCACTGCATTCCCAGTGGTGACAGTGAAGTCTTTGGACTCACTGCACTCCATCCCCACTGGTGCCTTTGCACTCCCTGGACTCACTGCACTGCTCCAGCCGCGGCAGCCGCTCCAGCCGCGGTAGCCCTCCAGCCGTGGCAGCCGCTCCACTCGGTAGCGGCTGGAGCGGCTGCCGCGGTTGGAGCGGCTGGAGCGGCTGCCGCGGCTGGAGCGGCTGCCGCGGATGGAGAGGCTGGCGAGGCTGGAGGGGCTGGAGCGGCTGCCGCGGCTGGAGCGGCTGGAGCGGCTGCCGCGGCTGGAGCGTCTGCCGCGGCTGGAGGGCCTACCGCGGGGTTGACTCGGCTGGAGCGGATGCCGAGGCTGGAACGGCACTCTCTGGACTCACTGAAATGCATTCTCAGTGGTGCCAGTGCACTCTCTGGACTCACTGCTCTGCATCCCCAGTGGTGCTAGTGCACTCTGGACTCACTGCAGTGCATCCCCAGTGGTGCCAGTGCACTCTCTGGACTCACTGCACCGCATTCCCACTGGTGTCAGTGCACTCTGTGGACTCACTGCACTGCATCCCCAGTGGTGTCAGTGCACTCTCTGGACTCCCGGCACCGTATCCCCAGTGGTGCCAGTGCATTCGCTGGACTCACGGCACTGCATCCACAGTGGTGCCAGTGCACTCTCTGGACTCACTGAAGTGCATTCTCAGTGGAGCCAGTGCACTCTCTGGACTCACTGCACTGCATCCCCAGTGGTGCCAGTGCACTCTCTGGACTCACTGCAGTGCATCCCAAGTGGTGCCAATGCACTCTCTGGACTCACTGCAGTGCATCCCCAGTGGTGCCAGTACACTCACTGGACTCACTGCACTGCATCCCCAGTGGTGCCAGTGCAGTCTCTGCACTCACTGAAGTGCATCTCCAGTGGTGCCAGAGCACTCTCTGGACTCACTGCAGTGCATCACCTGTGGTGCCAGTGCACTCTCTGGACACTCTGCACTGCATCCCCACTGGTGCCAGTGCACTCTCTGGACTCACTGCACTGCATCCCCAGTGGTGCCAGTGCACTCTCTGGACTCACTGCACTGCATCTCCAATGGTGCCAGTGCACTCTCTGGACTCACTGCACTGCATCCCCAGTGGTGCCAATGCACTCTCTGGACTCACTGCTGTGCATCCCCAGTGGTGCCAGTACACTCACTGGACTGACTGAAGTGCATTCCCAGTGGTGACATTGAAGTCTTTGGACTCACTGCACTCCATCCCCACTGGTGCCTTTGCACTCCCTGGACTCACTGCACTGCTCCAGCCGCGGCAGCCGCTCCAGCCGCGGTAGCCCTCCAGCCGTGGCAGCCGCTCCACTCGGTAGCGGCTGGAGCGGCTGCCGCGGCTGGAGCGGCTGCCGCGGCTGGAGCGGCTGCCGCGGATGGAGAGGCTGGCGCGGCTGGAGGGGCTGGAGCGGCTGCCGCGGCTGGAGCGGCTGGAGCGGCTGCCGCGGCTGGAGCGTCTGCCGCGGCTGGAGGGGCTACCGCGGGGTTGACTCGGCTGGAGCGGATGCCGAGGCTGGAACGGCACTCTCTGGACTCACTGAAATGCATTCTCAGTGGTGCCAGTGCACTCTCTGGACTCACTGCTCTGCATCCCCAGTGGTGCTAGTGCACTCTCTGGACTCACTGCAGTGCATCCCCAGTGGTGCCATTGCACTCTCTGGACTCACTGCACCGCATTCCCACTGGTGCCAGTGCGCTCTCTGGACTCACTGCACTGCATCCCCAGTGGTGCCAGTGCGCTCTCAGGACTCACTGCAGGGCATCCCCAGTGGTGCCAGTGCACTCTCTGGACTCACTGCACTGCATCCCCAGTCCTGCCAGTGCACTCTCTTGACTCACTGCAGTGCATCCCCAGTGGTGCCAGTACACTCACTGGACTGACTGAAGTGCATCCCCAGTGGTGCCAGTGCACTCTCTGGACTCACAGCACTGCATGCCCAGTGGTGCCAGTGCACTCTCTGGACTCACTGCATTGCATCCTCAGTGGTGCCAGTGCACTCTCTGGACTCACTGCACTGCATCCCCAGTCCTGCCAGTGCACTCTCTGGACTCACTGCACTGCATCCCCAATGGTGCCAGTGCACTCTCTGGACTCACTGCACTGCTCCAGCCGCGGCAGCCTCTCCAGGCGCACCAGCCGCGGCATCCGCTCCAGCCTCGGCATCCGCTCCAGCCGCGTTAACCGCTCCAGCCGCGGTAGCTCCTCCAGCCGCGCCAGCCGCTCCAGCCGCGGCAGCCGCTCCAGCCGCTCCAGCCGCGGCATCCGCTCCAGCCGCTCCAGCCGCGGCAGCCGCTCCAACCGCGGCAGCCGCTCCAGTCGCGGCAGCCGCTCCAGCCGCTCCAGCCGCGGCAGCCGCTCCAGCCGCTACCGAGTGGAGCGGCTGCCACGGCTGGAGGGCTACCGCGGCTGGAGCGGCTGCCGCGGCTGGAGAGGCTGGCGCGGCTGGAGGGGCTGGAGCGGCTGCCGCGGCTGGAGCGGCTGGAGCGGCTGCCGCGGCTGGAGCGTCTGCCGCGGCTGGAGGGGCTACCGCGGGGTTGACTCGGCTGGAGCGGATGCCGAGGCTGGAACGGCACTCTCTGGACTCACTGAAATGCATTCTCAGTGGTGCCAGTGCACTCTCTGGACTCACTGCACTGCATCCCCAGTGGTGCCAGTGCACTCTCTGGACTCACTGCACTGCATCCCCAGTCCTGCCAGTGCACTCTCTTGACTCACTGCAGTGCATCCCCAGTGGTGCCAGTACACTCACTGGACTGACTGAAGTGCATCCCCAGTGGTGTCAGTGCACTCACTGGAGTCACTGCACTGCATCCCCAGTGGTGCAAGTGCACTCCCTGGACTCACTGCACTGCATTCCCAGTGGTGACAGTGAAGTCTTTGGACTCACTGCACTCCATCCCCACTGGTGCCTTTGCACTCCCTGGACTCACTGCACTGCTCCAGCCGCGGCAGCCGCTCCAGCCGCGGTAGCCCTCCAGCCGTGGCAGCCGCTCCACTCGGTAGCGGCTGGAGCGGCTGCCGCGGTTGGAGCGGCTGGAGCGGCTGCCGCGGCTGGAGCGGCTGCCGCGGATGGAGAGGCTGGCGAGGCTGGAGGGGCTGGAGCGGCTGCCGCGGCTGGAGCGGCTGGAGCGGCTGCCGCGGCTGGAGCGTCTGCCGCGGCTGGAGGGCCTACCGCGGGGTTGACTCGGCTGGAGCGGATACCGAGGCTGGAACGGCACTCTCTGGACTCACTGAAATGCATTCTCAGTGGTGCCAGTGCACTCTCTGGACTCACTGCTCTGCATCCCCAGTGGTGCTAGTGCACTCTGGACTCACTGCAGTGCATCCCCAGTGGTGCCAGTGCACTCTCTGGACTCACTGCACCGCATTCCCACTGGTGTCAGTGCACTCTGTGGACTCACTGCACTGCATCCCCAGTGGTGTCAGTGCACTCTCTGGACTCCCGGCACCGTATCCCCAGTGGTGCCAGTGCATTCGCTGGACTCACGGCACTGCATCCACAGTGGTGCCAGTGCACTCTCTGGACTCACTGAAGTGCATTCTCAGTGGAGCCAGTGCACTCTCTGGACTCACTGCACTGCATCCCCAGTGGTGCCAGTGCACTCTCTGGACTCACTGCAGTGCATCCCAAGTGGTGCCAATGCACTCTCTGGACTCACTGCAGTGCATCCCCAGTGGTGCCAGTACACTCACTGGACTCACTGCACTGCATCCCCAGTGGTGCCAGTGCAGTCTCTGCACTCACTGAAGTGCATCTCCAGTGGTGCCAGAGCACTCTCTGGACTCACTGCAGTGCATCCCAGTGGTGCCAGTGCACTCTCTGGACTCACTGCACTGCATCCCCAGTGGTGCCAGTGCACTCTCTGGACTCACTGCACTGCATCTCCAATGGTGCCAGTGCACTCTCTGGACTCACTGCACTGCATCCCCAGTGGTGCCAATGCACTCTCTGGACTCACTGCTGTGCATCCCCAGTGGTGCCAGTACACTCACTGGACTGACTGAAGTGCATTCCCAGTGGTGACATTGAAGTCTTTGGACTCACTGCACTCCATCCCCACTGGTGCCTTTGCACTCCCTGGACTCACTGCACTGCTCCAGCCGCGGCAGCCGCTCCAGCCGCGGTAGCCCTCCAGCCGTGGCAGCCGCTCCACTCGGTAGCGGCTGGAGCGGCTGCCGCGGCTGGAGCGGCTGGAGCGGCTGCCGCGGCTGGAGCGGCTGCCGCGGATGGAGAGGCTGGCGCGGCTGGAGGGGCTGGAGCGGCTGCCGCGGCTGGAGCGGCTGGAGCGGCTGCCGCGGCTGGAGCGTCTGCCGCGGCTGGAGGGGCTACCGCGGGGTTGACTCGGCTGGAGCGGATGCCGAGGCTGGAACGGCACTCTCTGGACTCACTGAAATGCATTCTCAGTGGTGCCAGAGCACTCTCTGGACTCACTGCTCTGCATCCCCAGTGGTGCTAGTGCACTCTCTGGACTCACTGCAGTGCATCCCCAGTGGTGCCATTGCACTCTCTGGACTCACTGCACCGCATTCCCACTGGTGCCAGTGCGCTCTCTGGACTCACTGCACTGCATCCCCAGTGGTGCCAGTGCGCTCTCAGGACTCACTGCAGGGCATCCCCAGTGGTGCCAGTGCACTCTCTGGACTCACTGCACTGCATCCCCAGTCCTGCCAGTGCACTCTCTTGACTCACTGCAGTGCATCCCCAGTGGTGCCAGTACACTCACTGGACTGACTGAAGTGCATCCCCAGTGGTGTCAGTGCACTCACTGGAGTCACTGCACTGCATCCCCAGTGGTGCAAGTGCACTCCCTGGACTCACTGCACTGCATTCCCAGTGGTGACAGTGAAGTCTTTGGACTCACTGCACTCCATCCCCACTGGTGCCTTTGCACTCCCTGGACTCACTGCACTGCTCCAGCCGCGGCAGCCGCTCCAGCCGCGGTAGCCCTCCAGCCGTGGCAGCCGCTCCACTCGGTAGCGGCTGGAGCGGCTGCCGCGGTTGGAGCGGCTGGAGCGGCTGCCGCGGCTGGAGCGGCTGCCGCGGATGGAGAGGCTGGCGAGGCTGGAGGGGCTGGAGCGGCTGCCGCGGCTGGAGCGGCTGGAGCGGCTGCCGCGGCTGGAGCGTCTGCCGCGGCTGGAGGGCCTACCGCGGGGTTGACTCGGCTGGAGCGGATACCGAGGCTGGAACGGCACTCTCTGGACTCACTGAAATGCATTCTCAGTGGTGCCAGTGCACTCTCTGGACTCACTGCTCTGCATCCCCAGTGGTGCTAGTGCACTCTGGACTCACTGCAGTGCATCCCCAGTGGTGCCAGTGCACTCTCTGGACTCACTGCACCGCATTCCCACTGGTGTCAGTGCACTCTGTGGACTCACTGCACTGCATCCCCAGTGGTGTCAGTGCACTCTCTGGACTCCCGGCACCGTATCCCCAGTGGTGCCAGTGCATTCGCTGGACTCACGGCACTGCATCCACAGTGGTGCCAGTGCACTCTCTGGACTCACTGAAGTGCATTCTCAGTGGAGCCAGTGCACTCTCTGGACTCACTGCACTGCATCCCCAGTGGTGCCAGTGCACTCTCTGGACTCACTGCAGTGCATCCCAAGTGGTGCCAATGCACTCTCTGGACTCACTGCAGTGCATCCCCAGTGGTGCCAGTACACTCACTGGACTCACTGCACTGCATCCCCAGTGGTGCCAGTGCAGTCTCTGCACTCACTGAAGTGCATCTCCAGTGGTGCCAGAGCACTCTCTGGACTCACTGCAGTGCATCCCAGTGGTGCCAGTGCACTCTCTGGACACTCTGCACTGCATCCCCACTGGTGCCAGTGCACTCTCTGGACTCACTGCACTGCATCCCCAGTGGTGCCAGTGCACTCTCTGGACTCACTGCACTGCATCTCCAATGGTGCCAGTGCACTCTCTGGACTCACTGCACTGCATCCCCAGTGGTGCCAATGCACTCTATGGACTCACTGCTGTGCATCCCCAGTGGTGCCAGTACACTCACTGGACTGACTGAAGTGCATTCCCAGTGGTGACATTGAAGTCTTTGGACTCACTGCACTCCATCCCCACTGGTGCCTTTGCACTCCCTGGACTCACTGCACTGCTCCAGCCGCGGCAGCCGCTCCAGCCGCGGTAGCCCTCCAGCCGTGGCAGCCGCTCCACTCGGTAGCGGCTGGAGCGGCTGCCGCGGCTGGAGCGGCTGGAGCGGCTGCCGCGGCTGGAGCGGCTGCCGCGGATGGAGAGGCTGGCGCGGCTGGAGGGGCTGGAGCGGCTGCCGCGGCTGGAGCGGCTGGAGCGGCTGCCGCGGCTGGAGCGTCTGCCGCGGCTGGAGGGGCTACCGCGGGGTTGACTCGGCTGGAGCGGATGCCGAGGCTGGAACGGCACTCTCTGGACTCACTGAAATGCATTCTCAGTGGTGCCAGTGCACTCTCTGGACTCACTGCTCTGCATCCCCAGTGGTGCTAGTGCACTCTCTGGACTCACTGCAGTGCATCCCCAGTGGTGCCATTGCACTCTCTGGACTCACTGCACCGCATTCCCACTGGTGCCAGTGCGCTCTCTGGACTCACTGCACTGCATCCCCAGTGGTGCCAGTGCGCTCTCAGGACTCACTGCAGGGCATCCCCAGTGGTGCCAGTGCACTCTCTGGACTCACTGCACTGCATCCCCAGTCCTGCCAGTGCACTCTCTTGACTCACTGCAGTGCATCCCCAGTGGTGCCAGTACACTCACTGGACTGACTGAAGTGCATCCCCAGTGGTGTCAGTGCACTCACTGGAGTCACTGCACTGCATCCCCAGTGGTGCAAGTGCACTCCCTGGACTCACTGCACTGCATTCCCAGTGGTGACAGTGAAGTCTTTGGACTCACTGCACTCCATCCCCACTGGTGCCTTTGCACTCCCTGGACTCACTGCACTGCTCCAGCCGCGGCAGCCGCTCCAGCCGCGGTAGCCCTCCAGCCGTGGCAGCCGCTCCACTCGGTAGCGGCTGGAGCGGCTGCCGCGGTTGGAGCGGCTGGAGCGGCTGCCGCGGCTGGAGCGGCTGCCGCGGATGGAGAGGCTGGCGAGGCTGGAGGGGCTGGAGCGGCTGCCGCGGCTGGAGCGGCTGGAGCGGCTGCCGCGGCTGGAGCGTCTGCCGCGGCTGGAGGGCCTACCGCGGGGTTGACTCGGCTGGAGCGGATACCGAGGCTGGAACGGCACTCTCTGGACTCACTGAAATGCATTCTCAGTGGTGCCAGTGCACTCTCTGGACTCACTGCTCTGCATCCCCAGTGGTGCTAGTGCACTCTGGACTCACTGCAGTGCATCCCCAGTGGTGCCAGTGCACTCTCTGGACTCACTGCACCGCATTCCCACTGGTGTCAGTGCACTCTGTGGACTCACTGCACTGCATCCCCAGTGGTGTCAGTGCACTCTCTGGACTCCCGGCACCGTATCCCCAGTGGTGCCAGTGCATTCGCTGGACTCACGGCACTGCATCCACAGTGGTGCCAGTGCACTCTCTGGACTCACTGAAGTGCATTCTCAGTGGAGCCAGTGCACTCTCTGGACTCACTGCACTGCATCCCCAGTGGTGCCAGTGCACTCTCTGGACTCACTGCAGTGCATCCCAAGTGGTGCCAATGCACTCTCTGGACTCACTGCAGTGCATCCCCAGTGGTGCCAGTACACTCACTGGACTCACTGCACTGCATCCCCAGTGGTGCCAGTGCAGTCTCTGCACTCACTGAAGTGCATCTCCAGTGGTGCCAGAGCACTCTCTGGACTCACTGCAGTGCATCACCTGTGGTGCCAGTGCACTCTCTGGACACTCTGCACTGCATCCCCACTGGTGCCAGTGCACTCTCTGGACTCACTGCACTGCATCCCCAGTGGTGCCAGTGCACTCTCTGGACTCACTGCACTGCATCTCCAATGGTGCCAGTGCACTCTCTGGACTCACTGCACTGCATCCCCAGTGGTGCCAATGCACTCTCTGGACTCACTGCTGTGCATCCCCAGTGGTGCCAGTACACTCACTGGACTGACTGAAGTGCATTCCCAGTGGTGACATTGAAGTCTTTGGACTCACTGCACTCCATCCCCACTGGTGCCTTTGCACTCCCTGGACTCACTGCACTGCTCCAGCCGCGGCAGCCGCTACAGCCGCGGTAGCCCTCCAGCCGTGGCAGCCGCTCCACTCGGTAGCGGCTGGAGCGGCTGCCGCGGCTGGAGCGGCTGCCGCGGCTGGAGCGGCTGCCGCGGATGGAGAGGCTGGCGCGGCTGGAGGGGCTGGAGCGGCTGCCGCGGCTGGAGCGGCTGGAGCGGCTGCCGCGGCTGGAGCGTCTGCCGCGGCTGGAGGGGCTACCGCGGGGTTGACTCGGCTGGAGCGGATGCCGAGGCTGGAACGGCACTCTCTGGACTCACTGAAATGCATTCTCAGTGGTGCCAGTGCACTCTCTGGACTCACTGCTCTGCATCCCCAGTGGTGCTAGTGCACTCTCTGGACTCACTGCAGTGCATCCCCAGTGGTGCCATTGCACTCTCTGGACTCACTGCACCGCATTCCCACTGGTGCCAGTGCTCTCTCTGGACTCACTGCACTGCATCCCCAGTGGTGCCAGTGCGCTCTCAGGACTCACTGCAGGGCATCCCCAGTGGTGCCAGTGCACTCTCTGGACTCACTGCACTGCATCCCCAGTCCTGCCAGTGCACTCTCTTGACTCACTGCAGTGCATCCCCAGTGGTGCCAGTACACTCACTGGACTGACTGAAGTGCATCCCCAGTGGTGCCAGTGCACTCTCTGGACTCACAGCACTGCATGCCCAGTGGTGCCAGTGCACTCTCTGGACTCACTGCATTGCATCCTCAGTGGTGCCAGTGCACTCTCTGGACTCACTGCACTGCATCCCCAGTCCTGCCAGTGCACTCTCTGGACTCACTGCACTGCATCCCCAATGGTGCCAGTGCACTCTCTGGACTCACTGCACTGCTCCAGCCGCGGCAGCCTCTCCAGGCGCACCAGCCGCGGCATCCGCTCCAGCCTCGGCATCCGCTCCAGCCGCGTTAACCGCTCCAGCCGCGGTAGCTCCTCCAGCCGCGCCAGCCGCTCCAGCCGCGGCAGCCGCTCCAGCCGCTCCAGCCGCGGCATCCGCTCCAGCCGCTCCAGCCGCGGCAGCCGCTCCAACCGCGGCAGCCGCTCCAGTCGCGGCAGCCGCTCCAGCCGCTCCAGCCGCGGCAGCCGCTCCAGCCGCTACCGAGTGGAGCGGCTGCCACGGCTGGAGGGCTACCGCGGCTGGAGCGGCTGCCGCGGCTGGAGAGGCTGGCGCGGCTGGAGGGGCTGGAGCGGCTGCCGCGGCTGGAGCGGCTGGAGCGGCTGCCGCGGCTGGAGCGTCTGCCGCGGCTGGAGGGGCTACCGCGGGGTTGACTCGGCTGGAGCGGATGCCGAGGCTGGAACGGCACTCTCTGGACTCACTGAAATGCATTCTCAGTGGTGCCAGTGCACTCTCTGGACTCACTGCTCTGCATCCCCAGTGGTGCTAGTGCACTCTCTGGACTCACTGCAGTGCATCCCCAGTGGTGCCATTGCACTCTCTGGACTCACTGCACCGCATTCCCACTGGTGCCAGTGCGCTCTCTGGACTCACTGCACTGCATCCCCAGTGGTGCCAGTGCGCTCTCAGGACTCACTGCAGGGCATCCCCAGTGGTGCCAGTGCACTCTCTGGACTCACTGCACTGCATCCCCAGTCCTGCCAGTGCACTCTCTTGACTCACTGCAGTGCATCCCCAGTGGTGCCAGTACACTCACTGGACTGACTGAAGTGCATCCCCAGTGGTGCAAGTGCACTCCCTGGACTCACTGCACTGCATTCCCAGTGGTGACAGTGAAGTCTTTGGACTCACTGCACTCCATCCCCACTGGTGCCTTTGCACTCCCTGGACTCACTGCACTGCTCCAGCCGCGGCAGCCGCTCCAGCCGCGGTAGCCCTCCAGCCGTGGCAGCCGCTCCACTCGGTAGCGGCTGGAGCGGCTGCCGCGGTTGGAGCGGCTGGAGCGGCTGCCGCGGCTGGAGCGGCTGCCGCGGATGGAGAGGCTGGCGAGGCTGGAGGGGCTGGAGCGGCTGCCGCGGCTGGAGCGGCTGGAGCGGCTGCCGCGGCTGGAGCGTCTGCCGCGGCTGGAGGGCCTACCGCGGGGTTGACTCGGCTGGAGCGGATACCGAGGCTGGAACGGCACTCTCTGGACTCACTGAAATGCATTCTCAGTGGTGCCAGTGCACTCTCTGGACTCACTGCTCTGCATCCCCAGTGGTGCTAGTGCACTCTGGACTCACTGCAGTGCATCCCCAGTGGTGCCAGTGCACTCTCTGGACTCACTGCACCGCATTCCCACTGGTGTCAGTGCACTCTGTGGACTCACTGCACTGCAACCCCAGTGGTGTCAGTGCACTCTCTGGACTCCCGGCACCGTATCCCCAGTGGTGCCAGTGCATTCGCTGGACTCACGGCACTGCATCCACAGTGGTGCCAGTGCACTCTCTGGACTCACTGAAGTGCATTCTCAGTGGAGCCAGTGCACTCTCTGGACTCACTGCACTGCATCCCCAGTGGTGCCAGTGCACTCTCTGGACTCACTGCAGTGCATCCCAAGTGGTGCCAATGCACTCTCTGGACTCACTGCAGTGCATCCCCAGTGGTGCCAGTACACTCACTGGACTCACTGCACTGCATCCCCAGTGGTGCCAGTGCAGTCTCTGCACTCACTGAAGTGCATCTCCAGTGGTGCCAGAGCACTCTCTGGACTCACTGCAGTGCATCCCAGTGGTGCCAGTGCACTCTCTGGACACTCTGCACTGCATCCCCACTGGTGCCAGTGCACTCTCTGGACTCACTGCACTGCATCCCCAGTGGTGCCAGTGCACTCTCTGGACTCACTGCACTGCATCTCCAATGGTGCCAGTGCACTCTCTGGACTCACTGCACTGCATCCCCAGTGGTGCCAATGCACTCTCTGGACTCACTGCTGTGCATCCCCAGTGGTGCCAGTACACTCACTGGACTGACTGAAGTGCATTCCCAGTGGTGACATTGAAGTCTTTGGACTCACTGCACTCCATCCCCACTGGTGCCTTTGCACTCCCTGGACTCACTGCACTGCTCCAGCCGCGGCAGCCGCTCCAGCCGCGGTAGCCCTCCAGCCGTGGCAGCCGCTCCACTCGGTAGCGGCTGGAGCGGCTGCCGCGGCTGGAGCGGCTGGAGCGGCTGCCGCGGCTGGAGCGGCTGCCGCGGATGGAGAGGCTGGCGCGGCTGGAGGGGCTGGAGCGGCTGCCGCGGCTGGAGCGGCTGGAGCGGCTGCCGCGGCTGGAGCGTCTGCCGCGGCTGGAGGGGCTACCGCGGGGTTGACTCGGCTGGAGCGGATGCCGAGGCTGGAACGGCACTCTCTGGACTCACTGAAATGCATTCTCAGTGGTGCCAGTGCACTCTCTGGACTCACTGCTCTGCATCCCCAGTGGTGCTAGTGCACTCTCTGGACTCACTGCAGTGCATCCCCAGTGGTGCCATTGCACTCTCTGGACTCACTGCACCGCATTCCCACTGGTGCCAGTGCGCTCTCTGGACTCACTGCACTGCATCCCCAGTGGTGCCAGTGCGCTCTCAGGACTCACTGCAGGGCATCCCCAGTGGTGCCAGTGCACTCTCTGGACTCACTGCACTGCATCCCCAGTCCTGCCAGTGCACTCTCTTGACTCACTGCAGTGCATCCCCAGTGGTGCCAGTACACTCACTGGACTGACTGAAGTGCATCCCCAGTGGTGTCAGTGCACTCACTGGAGTCACTGCACTGCATCCCCAGTGGTGCAAGTGCACTCCCTGGACTCACTGCACTGCATTCCCAGTGGTGACAGTGAAGTCTTTGGACTCACTGCACTCCATCCCCACTGGTGCCTTTGCACTCCCTGGACTCACTGCACTGCTCCAGCCGCGGCAGCCGCTCCAGCCGCGGTAGCCCTCCAGCCGTGGCAGCCGCTCCACACGGTAGCGGCTGGAGCGGCTGCCGCGGTTGGAGCGGCTGGAGCGGCTGCCGCGGCTGGAGCGGCTGCCGCGGATGGAGAGGCTGGCGAGGCTGGAGGGGCTGGAGCGGCTGCCGCGGCTGGAGCGGCTGGAGCGGCTGCCGCGGCTGGAGCGTCTGCCGCGGCTGGAGGGCCTACCGCGGGGTTGACTCGGCTGGAGCGGATACCGAGGCTGGAACGGCACTCTCTGGACTCACTGAAATGCATTCTCAGTGGTGCCAGTGCACTCTCTGGACTCACTGCTCTGCATCCCCAGTGGTGCTAGTGCACTCTGGACTCACTGCAGTGCATCCCCAGTGGTGCCAGTGCACTCTCTGGACTCACTGCACCGCATTCCCACTGGTGTCAGTGCACTCTGTGGACTCACTGCACTGCATCCCCAGTGGTGTCAGTGCACTCTCTGGACTCCCGGCACCGTATCCCCAGTGGTGCCAGTGCATTCGCTGGACTCACGGCACTGCATCCCCAGTGGTGCCAGTGCACTCTCTGGACTCACTGCAGTGCATCCCAAGTGGTGCCAATGCACTCTCTGGACTCACTGCAGTGCATCCCCAGTGGTGCCAGTACACTCACTGGACTCACTGCACTGCATCCCCAGTGGTGCCAGTGCAGTCTCTGCACTCACTGAAGTGCATCTCCAGTGGTGCCAGAGCACTCTCTGGACTCACTGCAGTGCATCCCAGTGGTGCCAGTGCACTCTCTGGACACTCTGCACTGCATCCCCACTGGTGCCAGTGCACTCTCTGGACTCACTGCACTGCATCCCCAGTGGTGCCAGTGCACTCTCTGGACTCACTGCACTGCATCTCCAATGGTGCCAGTGCACTCTCTGGACTCACTGCACTGCATCCCCAGTGGTGCCAATGCACTCTCTGGACTCACTGCTGTGCATCCCCAGTGGTGCCAGTACACTCACTGGACTGACTGAAGTGCATTCCCAGTGGTGACATTGAAGTCTTTGGACTCACTGCACTCCATCCCCACTGGTGCCTTTGCACTCCCTGGACTCACTGCACTGCTCCAGCCGCGGCAGCCGCTCCAGCCGCGGTAGCCCTCCAGCCGTGGCAGCCGCTCCACTCGGTAGCGGCTGGAGCGGCTGCCGCGGCTGGAGCGGCTGGAGCGGCTGCCGCGGCTGGAGCGGCTGCCGCGGATGGAGAGGCTGGCGCGGCTGGAGGGGCTGGAGCGGCTGCCGCGGCTGGAGCGGCTGGAGCGGCTGCCGCGGCTGGAGCGTCTGCCGCGGCTGGAGGGGCTACCGCGGGGTTGACTCGGCTGGAGCGGATGCCGAGGCTGGAACGGCACTCTCTGGACTCACTGAAATGCATTCTCAGTGGTGCCAGTGCACTCTCTGGACTCAGTGCTCTGCATCCCCAGTGGTGCTAGTGCACTCTCTGGACTCACTGCAGTGCATCCCCAGTGGTGCCATTGCACTCTCTGGACTCACTGCACCGCATTCCCACTGGTGCCAGTGCGCTCTCTGGACTCACTGCACTGCATCCCCAGTGGTGCCAGTGCGCTCTCAGGACTCACTGCAGGGCATCCCCAGTGGTGCCAGTGCACTCTCTGGACTCACTGCACTGCATCCCCAGTCCTGCCAGTGCACTCTCTTGACTCACTGCAGTGCATCCCCAGTGGTGCCAGTACACTCACTGGACTGACTGAAGTGCATCCCCAGTGGTGTCAGTGCACTCACTGGAGTCACTGCACTGCATCCCCAGTGGTGCAAGTGCACTCCCTGGACTCACTGCACTGCATTCCCAGTGGTGACAGTGAAGTCTTTGGACTCACTGCACTCCATCCCCACTGGTGCCTTTGCACTCCCTGGACTCACTGCACTGCTCCAGCCGCGGCAGCCGCTCCAGCCGCGGTAGCCCTCCAGCCGTGGCAGCCGCTCCACTCGGTAGCGGCTGGAGCGGCTGCCGCGGTTGGAGCGGCTGGAGCGGCTGCCGCGGCTGGAGCGGCTGCCGCGGATGGAGAGGCTGGCGAGGCTGGAGGGGCTGGAGCGGCTGCCGCGGCTGGAGCGGCTGGAGCGGCTACCGCGGCTGGAGCGTCTGCCGCGGCTGGAGGGCCTACCGCGGGGTTGACTCGGCTGGAGCGGATACCTAGGCTGGAACGGCACTCTCTGGACTCACTGAAATGCATTCTCAGTGGTGCCAGTGCACTCTCTGGACTCACTGCTCTGCATCCCCAGTGGTGCTAGTGCACTCTGGACTCACTGCAGTGCATCCCCAGTGGTGCCAGTGCACTCTCTGGACTCACTGCACCGCATTCCCACTGGTGTCAGTGCACTCTGTGGACTCACTGCACTGCATCCCCAGTGGTGTCAGTGCACTCTCTGGACTCACTGCAGTGCATCCCAAGTGGTGCCAATGCACTCTCTGGACTCACTGCAGTGCATCCCCAGTGGTGCCAGTACACTCACTGGACTCACTGCACTGCATCCCCAGTGGTGCCAGTGCAGTCTCTGCACTCACTGAAGTGCATCTCCAGTGGTGCCAGAGCACTCTCTGGACTCACTGCAGTGCATCCCAGTGGTGCCAGTGCACTCTCTGGACACTCTGCACTGCATCCCCACTGGTGCCAGTGCACTCTCTGGACTCACTGCACTGCATCCCCAGTGGTGCCAGTGCACTCTCTGGACTCACTGCACTGCATCTCCAATGGTGCCAGTGCACTCTCTGGACTCACTGCACTGCATCCCCAGTGGTGCCAATGCACTCTCTGGACTCACTGCTGTGCATCCCCAGTGGTGCCAGTACACTCACTGGACTGACTGAAGTGCATTCCCAGTGGTGACATTGAAGTCTTTGGACTCACTGCACTCCATCCCCACTGGTGCCTTTGCACTCCCTGGACTCACTGCACTGCTCCAGCCGCGGCAGCCGCTCCAGCCGCGGTAGCCCTCCAGCCGTGGCAGCCGCTCCACTCGGTAGCGGCTGGAGCGGCTGCCGCGGCTGGAGCGGCTGGAGCGGCTGGAGCGGCTGGAGCGGCTGCCGCGGATGGAGAGGCTGGCGCGGCTGGAGGGGCTGGAGCGGCTGCCGCGGCTGGAGCGGCTGGAGCGGCTGCCGCGGCTGGAGCGTCTGCCGCGGCTGGAGGGGCTACCGCGGGGTTGACTCGGCTGGAGCGGATGCCGAGGCTGGAACGGCACTCTCTGGACTCACTGAAATGCATTCTCAGTGGTGCCAGTGCACTCTCTGGACTCACTGCTCTGCATCCCCAGTGGTGCTAGTGCACTCTCTGGACTCACTGCAGTGCATCCCCAGTGGTGCCATTGCACTCTCTGGACTCACTGCACCGCATTCCCACTGGTGCCAGTGCGCTCTCTGGACTCACTGCACTGCATCCCCAGTGGTGCCAGTGCGCTCTCAGGACTCACTGCAGGGCATCCCCAGTGGTGCCAGTGCACTCTCTGGACTCACTGCACTGCATCCCCAGTCCTGCCAGTGCACTCTCTTGACTCACTGCAGTGCATCCCCAGTGGTGCCAGTACACTCACTGGACTGACTGAAGTGCATCCCCAGTGGTGCCAGTGCACTCTCTGGACTCACAGCACTGCATGCCCAGTGGTGCCAGTGCACTCTCTGGACTCACTGCATTGCATCCTCAGTGGTGCCAGTGCACTCTCTGGACTCACTGCACTGCATCCCCAGTCCTGCCAGTGCACTCTCTGGACTCACTGCACTGCATCCCCAATGGTGCCAGTGCACTCTCTGGACTCACTGCACTGCTCCAGCCGCGGCAGCCTCTCCAGGCGCACCAGCCGCGGCATCCGCTCCAGCCTCGGCATCCGCTCCAGCCGCGTTAACCGCTCCAGCCGCGGTAGCTCCTCCAGCCGCGCCAGCCGCTCCAGCCGCGGCAGCCGCTCCAGCCGCTCCAGCCGCGGCATCCGCTCCAGCCGCTCCAGCCGCGGCAGCCGCTCCAACCGCGGCAGCCGCTCCAGTCGCGGCAGCCGCTCCAGCCGCTCCAGCCGCGGCAGCCGCTCCAGCCGCTACCGAGTGGAGCGGCTGCCACGGCTGGAGGGCTACCGCGGCTGGAGCGGCTGCCGCGGCTGGAGCAGTGCAGTGAGTCCAGGGAGTGCAAAGGCACCAGTGGGGATGGAGTGCAGTGAGTCCAAAGACTTCACTGTCACCACTGGGGATGCAGTGCAGTGAGTCCAGAGAGTGCACTGGCACCACTGGGGATGCCCTGCAGTGAGTCCAGAGAGTGCACTGGCACCACTGGGGATGCACTACAGTGAGTCCAGGGATAGCACTGGCACCACTGGGGATGCAGTGCAGTGAGTCCAGAGAGTGCACTGGCACCACTGGGGATGCCCTGCAGTGAGCCCAGAGAGTGCACTGGCACCACTGGGGATGCACTGCAGTGAGTCCAGAGAGTGCACTGGCACCACTGGGGATGCAGTGCAGTGAGTCCAGAGAGTGCACTGGCACCACTGGGGATGCAGTGCAGTGAGTCCAGAGAGTGCACAGGCTCCACTGAGAATGCACTTCAGTGAGTCCAGAGAGTGCACTGGCACCACTGGGGATGCAGTGCAGTGAGTCCAGAGAGTGCACTGGCAGCACTGGGGATGCAGTGCAGTGAGTCCAGAGAGTGCACTGGCACCACAGGTGATGCACTCCAGTGAGTCCAGAGAGTGCACTTGCACCACGGGGGATGCAGTGCAGTGAGTCCAGAGAGCGCACTGGCACCACTGGGGATGCACTGCAGTGAGTCCACAGAGTGCAATGGCACCACTGGGGATGCAGTGCAGTGAGTCCAGAGAGTGCACTGGCACCACTGGGGATGCACTGCAGTGAGTCCAGAGAGTGCACTGGCACCAATGGAGCTTCAGTGCAGTGAGTCCAGAGAGTGCACTGGCACCACTGGGGATGTAGTGCAGTGAGTCCAGAGAGTGCACTGGCACCACTGAAAATGCACTTCAGTGTGTCCAGAGAGTGCACTGGCACCACTGGGGATGCACTGCAGTGAGTCCAGAGAGTGCACTAGCGCCACTGGGGATGCAGTGCAGTGAGTCCAGAGAGTGTACTGGCACCACAGGGGATGCAGTGCAGTGAGTCCAGAGAGTGCACTGGCACCACTGGGGATGCACTGCAGTGAGTCCAGAGAGTGCACTGGCACCACAGGTGATGCAGTGCAGTGAGTCCAGAGAGTGGCGCTCCAGCCTCGTTTTCCGCTCCAGCCGCGTCAACCGCTCCAGCCGCGGTAGCCCCTCCAGCCGAGGCAGACGCTCTAGACGCTCCAACCGCGTCAGCCTCTCCAGCCGCGTTAGCCCCTCCAGCCGCGGCAGCCGCTCCAGCCGCGGCAGCCGCCCCAGCCGCGGTAACCGCTCCAAACGCGGCAGGAGCTCCAGCCGGGGCAGCCGCTCCAGCCGCTACCGAGTGGAGCGGCTGCCACGGCTGGAGCGGTTGCCGCGGTTGGAGCGCCTGCCGTGTTTGGAGCGGCTGCCGCGGCTTCCGCGGCTGGAGCGGCTGCCGCGGTTGGACAGTCTGCCGCGTATGCCGCGGACGGAGCGGCTGCCGCGGCTGCCGCGGCTGCCGAGGCTGGAGGGCTACCGCGGCTGGAGCGACTGCCGCGGCTGGAGTAGTGCAGTGAGTCCAGAGAGTGCACTGGCACCACTGGGGATGCACTTCAGTGTGTCCAGAGAGTGCATTGGCACCACTTGGGATGCAGTGCAGTGAGTCCAGAGAGTGCACTGGCACCATTGGAGATGCAGTGCAGTGAGTCCAGAGAGTGCACTGGCACCACTGGGGGTGCAGTGCAGTGAGTCCAGAGAGTGCACTGGCACCACTGGGGATGCAGTGCAGTGAGTCCAGAGAGTGCACTGGCACCACTGGGGATGCACTGCAGTGAGTCCAGAGAGTTCACTGGCACCACTGGAGATGCACTTCAGTGAGTGCAGAGACTGCACTGGCACCACTGGGGATGCAGTGCAGTGAGTCCAGAGAGTGTACTGGCAACACTGGGGATGCACTGCAGTGAGTCCAGAGAGTTCACTGGCACCACTGGAGATGCACTTCAGTGAGTGCAGAGACTGCACTGGCACCACTGGGGATGCAGTGCAGTGAGTCCAGAGAGTGTACTGGCAACACTGGGGATGCACTGCAGTGAGTCCAGAGAGTGCACTGGCACCACTGGGGATGCAGTGCAGTGAGTCCAGAGAGTGTACTGGCACCACTGGGGATGCACTGCAGTGAGTCCAGAGAGTGCATTGGCACCACTTGGGATGCACTGCAGTGAGTCCAGAGAGTGCACTTGCACCCCTGGGGATGCAGTGCAGTGAGTCCAGAGAGTGCACTGACACCACTGGGGATGCAGTGCAGTGAGTCCAGAGAGTGCACTGGCACCATTGGAGATGCAGTGCAGTGAGTCCAGAGAGTGCACTGGCACCACTGGGGATGCAGTGCAGTGAGTCCAGAGAGTGCACTGGCACCACTGGGTATGCACTGCAGTGAGTCCAGAGAGTTCACTGGCACCACTGGAGATGCACTTCAGTGAGTGCAGAGACTGCACTGGCACCACTGGGGATGCAGTGCAGTGAGTCCAGAGAGTGTACTGGCACCACTGGGGATGCACTGCAGTGAGTCCAGAGAGTGCATTGGCACCACTTGGGATGCACTGCAGTGAGTCCAGAGAGTGCACTTGCACCACTGGGGATGCAGTGCAGTGAGTCCAGAGAGTGCACTGGCACCAATGGGGATGCACTGCAGTGAGTCCACAGAGTGCACTGGCACCACTGGGGATGCAGTGCAGTGAGTCCAGAGAGTGCACTGGCACCACTGGTGATGCAGTACAGTGAGTCCAGAGAGTGCACTGGCACCAGTGGGGATGCAGTGCAGTGAGTCCAGAGAGTGCACTGGCACCACTGGGGATGCACTGCAGTGAGTCCAGAGAGTTCACTGGCACCACTGGAGATGTACTTCAGTGAGTCCAGAGACTGCACTGGCACCACTGGGGATGCAGTGCAGTGAGTCCAGAGCGTGCATTGGCACCACTTGGGATGCACTGCAGTGAGTCCAGAGAGTGCACTGGCACCACTGGGGATGCACTGCAGTGAGTCCAGAGAGTGCATTGGCACCACTTGGGATGCACTGCAGTGAGTCCAGAGAGTGCACTGGCACCACTGGGGATGCAGTGCAGTGAGTCCAGAGAGTGCGCTGGCACCACTGGGGATGCACTGCAGTGAGTCCAGAGAGTGCACTGGCACCAATGGGGATGCACTTCAGTGAGTCCACAGAGTGCACTGGCTCCACTGGGGATGCAGTGCAGTGAGTCCAGAGAGTGCACTGGCACCACTGGGCATGCAGTGCAGTGAGTCCAGAGAGTGCACTGGCACCACTGGGGATGCAGTGCAGTGAGTCCAGAGAGTGCACTGGCACCACTGGGGATGCACTGCAGTGAGTCCAGAGAGTTCACTGGCACCACTGGGGATGCACTTCAGTGAGTGCAGAGACTGCACTGGCACCACTGGGGATGCAGTGCAGTGAGTCCACAGAGTGTACTGGCACCACTGGGGATGCACTGCAGTGAGTCCAGAGAGTGCATTGGCACCACTTGGGATGCACTGCAGTAAGTCCAGAGAGTGCTCTTGCACCACTGGGGATGCACTGCAGTGAGTCCAGAGAGTGCACTGGCACCACTGGGGATGCAGTGCAGTGAGTCCAGAGAATGCACTGGCACCAATGGGGATGCAAAGCAGTGAGTCCACAGAGTGCACTGGCACCACTGGGGATGCAGTACTGTGAGTCCAGAGAGTGCACTGGCACCACTGGGGATGCACAGCAGTGAGTCCAGAGAGTGCATTGGCACCACTGGGGATGCAGTGCAGTGAGTCCAGAGAGTGCACTAGCACCACTGGGGATGCAGTGCAGTCAGTCCAGTGAGTGTACTGGCACCACTGGGGATGCACTGCAGTGAGTCCAGAGAGTGCACTGGCACCACTGAGAATGCACTTCAGTGAGTCCAGAGAGTGCACTGGCACCACTGTTGATGCACTGCAGTGAGTCCACAGAGTGCACTGGCACCACTGGGGATGCAGTGCAGTGAGTCCAGAGAGTGCACTGGCACCACTGGGGATGCACTTCAGTGAGTCCAGAGAGTGCACGGGCTCCACTGGGGATGCACTGCAGTGAGTCCACAGAGTGCACTGGCACCACTGGGGATGCAGTGCAGTGAGGCCAGAGAGTGCACTGGCTCCAATGGGGATGCAGTGCAGTTAGTCCAGAGAGTGCACTGGCACCACTGGGTATGCAGTGCAGTGAGTCCAGAGAGTGCACAGGCAAAACTGGGGACGCACTGCAGTGAGTCCAGACAGTGCACTGGCACCACTGGGGATGCAGTGCAGTGAGTCCAGAGTGTGCACTGGCACCACTGGGAATGCAGTGCAGTGAGTCCAGAGATCGCACTGGCACCACGGGGGATGCACTTCAGTGAGTCCAGAGAGTGCACTGGCACCACTGGGGATGCACTGCAGTGAGTCCAGAGAGTGCACTGGCACCACTGGGGATGCACTGCAGTGAGTCCAGAGAGTGCACTGGCACCACTGGGGATGCAGTGCAGTGAGTCCAGAGAGTGCACTGGCACCAGAGGGAATGCACTGCAGTGAGTCCAGTGAGTGCACTGGCACCACTGGGGATGCAGTGCAGTGAGTGCAGGGAGTGCACTGGCACCACTGTGGATGCAGTGCAGTGAGTCCAGAGAGTGCAGTGGCACCACTGGGGATGCAGTGCAGTGAGTCCAGAGAGTGCACAGGCACCACTGGGGATGCAGTGCAGTGAGTCCAGAGAGTGCTCTGGCACCACTGGGGTTACAGTGCAGTGAGTCCAGAGAGTGCACTGGCACCACTGGGGATGCAGTGCAGTGAGTCCAGAGAGTGCACTGGCACCTCTGGTGATGCACTGCAGTTACTCCAGAGAGTGCACTGGCACCACTGGTGATGCAGTACAGTGAGTCCAGAGAGTGCACTGGCACCACTGGGGATTCACTGCAGTGAGTCCAGAGAGTGCACTGGCACCACTGAGAATGCCTTTCAGTGAGTCCAGAGAGTGCACTGGCACCACTGGGGATGCACTGCAGTGAGTCCACAGAGTGCACTAGCACCACTGGGGATGCAGTGCAGTGAGTCCAGAGAGCGTACTGGCACCACTGGGGATGCACTGCAGTGAGTCCAGAGAGTGCACTGGCACCACTGAGAATGCACTTCAGTGAGGCCAGAGAGCGCACTGGCACCACTAGGGATGCAGTGCAGTGAGTCCAGAGAGTGCACTGGCACCACTGGGGATGCACTGCAGTGAGTCCAGAGAGTGCACTGGCACCACTGATGATGCAGTACAGTGAGTCCAGTGAGTGCACTGGCACCACTGGGAATGTAGTGCAGTGACTCGAGAGAGTGCACTGGCACCACAGGGGATGCAGTGCAGTGACTCCAGAGAGTGCACTGGCACCACTTGGGATGCAGTGCAGTGAGTCCAGAGAGTGCACTGGCACCACTGGGGATGCAGTGCAGTGAGTCCAGAGAGTGCATTGGCACCACTGGGGATGCAGTGCAGTGAGTCCAGAGAGTGCACTGGCAGCACTGGGGATGCACTGCAGTGAGTCCACAGAGTGCACTGGTACCACTGGGGATGCAGTGCAGTGAGTCCAGAGAGTGCACTGGCACCACTGGGGATGCAGTGCAGTGAGTCCAGAGAGTGCACTGGCACCACTGGGGATGCAGTGCAGTGAGTCCAGAGAGTGCACTGGCACCACTGGGGATGCAGTGCAGTGAGTCCAGAGAGTGCACTGGCAGCACTGGGGATGCAGTGCAGTGAGTCCAGAGAGTGCACTGGCACCACTGGGGATGCACTGCAGTGAGTCCAGAGAGCGCACTGGCACCACTGGGGATGCACTGCAGTGAGTCCACAGAGTGCACTGGCACCACTGAGAATGCACTTCAGTGAGTCCAGAGAGTGCACTGGTACCACTGGGGATGCACTGCAGTGAGTCCAGAGAGTGCACTAGCACCACTGGGGATGCAGTGCAGTGAATCCAGTGAGTGCACTGGCACCACTGGGGATGCAGTGCAGTGAGTCAAGAGAGTGCACTGGCACCACTGGGGATGCAGTACAGTGAGTCCAGAGAGTGCATTGGCACCATTGGAGATGCAGTGCAGTGAGTCCAGAGAGTGCACTGGCACCACTGGGGATGCACAGCAGTGAGTCCAGAGAGTGCATTGGCACCACTGGGGATGCAGTGCAGTGAGTCCAGAGAGTGCACTGGCACCATTGGAGATGCACTGCAGTGAGTCCAGAGAGTGCACTGGCACCACTGGGGATGCAGTGCAGTGAGTCCAGAGAGTGCACTGGCACCACTGGGGATGCAGTGCAGTGAGTCCAGAGAGTGCACTGGCACCACTGGGGATGCACTGCAGTGAGTCCAGAGAGTTCACTGGCACCACTGGAGATGCACTTCAGTGAGTGCAGAGACTGCACTGGCACCACTGGAGATGCAGTGCAGTGAGTCCAGTGAGTGTACTGGCACCACTGGGGATGCACTGCAGTGAGTCCAGAGAGTGCACTGGCACCACTTGGGATGCACTGCAGTGAGTCCAGAGAGTGCACTTGCACCACTGGGGATGCAGTACAGTGAGTCCAGAGAGTGCACTGGCACCACTGGGGATGCAGTGCAGTGAGTCCAGAGAGTGCACTGGCACCAATGGGGATGCACTTCAGTGAGTCCAGAGAGTGCACTGGCTCCACTGGGGATGCAGTGCAGTGAGTCCAGAGAGTGCACTGGCACCATTGGAGATGCAGTGCAGTGAGTCCAGAGAGTGCACTGGCACCACTGGGGATGCAGTGCAGTGAGTCCAGAGAGTGCACTGGCACCACTGGGGATGCAGTGCAGTGAGTCCAGAGAGTGCACTGGCACCACTGGGGATGCACTGCAGTGAGTCCAGAGAGTTCACTGGCACCACTGGGGATGCACTTCAGTGAGTGCAGAGACTGCACTGGCACCACTGGGGATGCAGTGCAGTGAGTCCAGTGAGTGTACTGGCACCACTGGGGATGCACTGCAGTGAGTCCAGAGAGTGCATTGGCACCACTTGGATGCACTGCAGTGAGTCCAGAGAGTGCACTTGCACCACTGGGGATGCAGTGCAGTGAGTCCAGAGAGTGCACTGGCACCACTGGGGATGCAGTGCAGTGAGTCCAGAGAGTGCACTGGCACCACTGGGGATGCACTGCAGTGAGTCCAGAGAGTGCACTGGCACCACTGATGATGCAGTACAGTGAGTCCAGTGAGTGCACTGGCACCACTGGGGATGTAGCGCAGTGACTCGAGAGAGTGCACTGGCACCACTGGGGATGCAGTGCAGTGACTCCAGAGAGTGCACTGGCACCACTTGGGATGCAGTGCAGTGAGTCCAGAGAGTGCACTGGCACCACTGGGGATGCAGTGCAGTGAGTCCAGAGAGTGCACTGGCACCACTGGGGATGCAGTGCAGTGAGTCCAGAGAGTGCACTGGCACCACTGGGGATGCACTGCAGTGAGTCCAGAGAGTGCACTGGCACCACTGATGATGCAGTACAGTGAGTCCAGTGAGTGCACTGGCACCACTGGGGATGTAGTGCAGTGACTCGAGAGAGTGCACTGGCACCACTGGGGATGCAGTGCAGTGACTCCAGAGAGTGCACTGGCACCACTTGGGATGCAGTGCAGTGAGTCCAGAGAGTGCACTGGCACCACTGGGGATGCAGTGCAGTGAGTCCAGAGCGTGCATTGGCACCACTGGGGATGCAGTGCAGTGAGTCCAGAGAGTGCTCTGGCACCACTGGGGATACAGTGCAGTGAGTCCACAGAGTGCACTGGTACCACTGGGGATGCAGTGCAGTGAGTCCAGAGAGTGCACTGGCACCACTGGGGATGCAGTGCAGTGAGTCCAGAGAGTGCACTGGCACCACTGGGGATGCAGTGCAGTGAGTCCAGAGAGTGCACTGGCACCACTGGGGATGCAGTGCAGTGAGTCCAGAGAGTGCACTGGCAGCACTGGGGATGCAGTGCAGTGAGTCCAGAGAGTGCACTGGCACCACTGGGGATGCACTGCAGTGAGTCCAGAGAGCGCACTGGCACCACTGGGGATGCAGTGCAGTGAGTCCACAGAGTGCACTGGCACCACTGAGAATGCACTTCAGTGAGTCCAGAGAGTGCACTGGTACCACTGGGGATGCACTGCAGTGAGTCCAGAGAGTGCACTAGCACCACTGGGGATGCAGTGCAGTGAATCCAGTGAGTGCACTGGCACCACTGGGGATGCAGTGCAGTGAGTCAAGAGAGTGCACTGGCACCACTGGGGATGCAGTACAGTGAGTCCAGAGAGTGCATTGGCACCATTGGAGATGCAGTGCAGTGAGTCCAGAGAGTGCACTGGCACCACTGGGGATGCACAGCAGTGAGTCCAGAGAGTGCATTGGCACCACTGGGGATGCAGTGCAGTGAGTCCAGAGAGTGCACTGGCACCATTGGAGATGCAGTGCAGTGAGTCCAGAGAGTGCACTGGCACCACTGGGGATGCAGTGCAGTGAGTCCAGAGAGTGCACTGGCACCACTGGGGATGCAGTGCAGTGAGTCCAGAGAGTGCACTGGCACCACTGGGGACGCACAGCAGTGAGTCCAGAGAGTTCACTGGCACCACTGGGGATGCACTTCAGTGAGTGCAGAGACTGCACTGGCACCACTGGGGATGCAGTGCAGTAAGTCCAGTGAGTGTACTGGCACCACTGGGGATGCACTGCAGTGAGTCCAGAGAGTGCATTGGCACCACTTGGGATGCACTGCAGTGAGTCCAGAGAGTGCACTTGCACCACTGGGGATGCAGTGCAGTGAGTCCAGAGAGTGCACTGGCACCACTGGGGATGCAGTGCAGTGAGTCCAGAGAGTGCACTGGCACCAATGGGGATGCTCAGCAGTGAGTCCACAGAGTGCACTGGCACCACTGTGGATGCAGTACCGTGAGTCCAGAGAGTGCACTGGCACCACTGGGGATGCACTGCAGTGAGTCCAGAGAGTGCTCTGGCACCACTGGCGATGCAGTGCAGTGAGTGCAGAGACTGCACTAGCACCACTGGGGATGCAGTGGAGTCAGTCCAGTGAGTGTACTGGCACCACTGGGGATGCAGTGCAGTGAGTCCAGAGAGTGCACTGGCACCACTGAGAATGCACTTCAGTGAGTCCAGAGAGTGCACTGGCACCACTGGGGATGCACTGCAGTGAGTCCAGAGAGTGCACTGGCACCACTGAGAATGCACTTCAGTGAGGCCAGAGAGCGCACTGGCACCACTGGGGATGCAGTGCAGTGAGTCCAGAGAGTGGACTGGCACCACTGAGAATGCACTTCAGTGAGTCCAAAGAGTGCACTGGCACCACTGGGGATGCACTGCAGTGAGTCCAGAGAGTGAACTAGCACCACTGGGAATGTAGTGCAGTGAATCCAGTGAGTGCACTGGCACCAGTGGGGATGCACTGCAGTGAGTCCAGAGAGTGCACTGGCACCACTGGGGATGCACTGCAGTGAGTCCAGAGAGTGCACTGGCACCACTGGAGATGCAGTACAGTGAGTCCAGTGAATGCACTGGCAACACTGGGGATGCAGTGCAGTGAGTCCAGAGAGTGCACTGGCACCACTGGTGATGCAGTATAGTGAGTCCAGTGAGTGCACTGGCACCACTGGGGATGCAGTGCAGTGAGTCCAGAGAGTGCACTGGCACCACTGGGGATGCACTGCAGTGAGTCCAGAGAGTGCACTGGCACCACTGATGATGCAGTACAGTGAGTCCAGTGAGTGCACTGGCACCACTGGGGATGTAGTGCAGTGACTCTAGAGAGTGCACTGGCACCACTGGGGATGCAGTGCAGTGACTCCAGAGAGTGCACTGGCACCACTGGGGATGCACTGCAGTGAGTCCAGAGAGTGCACTGGCACCACTGGGGATGCAGTGCAGTGAGTCCAGAGAGTGCACTGGCACCACTGGGGATGCAGTGCAGTGAGTCCAGAGAGTGCACTGGCACCACTGGGGATGCAGTGCAGTGAGTCCAGAGAGTGCACTGGCACCACTGGGGATGCAGTGCAGTGAGTCCAGAGAGTGCACTGGCAGCACTGGGGATGCAGTGCAGTGAGTCCAGAGAGTTCACTGGCACCACTGGAGATGCACTTCAGTGAGTGCAGAGACTGCACTGGCAGCACTGGGGATGCAGTGCAGTGAGTCCAGTGAGTGCACTGGCACCAATGGGGATGCACTGCAGTGAGTCCAGAGAGTGCATTGGCACCACTTGGGATGCACTGCAGTGAGTCCAGAGAGTGCACTTGCACCACTGGGGATGCAGTGCAGTGAGTCCAGAGAGTGCACTGGCACCACTGGGGATGCAGTGCAGTGAGTCCAGAGAGTGCACTGGCACCAATGGGGATGCACTTCAGTGAGTCCAGAGAGTGCACTGGCTCCACTGGGGATGTAGTGCAGTGAGTCCAGAGAGTGCACTGGCACCATTGGAGATGCAGTGCAGTGAGTCCAGAGAGTGCACTGGCACCACTGGGGATGCAGTGCAGTGAGTCCAGAGAGTGCACTGGCACCACTGGGGATGCAGTGCAGTGAGTCCAGAGAGTGCACTGGCACCACTGGGGACGCACAGCAGTGAGTCCAGAGAGTTCACTGGCACCACTGGGGATGCACTTCAGTGAGTGCAGAGACTGCACTGGCACCACTGGGGATGCAGTGCAGTAAGTCCAGTGAGTGTACTGGCACCACTGGGGATGCACTGCAGTGAGTCCAGAGAGTGCATTGGCACCACTTGGGATGCACTGCAGTGAGTCCAGAGAGTGCACTTGCACCACTGGGGATGCAGTGCAGTGAGTCCAGAGAGTGCACTGGCACCACTGGGGATGCAGTGCAGTGAGTCCAGAGAGTGCACTGGCACCAATGGGGATGCACAGCAGTGAGTCCACAGAGTGCACTGGCACCACTGGGGATGCAGTACCGTGAGTCCAGAGAGTGCACTGGCACCACTGGGGATGCACTGCAGTGAGTCCAGAGAGTGCTCTGGCACCACTGGCGATGCAGTGCAGTGAGTGCAGAGACTGCACTAGCACCACTGGGGATGCAGTGCAGTGAGTCCAGTGAGTGTACTGGCACCACTGGGGATGCAGTGCAGTGAGTCCAGAGAGTGCACTGGCACCACTGAGAATGCACTTCAGTGAGTCCAGAGAGTGCACTGGCACCACTGGGGATGCACTGCAGTGAGTCCAGAGAGTGCACTGGCACCACTGAGAATGCACTTCAGTGAGGCCAGAGAGCGCACTGGCACCACTGGGGATGCAGTGCAGTGAGTCCAGAGAGTGGACTGGCACCACTGAGAATGCACTTCAGTGAGTCCAAAGAGTGCACTGGCACCACTGGGGATGCACTGCAGTGAGTCCAGAGAGTGAACTAGCACCACTGGGAATGTAGTGCAGTGAATCCAGTGAGTGCACTGGCACCAGTGGGGATGCACTGCAGTGAGTCCAGAGAGTGCACTGGCACCACTGGGGATGCAGTGCAGTGAGTCCAGAGAGTGCACTGGCACCACTGGAGATGCAGTACAGTGAGTCCAGTGAATGCACTGGCAACACTGGGGATGCAGTGCAGTGAGTCCAGAGAGTGCACTGGCACCACTGGTGATGCAGTATAGTGAGTCCAGTGAGTGCACTGGCACCACTGGGGATGCAGTGCAGTGAGTCCAGAGAGTGCACTGGCACCACTGGGGATGCACTGCAGTGAGTCCAGAGAGTGCACTGGCACCACTGATGATGCAGTACAGTGAGTCCAGTGAGTGCACTGGCACCACTGGGGATGTAGTGCAGTGACTCGAGAGAGTGCACTGGCACCACTGGGGATGCAGTGCAGTGACTCCAGAGAGTGCACTGGCACCACTGGGGATGCACTGCAGTAAGTCCAGAGAGTGCACTGGCACCACTGGGGATGCAGTGCAGTGAGTCCAGAGAGTGCACTGGCACCACTGGGGATGCAGTGCAGTGAGTCCAGAGAGTGCACTGGAACCACTGGGGATGCAGTGCAGTGAGTCCAGAGAGTGCACTGGCACCACTGGGGATGCAGTGCAGTGAGTCCAGAGAGTGCACTGGCAGCACTGGGGATGCACTGCAGTGAGTCCAGAGAGTGCACTGGCACCACTGGGGATGCACTGCAGTGAGTCCAGAGAGCGCACTGGCACCACTGGGGATGCACTGCAGTGAGTCCACAGAGTGCACTGGCACCACTGAGAATGCACTTCAGTGAGTCCAGAGAGTGCACTGGTACCACTGGGGATGCACTGCAGTGAGTCCAGAGAGTGCACTAGCACCACTGGGGATGCAGTGCAGTGAATCCAGTGAGTGCACTGGCACCACTGGGGATGCAGTGCAGTGAGTCAAGAGAGTGCACTGGCACCACTGGGGATGCAGTACAGTGAGTCCAGAGAGTGCATTGGCACCATTGGAGATGCAGTGCAGTGAGTCCAGAGAGTGCACTGGCACCACTGGGGATGCACAGCAGTGAGTCCAGAGAGTTCATTGGCACCACTGGGGATGCAGTGCAGTGAGTCCAGAGAGTGCACTGGCACCATTGGAGATGCACTGCAGTGAGTCCAGAGAGTGCACTGGCACCACTGGGGATGCAGTGCAGTGAGTCCAGAGAGTGCACTGGCACCACTGGGGATGCAGTGCAGTGAGTCCAGAGAGTGCACTGGCACCACTGGGGATGCACTGCAGTGAGTCCAGAGAGTTCACTGGCACCACTGGAGATGCACTTCAGTGAGTGCAGAGACTGCACTGGCACCACTGGGGATGCAGTGCAGTGAGTCCAGTGAGTGTACTGGCACCACTGATGATGCAGTACAGTGAGTCCAGAGAGTGCATTGGCACCACTTGGGATGCACTGCAGTGAGTCCAGAGAGTGCACTTGCACCACTGGGGATGCACTGCAGTGAGTCCAGAGAGTGCACTGGCACCACTGGGGATGCAGTGCAGTGAGTCCAGAGAGTGCACTGGCACCAATGGTGATGCACTTCAGTGAGTCCAGAGAGTGCACTGGCTCCACTGGGGATGCAGTGCAGTGAGTCCAGAGAGTGCACTGGCACCATTGGAGATGCAGTGCAGTGAGTCCAGAGAGTGCACTGGCACCACTGGGGATGCAGTGCAGTGAGTCCAGAGAGTGCACTGGCACCACTGGGGATGCACTGCAGTGAGTCCAGAGAGTTCACTGGCACCATTGGGGATGCACTTCAGTGAGTGCAGAGACTGCACTGGCACCACTGGGGATGCAGTGCAGTGAGTCCAGTGAGTGTACTGGCACCACTGGGGATGCACTGCAGTGAGTCCAGAGAGTGCATTGGCACCACTTGGGATGCACTGCAGTGAGTCCAGAGAGTGCACTTGCACCACTGGGGATGCAGTGCATTGAGTCCAGAGAGTGCACTGGCACCACTGGGGATGCAGTGCAGTGAGTCCAGAGAGTGCACTGGCACCACTGGGGATGCACTGCAGTGAGTCCAGAGAGTGCACTGGCACCACTGATGATGCAGTACAGTGAGTCCAGTGAGTGCACTGGCACCACTGGGGATGTAGTGCAGTGACTCGAGAGAGTGCACTGGCACCACTGGGGATGCAGTGCAGTGACTCCAGAGAGTGCACTGGCACCACTTGGGATGCAGTGCAGTGAGTCCAGAGAGTGCACTGGCACCACTGGGGATGCAGTGCAGTGAGTCCAGAGAGTGCACTGGCACCACTGGGGATGCAGTGCAGTGAGTCCAGAGAGTGCACTGGCACCACTGGGGATGCACTGCAGTGAGTCCAGAGAGTGCACTGGCACCACTGATGATGCAGTACAGTGAGTCCAGTGAGTGCACTGGCACCACTGGGGATGTAGTGCAGTGACTCGAGAGAGTGCACTGGCACCACTGGGGATGCAGTGCAGTGAGTCCAGAGAGTGCACTGGCACCACTTGGGATGCAGTGCAGTGAGTCCAGAGAGTGCACTGGCACCACTGGGGATGCAGTGCAGTGAGTCCAGAGAGTGCATTGGCACCACTGGGGATGCAGTGCAGTGAGTCCAGAGAGTGCACTGGCAGCACTGGGGATGCACTGCAGTGAGTCCACAGTGTGCACTGGTACCACTGGGGATGCAGTGCAGTGAGTCCAGAGAGTGCACTGGCACCACTGGGGATGCACTGCAGTGAGTCCAGAGAGTGCACTGGCACCACTGGGGATGCAGTGCAGTGAGTCCAGAGAGTGCACTGGCACCACTGGGGATGCAGTGCAGTGAGTCCAGAGAGTGCACTGGCAGCACTGGGGATGCAGTGCAGTGAGTCCAGAGAGTGCACTGGCACCACTGGGGATGCACTGCAGTGAGTCCAGAGAGCGCATTGGCACCACTGGGGATGCACTGCAGTGAGTCCACAGAGTGCACTGGCACCACTGAGAATGCACTTCAGTGAGTCCAGAGAGTGCACTGGTACCACTGGGGATGCACTGCAGTGAGTCCAGAGAGTGCACTAGCACCACTGGGGATGCAGTGCAGTGAATCCAGTGAGTGCACTGGCACCACTGGGGATGCAGTGCAGTGAGTCAAGAGAGTGCACTGGCACCACTGGGGATGCAGTACAGTGAGTCCAGAGAGTGCACTGGCACCACTGGGGATGCAGTGCAGTGAGTCCAGAGAGTGCACTGGCACCACTGGGGATGCAGTGCAGTGAGTCCAGAGAGTGCACTGGCACCACTGGGGATGCACTGCAGTGAGTCCAGAGAGTTCACTGGCACCACTGGGGATGCACTTCAGTGAGTGCAGAGACTGCACTGGCAGCACTGGGGATGCAGTGCAGTGAGTCCAGTGAGTGTACTGGCACCACTGGGGATGCACTGCAGTGAGTCCAGAGAGTGCATTGGCACCACTTGGGATGCACTGCAGTGAGTCCAGAGAGTGCACTTGCACCACTGGGGATGCAGTGCAGTGAGTCCAGAGAGTGCACTGGCACCACTGGGGATGCAGTGCAGTGAGTCCAGAGAGTGCACTGGCACCATTGGAGATGCAGTGCAGTGAGTCCAGAAAGTGCACTGGCACCACTGGGGATGCAGTGCAGTGAGTCCAGAGAGTGCACTGGCACCACTGGGGATGCAGTGCAGTGAGTCCAGAGAGTGCACTGGCACCACTGGGGACGCACTGCAGTGAGTCCAGAGAGTTCACTGGCACCACTGGGGATGCACTTCAGTGAGTGCAGAGACTGCACTGGCACCACTGGGGATGCAGTGCAGTAAGTCCAGTGAGTGTACTGGCACCACTGGGGATGCACTGCAGTGAGTCCAGTGAGTGTACTGGCACCACTGGGGATGCACTGCAGTGAGTCCAGAGAGTGCATTGGCACCACTTGGGATGCACTGCAGTGAGTCCAGAGAGTGCACTTGCACCACTGGGGATGCAGTGCAGTGAGTCCAGAGAGTGCACTGGCACCACTGGGGATGCACTGCAGTGAGTCCAGAGAGTGCACTGGCACCACTGATGATGCAGTACAGTGAGTCCAGTGAGTGCACTGGCACCACTGGGGATGTAGTGCAGTGACTCCAGAGAGTGCACTGGCACCACTGGGGATGCAGTGCAGTGACTCCAGAGAGTGCACTGGCACCACTTGGGATGCAGTGCAGTGAGTCCAGAGAGTGCACTGGCACCACTGGGGATGCAGTGCAGTGCGTCCAGAGAGTGCACTGGCACCACTGGGGATGCAGTGCAGTGAGTCCAGAGAGTGCACTGGCACCACTTGGGATGCAGTGCAGTGAGTCCAGAGAGTGCACTGGCACCACTGGGGATGCAGTGCAGTGAGTCCAGAGAGTGCATTGGCACCACTGGGGATGCAGTGCAGTGAGTCCAGAGAGTGCACTGGCAGCACTGGGGATGCACTGCAGTGAGTCCACAGTGTGCACTGGTACCACTGGGGATGCAGTGCAGTGAGTCCAGAGAGTGCACTGTCACCACTGGGGATGCAGTGCAGTGAGTCCAGAGAGTGCACTGGCACCACTGGGGATGCAGTGCAGTGAGTCCAGAGAGTGCACTGGCACCACTGGGGATGCAGTGCAGTGAGTCCACAGAGTGCACTGGCAGCACTGGGGATGCAGTGCAGTGAGTCCAGAGAGTGCACTGGCACCACTGGGGATGCACTGCAGTGAGTCCAGAGAGCGCATTGGCACCACTGGGGATGCACTGCAGTGAGTCCACAGAGTGCACTGGCACCACTGAGAATGCACTTCAGTGAGTCCAGAGAGTGCACTGGTACCACTGGGGATGCACTGCAGTGAGTCCAGAGAGTGCACTAGCACCACTGGGGATGCAGTGCAGTGAATCCAGTGAGTGCACTGGCACCACTGGGGATGCAGTGCAGTGAGTCAAGAGAGTGCACTGGCACCACTGGGGATGCAGTACAGTGAGTCCAGAGAGTGCACTGGCACCACTGGGGATGCAGTGCAGTGAGTCCAGAGAGTGCACTGGCACCACTGGGGATGCAGTGCAGTGAGTCCAGAGAGTGCACTGGCACCACTGGGGATGCACTGCAGTGAGTCCAAAGAGTTCACTGGCACCACTGGAGATGCACTTCAGTGAGTGCAGAGACTGCACTGGCAGCACTGGGGATGCAGTGCAGTGAGTCCAGTGAGTGTACTGGCACCACTGGGGATGCACTGCAGTGAGTCCAGAGAGTGCATTGGCACCACTTGGGATGCACTGCAGTGAGTCCAGAGAGTGCACTTGCACCACTGGGGATGCAGTGCAGTGAGTCCAGAGAGTGCACTGGCACCACTGGGGATGCAGTGCAGTGAGTCCAGAGAGTGCACTGGCACCAATGGGGATGCACTTCAGTGAGTCCAGAGAGTGCACTGGCTCCACTGGGGATGCAGTGCAGTGAGTCCAGAGAGTGCACTGGCACCATTGGAGATGCAGTGCAGTGAGTCCAGAAAGTGCACTGGCACCACTGGGGATGCAGTGCAGTGAGTCCAGAGAGTGCACTGGCACCATTGGAGATGCAGTGCAGTGAGTCCAGAGAGTGCACTGGCACCACTGGGGATGCAGTGCAGTGAGTCCAGAGAGTGCACTGGCACCACTGGGGATGCACTGCAGTGAGTCCAGAGAGTTCACTGGCACCATTGGGGATGCACTTCAGTGAGTGCAGAGACTGCACTGGCACCACTGGGGATGCAGTGCAGTGAGTCCAGTGAGTGTACTGGCACCACTGGGGATGCACTGCAGTGAGTCCAGAGAGTGCATTGGCACCACTTGGGATGCACTGCAGTGAGTCCAGAGAGTGCACTTGCACCACTGGGGATGCAGTGCAGTGAGTCCAGAGAGTGCACTGGCATCACTGGGGATGCAGTGCAGTGAGTCCAGAGAGTGCACTGGCACCACTGGGGATGCACTGCAGTGAGTCCAGAGAGTGCACTGGCACCACTGATGATGCAGTACAGTGAGTCCAGTGAGTGCACTGGCACCACTGGGGATGTAGTGCAGTGACTCGAGAGAGTGCACTGGCACCACTGGGGATGCAGTGCAGTGACTCCAGAGAGTGCACTGGCACCACTTGGGATGCAGTGCAGTGAGTCCAGAGAGTGCACTGGCACCACTGGGGATGCAGTGCAGTGAGTCCAGAGAGTGCACTGGCACCACTGGGGATGCAGTGCAGTGAGTCCAGAGAGTGCACTGGCACCACTGGGGATGCACTGCAGTGAGTCCAGAGAGTGCACTGGCACCACTGATGATGCAGTACAGTGAGTCCAGTGAGTGCACTGGCACCACTGGGGATGTAGTGCAGTGACTCGAGAGAGTGCACTGGCACCACTGGGGATGCAGTGCAGTGAGTCCAGAGAGTGCACTGGCACCACTTGGGATGCAGTGCAGTGAGTCCAGAGAGTGCACTGGCACCACTGGGGATGCAGTGCAGTGAGTCCAGAGAGTGCATTGGCACCACTGGGGATGCAGTGCAGTGAGTCCAGAGAGTGCACTGGCAGCACTGGGGATGCACTGCAGTGAGTCCACAGTGTGCACTGGTACCACTGGGGATGCAGTGCAGTGAGTCCAGAGAGTGCACTGGCACCACTGGGGATGCACTGCAGTGAGTCCAGAGAGTGCACTGGCACCACTGGGGATGCAGTGCAGTGAGTCCAGAGAGTGCACTGGCACCACTGGGGATGCAGTGCAGTGAGTCCAGAGAGTGCACTGGCAGCACTGGGGATGCAGTGCAGTGAGTCCAGAGAGTGCACTGGCACCACTGGGGATGCACTGCAGTGAGTCCAGAGAGCGCATTGGCACCACTGGGGATGCACTGCAGTGAGTCCACAGAGTGCACTGGCACCACTGAGAATGCACTTCAGTGAGTCCAGAGAGTGCACTGGTACCACTGGGGATGCACTGCAGTGAGTCCAGAGAGTGCACTAGCACCACTGGGGATGCAGTGCAGTGAATCCAGTGAGTGCACTGGCACCACTGGGGATGCAGTGCAGTGAGTCAAGAGAGTGCACTGGCACCACTGGGGATGCAGTACAGTGAGTCCAGAGAGTGCACTGGCACCACTGGGGATGCAGTGCAGTGAGTCCAGAGAGTGCACTGGCACCACTGGGGATGCAGTGCAGTGAGTCCAGAGAGTGCACTGGCACCACTGGGGATGCACTGCAGTGAGTCCAGAGAGTTCACTGGCACCACTGGGGATGCACTTCAGTGAGTGCAGAGACTGCACTGGCAGCACTGGGGATGCAGTGCAGTGAGTCCAGTGAGTGTACTGGCACCACTGGGGATGCACTGCAGTGAGTCCAGAGAGTGCATTGGCACCACTTGGGATGCACTGCAGTGAGTCCAGAGAGTGCACTTGCACCACTGGGGATGCAGTGCAGTGAGTCCAGAGAGTGCACTGGCACCACTGGGGATGCAGTGCAGTGAGTCCAGAGAGTGCACTGGCACCATTGGAGATGCAGTGCAGTGAGTCCAGAAAGTGCACTGGCACCACTGGGGATGCAGTGCAGTGAGTCCAGAGAGTGCACTGGCACCACTGGGGATGCAGTGCAGTGAGTCCAGAGAGTGCACTGGCACCACTGGGGACGCACTGCAGTGAGTCCAGAGAGTTCACTGGCACCACTGGGGATGCACTTCAGTGAGTGCAGAGACTGCACTGGCACCACTGGGGATGCAGTGCAGTAAGTCCAGTGAGTGTACTGGCACCACTGGGGATGCACTGCAGTGAGTCCAGTGAGTGTACTGGCACCACTGGGGATGCACTGCAGTGAGTCCAGAGAGTGCATTGGCACCACTTGGGATGCACTGCAGTGAGTCCAGAGAGTGCACTTGCACCACTGGGGATGCAGTGCAGTGAGTCCAGAGAGTGCACTGGCACCACTGGGGATGCAGTGCAGTGAGTCCAGAGAGTGCACTGGCACCACTGGGGATGCACTGCAGTGAGTCCAGAGAGTGCACTGGCACCACTGATGATGCAGTACAGTGAGTCCAGTGAGTGCACTGGCACCACTGGGGATGTAGTGCAGTGACTCCAGAGAGTGCACTGGCACCACTGGGGATGCAGTGCAGTGACTCCAGAGAGTGCACTGGCACCACTTGGGATGCAGTGCAGTGAGTCCAGAGAGTGCACTGGCACCACTGGGGATGCAGTGCAGTGCGTCCAGAGAGTGCACTGGCACCACTGGGGATGCAGTGCAGTGAGTCCAGAGAGTGCACTGGCACCACTTGGGATGCAGTGCAGTGAGTCCAGAGAGTGCACTGGCACCACTGGGGATGCAGTGCAGTGAGTCCAGAGAGTGCATTGGCACCACTGGGGATGCAGTGCAGTGAGTCCAGAGAGTGCACTGGCAGCACTGGGGATGCACTGCAGTGAGTCCACAGTGTGCACTGGTACCACTGGGGATGCAGTGCAGTGAGTCCAGAGAGTGCACTGTCACCACTGGGGATGCAGTGCAGTGAGTCCAGAGAGTGCACTGGCACCACTGGGGATGCAGTGCAGTGAGTCCAGAGAGTGCACTGGCACCACTGGGGATGCAGTGCAGTGAGTCCACAGAGTGCACTGGCAGCACTGGGGATGCAGTGCAGTGAGTCCAGAGAGTGCACTGGCACCACTGGGGATGCACTGCAGTGAGTCCACAGAGTGCACTGGCACCACTGAGAATGCACTTCAGTGAGTCCAGAGAGTGCACTGGTACCACTGGGGATGCACTGCAGTGAGTCCAGAGAGTGCACTAGCACCACTGGGGATGCAGTGCAGTGAATCCAGTGAGTGCACTGGCACCACTGGGGATGCAGTGCAGTGAGTCAAGAGAGTGCACTGGCACCACTGGGGATGCAGTACAGTGAGTCCAGAGAGTGCACTGGCACCACTGGGGATGCAGTGCAGTGAGTCCAGAGAGTGCACTGGCACCACTGGGGATGCAGTGCAGTGAGTCCAGAGAGTGCACTGGCACCACTGGGGATGCACTGCAGTGAGTCCAAAGAGTTCACTGGCACCACTGGAGATGGACTTCAGTGAGTGCAGAGACTGCACTGGCAGCACTGGGGATGCAGTGCAGTGAGTCCAGTGAGTGTACTGGCACCACTGAGAATGCACTGCAGTGAGTCCAGAGAGTGCATTGGCACCACTTGGGATGCACTGCAGTGAGTCCAGAGAGTGCACTTGCACCACTGGGGATGCAGTGCAGTGAGTCCAGAGAGTGCACTGGCACCACTGGGGATGCAGTGCAGTGAGTCCAGAGAGTGCACTGGCACCAATGGGGATGCACTTCAGTGAGTCCAGAGAGTGCACTGGCTCCACTGGGGATGCAGTGCAGTGAGTCCAGAGAGTGCACTGGCACCATTGGAGATGCAGTGCAGTGAGTCCAGAAAGTGCACTGGCACCACTGGGGATGCAGTGCAGTGAGTCCAGAGAGTGCACTGGCACCACTGGGGATGCAGTGCAGTGAGTCCAGAGAGTGCACTGGCACCACTGGGGACGCACTGCAGTGAGTCCAGAGAGTTCACTGGCACCACTGGGGATGCACTTCAGTGAGTGCAGAGACTGCACTGGCACCACTGGGGATGCAGTGCAGTAAGTCCAGTGAGTGTACTGGCACCACTGGGGATGCACTGCAGTGAGTCCAGAGAGTGCATTGGCACCACTTGGGATGCACTGCAGTGAGTCCAGAGAGTGCACTTGCACCACTGGGGATGCAGTGCAGTGAGTCCAGAGAGTGCACTGGCACCACTGGGGATGCAGTGCAGTGAGTCCAGAGAGTGCACTGGCACCAATGGGGATGCACAGCAGTGAGTCCACAGAGTGCACTGGCACCACTGGGGATGCAGTACAGTGAGTCCAGAGAGTGCACTGGCACCACTGGGGATGCAGTGCAGTGAGTCCAGAGAGTGCACTGGCACCACTGGGGATGCACTGCAGTGAGTCCAGAGAGTGCACTGGCACCACTGATGATGCAGTACAGTGAGTCCAGTGAGTGCACTGGCACCACTGGGGATGTAGCGCAGTGACTCGAGAGAGTGCACTGGCACCACTGGGGATGCAGTGCAGTGACTCCAGAGAGTGCACTGGCACCACTTGGGATGCAGTGCAGTGAGTGCAGAGAGTGCACTGGCACCACTGGGGATGCAGTGCAATGAGTGCAGAGAGTGCACTGGCACCACTGGGGATGCAGTGCAGTGAGTCCAGAGAGTGCACTGGCACCACTGGGGATGCACTGCAGTGAGTCCAGAGAGTGCACTGGCACCACTGATGATGCAGTACAGTGAGTCCAGTGAGTGCACTGGCACCACTGGGGATGTAGTGCAGTGACTCGAGAGAGTGCACTGGCACCACTGGGGATGCAGTGCAGTGACTCCAGAGAGTGCACTGGCACCACTTGGGATGCAGTGCAGTGAGTCCAGAGAGTGCACTGGCACCACTGGGGATGCAGTGCAGTGAGTCCAGAGCGTGCATTGGCACCACTGGGGATGCAGTGCAGTGAGTCCAGAGAGTGCTCTGGCACCACTGGGGATACAGTGCATTGAGTCCACAGAGTGCACTGGTACCACTGGGGATGCAGTGCAGTGAGTCCAGAGAGTGCACTGGCACCACTGGGGATGCAGTGCAGTGAGTCCAGAGAGTGCACTGGCACCACTGGGGATGCAGTGCAGTGAGTCCAGAGAGTGCACTGGCACCACTGGGGATGCAGTGCAGTGAGTCCAGAGAGTGCACTGGCACCACTGGGGATGCAGTGCAGTGAGTCCAGAGAGTGCACTGGCACCACTGGGGATGCAGTGCAGTGAGTCCAGAGAGTGCACTGGCAGCACTGGGGATGCACTGCAGTGAGTCCAGAGAGCGCACTGGCACCACTGGGGATGCAGTGCAGTGAGTCCACAGAGTGCACTGGCACCACTGAGAATGCACTTCAGTGAGTCCAGAGAGTGCACTGGTACCACTGGGGATGCACTGCAGTGAGTCCAGAGAGTGCACTAGCACCACTGGGGATGCAGTGCAGTGAATCCAGTGAGTGCACTGGCACCACTGGGGATGCAGTGCAGTGAGTCAAGAGAGTGCACTGGCACCACTGGGGATGCAGTACAGTGAGTCCAGAGAGTGCATTGGCACCATTGGAGATGCAGTGCAGTGAGTCCAGAGAGTGCACTGGCACCACTGGGGATGCACAGCAGTGAGTCCAGAGAGTGCATTGGCACCACTGGGGATGCAGTGCAGTGAGTGAAGAGAGTGCACTGGCACCATTGGAGATGCACTGCAGTGAGTCCAGAGAGTGCACTGGCACCACTGGGGATGCAGTGCAGTGAGTCCAGAGAGTGCACTGGCACCACTGGGGATGCAGTGCAGTGAGTCCAGAGAGTGCACTGGCACCACTGGGGATGCACTGCAGTGAGTCCAGAGAGTTCACTGGCACCACTGGAGATGCACTTCAGTGAGTGCAGAGACTGCACTGGCAGCACTGGGGATGCAGTGCAGTGAGTCCAGTGAGTGTACTGGCACCAATGGGGATGCAGTGCAGTGAGTCCAGAGAGTGCATTGGCACCACTTGGGATGCACTGCAGTGAGTCCAGAGAGTGCACTTGCACCACTGGGGATGCAGTGCAGTGAGTCCAGAGAGTGCACTGGCACCACTGGGGATGCAGTGCAGTGAGTCCAGAGAGTGCACTGGCACCAATGGGGATGCACTTCAGTGAGTCCAGAGAGTGCACTGGCTCCACTGGGGATGCAGTGCAGTGAGTCCAGAGAGTGCACTGGCACCATTGGAGATGCAGTGCAGTGAGTCCAGAGAGTGCACTGGCACCACTGGGGATGCAGTGCAGTGAGTCCAGAGAGTGCACTGGCACCACTGGGGACGCACAGCAGTGAGTCCAGAGAGTTCACTGGCACCACTGGGGATGCACTTCAGTGAGTGCAGAGACTGCACTGGCACCACTGGGGATGCAGTGCAGTAAGTCCAGTGAGTGTACTGGCACCACTGGGGATGCACTGCAGTGAGTCCAGAGAGTGCATTGGCACCACTTGGGATGCACTGCAGTGAGTCCAGAGAGTGCACTTGCACCACTGGGGATGCAGTGCAGTGAGTCCAGAGAGTGCACTGGCACCACTGGGGATGCAGTGCAGTGAGTCCAGAGAGTGCACTGGCACCAATGGGGATGCACAGCAGTGAGTCCACAGAGTGCACTGGCACCACTGTGGATGCAGTACCGTGAGTCCAGAGAGTGCACTGGCACCACTGGGGATGCACTGTAGTGAGTCCAGAGAGTGCTCTGGCACCACTGGCGATGCAGTGCAGTGAGTGCAGAGACTGCACTAGCACCACTGGGGATGCAGTGCAGTCAGTCCAGTGAGTGTACTGGCACCACTGGGGATGCAGTGCAGTGAGTCCAGAGAGTGCACTGGCACCACTGAGAATGCACTTCAGTGAGTCCAGAGAGTGCACTGGCACCACTGGGGATGCACTGCAGTGAGTCCAGAGAGTGCACTGGCACCACTGAGAATGCACTTCAGTGAGGCCAGAGAGCGCACTGGCACCACTGGGGATGCAGTGCAGTGAGTCCAGAGAGTGGACTGGCACCACTGAGAATGCACTTCAGTGAGTCCAAAGAGTGCACTGGCACCACTGGGGATGCACTGCAGTGAGTCCAGAGAGTGAACTAGCACCACTGGGAATGTAGTGCAGTGAATCCAGTGAGTGCACTGGCACCAGTGGGGATGCACTGCAGTGAGTCCAGAGAGTGCACTGGCACCACTGGGGATGCACTGCAGTGAGTCCAGAGAGTGCACTGGCACCACTGGAGATGCAGTACAGTGAGTCCAGTGAATGCACTGGCAACACTGGGGATGCAGTGCAGTGAGTCCAGAGAGTGCACTGGCACCACTGGTGATGCAGTATAGTGAGTCCAGTGAGTGCACTGGCACCACTGGGGATGCAGTGCAGTGAGTCCAGAGAGTGCACTGGCACCACTGGGGATGCAGTGCAGTGAGTCCAGAGAGTTCACTGGCACCACTGGGGATGCACTTCAGTGAGTGCAGAGACTGCACTGGCACCACTGGGGATGCAGTGCAGTAAGTCCAGTGAGTGTACTGGCACCACTGGGGATGCACTGCAGTGAGTCCAGTGAGTGTACTGGCACCACTGGGGATGCACTGCAGTGAGTCCAGAGAGTGCATTGGCACCACTTGGGATGCACTGCAGTGAGTCCAGAGAGTGCACTTGCACCACTGGGGATGCAGTGCAGTGAGTCCAGAGAGTGCACTGGCACCACTGGGGATGCAGTGCAGTGAGTCCAGAGAGTGCACTGGCACCACTGGGGATGCACTGCAGTGAGTCCAGAGAGTGCACTGGCACCACTGATGATGCAGTACAGTGAGTCCAGTGAGTGCACTGGCACCACTGGGGATGTAGTGCAGTGACTCCAGAGAGTGCACTGGCACCACTGGGGATGCAGTGCAGTGACTCCAGAGAGTGCACTGGCACCACTTGGGATGCAGTGCAGTGAGTCCAGAGAGTGCACTGGCACCACTGGGGATGCAGTGCAGTGCGTCCAGAGAGTGCACTGGCACCACTGGGGATGCAGTGCAGTGAGTCCAGAGAGTGCACTGGCACCACTTGGGATGCAGTGCAGTGAGTCCAGAGAGTGCACTGGCACCACTGGGGATGCAGTGCAGTGAGTCCAGAGAGTGCATTGGCACCACTGGGGATGCAGTGCAGTGAGTCCAGAGAGTGCACTGGCAGCACTGGGGATGCACTGCAGTGAGTCCACAGTGTGCACTGGTACCACTGGGGATGCAGTGCAGTGAGTCCAGAGAGTGCACTGTCACCACTGGGGATGCAGTGCAGTGAGTCCAGAGAGTGCACTGGCACCACTGGGGATGCAGTGCAGTGAGTCCAGAGAGTGCACTGGCACCACTGGGGATGCAGTGCAGTGAGTCCACAGAGTGCACTGGCAGCACTGGGGATGCAGTGCAGTGAGTCCAGAGAGTGCACTGGCACCACTGGGGATGCACTGCAGTGAGTCCAGAGAGCGCATTGGCACCACTGGGGATGCACTGCAGTGAGTCCACAGAGTGCACTGGCACCACTGAGAATGCACTTCAGTGAGTCCAGAGAGTGCACTGGCACCACTGGGGATGCACTGCAGTGAGTCCAGAGAGTGCACTGGCACCACTGGAGATGCAGTACAGTGAGTCCAGTGAATGCACTGGCAACACTGGGGATGCAGTGCAGTGAGTCCAGAGAGTGCACTGGCACCACTGGTGATGCAGTATAGTGAGTCCAGTGAGTGCACTGGCACCACTGGGGATGCAGTGCAGTGAGTCCAGAGAGTGCACTGGCACCACTGGGGACGCACTGCAGTGAGTCCAGAGAGTTCACTGGCACCACTGGGGATGCACTTCAGTGAGTGCAGAGACTGCACTGGCACCACTGGGGATGCAGTGCAGTAAGTCCAGTGAGTGTACTGGCACCACTGGGGATGCACTGCAGTGAGTCCAGAGAGTGCATTGGCACCACTTGGGATGCACTGCAGTGAGTCCAGAGAGTGCACTTGCACCACTGGGGATGCACTGCAGTGAGTCCAGAGAGTGCTCTGGCACCACTGGGGATGCAGTGCAGTGAGTGCAGAGACTGCACTAGCACCACTGGGGATGCAGTGCAGTGAGTCCAGAGAGTGCACTGGCACCAATGGGGATGCACTTCAGTGAGTCCAGAGAGTGCACTGGCTCCACTGGGGATGCAGTGCAGTGAGTCCAGAGAGTGCACTGGCACCATTGGAGATGCAGTGCAGTGAGTCCAGAAAGTGCACTGGCACCACTGGGGATGCAGTGCAGTGAGTCCAGAGAGTGCACTGGCACCACTGGGGATGCAGTGCAGTGAGTCCAGAGAGTGCACTGGCACCACTGGGGACGCACTGCAGTGAGTCCAGAGAGTTCACTGGCACCACTGGGGATGCACTTCAGTGAGTGCAGAGACTGCACTGGCACCACTGGGGATGCAGTGCAGTAAGTCCAGTGAGTGTACTGGCACCACTGGGGATGCACTGCAGTGAGTCCAGAGAGTGCATTGGCACCACTTGGGATGCACTGCAGTGAGTCCAGAGAGTGCACTTGCACCACTGGGGATGCAGTGCAGTGAGTCCAGAGAGTGCACTGGCACCACTGGGGATGCAGTGCAGTGAGTCCAGAGAGTGCACTGGCACCAATGGGGATGCACAGCAGTGAGTCCACAGAGTGCACTGGCACCACTGGGGATGCAGTACAGTGAGTCCAGAGAGTGCACTGGCACCACTGGGGATGCACTGCAGTGAGTCCAGAGAGTGCTCTGGCACCACTGGCGATGCAGTGCAGTGAGTGCAGAGACTGCACTAGCACCACTGGGGATGCAGTGCAGTCAGTCCAGTGAGTGTACTGGCACCACTGGGGATGCACTGCAGTGAGTCCAGAGAGTGCACTGGCACCACTGAGAATGCACTTCAGTGAGTCCAGAGAGTGCACTGGCACCACTGGGGATGCACTGCAGTGAGTCCAGAGAGTGCACTGGCACCACTGGGGATGCAGTGCAGTGAGTCCAGAGAGTGCACTGGCACCACTGGGGATGCACTTCAGTGAGTCCAGAGAGTGCACGGGCTCCACTGGGGATGCACTGCAGTGAGTCCACAGAGTGCACTGGCACCACTGGGGATGCAGTGCAGTGAGTCCAGAGAGTGCACTGGCTCCACTGGGGATGCAGTGCAGTGAGTCCAGAGAGTGCTCTGGCACCACTGGGTATGCAGTGCAGTGAGTCCAGAGTGTGCACTGGCACCACTGGGAATGCAGTGCAGTGAGTCCAGAGATCGCACTGGCACCACGGGGGATGCACTTCAGTGAGTCCAGAGAGTGCACTGGCACCACTGGGGATGCAGTGCAGTGAGTCCAGAGAGTGCACTGGCACCACTGGCGATGCACTGCAGTGAGTCAAGAGAGTGCACTGGCACCACTGGGGATGCACTGCAGTGAGTCCAGAGAGTGCACTGGCACCAGAGGGAATGCACTGCAGTGAGTCCAGTGAGTGCACTGGCACCACTGGGGATGCAGTGCAGTGAGTGCAGGGAGTGCACTGGCACCACTGGGGATGCAGTGCAGTGAGTCCAGAGAGTGCAGTGGCACCACTGGGGATGCAGTGCAGTGAGTCCAGAGAGTGCACAGGCAGCACTGGGGATGCAGTGCAGTGAGTCCAGAGAGTACTCTGGCACCACTGGGGATGCAGTGCAGTGAGTCCAGAGAGTGCACTGGCACCAATGGGGATGCACTTCAGTGAGTCCAGAGAGTGCACTGGCTCCACTGGGGATGCAGTGCAGTGAGTCCAGAGAGTGCACTGGCACCATTGGAGATGCAGTGCAGTGAGTCCAGAAAGTGCACTGGCACCACTGGGGATGCAGTGCAGTTACTCCAGAGAGTGCACTGGCACCACTGGGGATGCAGTGCAGTGAGTCCAGAGAGTGCACTGGCACCACTGGGGACGCACTGCAGTGAGTCCAGAGAGTTCACTGGCACCACTGGGGATGCACTTCAGTGAGTGCAGAGACTGCACTGGCACCACTGGGGATGCAGTGCAGTAAGTCCAGTGAGTGTACTGGCACCACTGGGGATGCACTGCAGTGAGTCCAGAGAGTGCATTGGCACCACTTGGGATGCACTGCAGTGAGTCCAGAGAGTGCACTTGCACCACTGGGGATGCAGTGCAGTGAGTCCAGAGAGTGCACTGGCACCACTGGGGATGCAGTGCAGTGAGTCCAGAGAGTGCACTGGCACCAATGGGGATGCACAGCAGTGAGTCCACAGAGTGCACTGGCACCACTGGGGATGCAGTACAGTGAGTCCAGAGAGTGCACTGGCACCACTGGGGATGCACTGCAGTGAGTCCAGAGAGTGCTCTGGCACCACTGGCGATGCAGTGCAGTGAGTGCAGAGACTGCACTAGCACCACTGGGGATGCAGTGCAGTCAGTCCAGTGAGTGTACTGGCACCACTGGGGATGCACTGCAGTGAGTCCAGAGAGTGCACTGGCACCACTGAGAATGAACTTCAGTGAGTCCAGAGAGTGCACTGGCACCACTGGGGATGCACTGCAGTGAGTCCAGAGAGTGCACTGGCACCACTGGGGATGCAGTGCAGTGAGTCCAGAGAGTGCACTGGCACCACTGGGGATGCACTTCAGTGAGTCCAGAGAGTGCACGGGCTCCACTGGGGATGCACTGCAGTGAGTCCACAGAGTGCACTGGCACCACTGGGGATGCAGTGCAGTGAGTCCAGAGAGTGCACTGGCTCCACTGGGGATGCAGTGCAGTGAGTCCAGAGAGTGCTCTGGCACCACTGGGTATGCAGTGCAGTGAGTCCAGAGTGTGCACTGGCACCACTGGGAATGCAGTGCAGTGAGTCCAGAGATCGCACTGGCACCACGGGGGATGCACTTCAGTGAGTCCAGAGAGTGCACTGGCACCACTGGGGATGCAGTGCAGTGAGTCCAGAGAGTGCACTGGCACCACTGGGGATGCACTGCAGTGAGTCAAGAGAGTGCACTGGCACCACTGGGGATGCACTGCAGTGAGTCCAGAGAGTGCACTGGCACCAGAGGGAATGCACTGCAGTGAGTCCAGTGAGTGCACTGGCACCACTGGGGATGCAGTGCAGTGAGTGCAGGGAGTGCACTGGCACCACTGGGGATGCAGTGCAGTGAGTCCAGAGAGTGCAGTGGCACCACTGGGGATGCAGTGCAGTGAGTCCAGAGAGTGCACAGGCAGCACTGGGGATGCAGTGCAGTGAGTCCAGAGAGTACTCTGGCACCACTGGGGATGCAGTGCAGTGAGTCCAGAGAGTGCACTGGCACCACTGGGGATGCACTGCAGTGAGTCCAGAGAGTGCACTGGCACCACTGGTGATGCACTGCAGTTACTCCAGAGAGTGCACTGGCACCACTGGGGATGCGGTGCAGTGAGTCCAGAGAGTGCACTGGCACCACTGGTGATGCACTGCAGTGAGTCCAGAGAGTGCACTGGCACCACTGAGAATGCCCTTCAGTGAGTCCAGAGAGTGCACTGGCACCACTGGGGATGCACTGCATTGAGTCCACAGAGTGCACTAGCACCACTGGGGATGCAGTGCAGTGAGTCCAGAGAGTGTACTGGCACCACTGGGGATGCACTGCAGTGAGTCCAGAGAGTGCACTGTCACCACTGAGAATGCACTTCAGTGAGTCCAAAGAGTGCACTAGCACCACTGGGGATGCACTGCAGTGAGTCCAGAGAGTGAACTAGCACCACTGGGAATGTAGTGCAGTGAATCCAGTGAGTGCACTGGCACCAGTGGGGATGCACTGCAGTGAGTCCAGAGAGTGCACTGGCACCACTGGGGATGCACTGCAGTGAGTCCAGAGAGCGCACTGGCACCACTGGGGATGCACTGCAGTGAGTCCACAGAGTGCACTGGCACCACTGAGAATGCACTTCAGTGAGTCCAGAGAGTGCACTGGCACCACTGGGGATGCACTGCAGTGAGTCCAGAGAGTGAACTAGCACCACTGGGAATGCAGTGCAGTGAATCCAGTGAGTGCACTGGCACCACTGGGGATGCAGTGCAGTGAGTCAAGAGAGTGCACTGGCACCACTGGGGATGCACTGCAGTGAGCCCAGAGAGTGCACTGGCACCACTGGGGATGCGTTGCCGGGAGTCCAGAGAGTGCACTGGCACCACTGGGGATGCAGTGCAGTGAGTCCAGAGAGTGCACTGGCACCACTGGGGATGCAGTGCAGTGAGTCCAGAGAGTTCTCTGGCACCACTGGGGATGCAGTGCAGTGAGTCCAGAGAGTGCACTGGCACCACTGGGATGCAGTGCAGTGAGTCCAGAGAGTGCACTGGCACCACTGGTGATGCACTGCAGTTACTCCAGAGAGTGCACTGGCACCACTGGGGATGCGGTGCGGTGAGTCCAGAGAGTGCACTGGCACCACTGGGGATGCAGTGCAGTCAGTCCAGTGAGTGTACTGGCACCACTGGGGATGCACTGCAGTGAGTCCAGAGAGTGCACTGGCACCACTGAGAATGCCCTTCAGTGAGTCCAGAGAGTGCACTGGCACCACTGGGGATGCACTGCAGTGAGTCCACAGAAGGCACTAGCACCACTGGGGATGCAGTGCAGTGACTCTAGAGAGTGCACTGGCACCACTGGGGATGCACTTCAGTGAGTCCAGAGAGTGCACTGGCACCACTGGGGATGCAGTGCAGTGAGTCCAGAGAGTGCATTGGCACCACTGGGGATGCAGTGCAGTGAGTCCAGAGAGTGCACTGGCACCACTGGGGATGCACTGCAGTGAGTCCACAGAGTGCACTGGTACCACTGGGGATGCAGTGCAGTGAGTCCAGAGAGTGCACTGGCACCACTGGGGATGCACTGCAGTGAGTCCAGAGAGTGCACTGGCACCACTGGGGATGCAGTGCAGTGAGTCCAGAGAGTGCGCTGGCACCACTGGGGATGCAGTGCAGTGAGTCCAGAGAGTGCACTGGCACCACTGGGGATGCAGTGCAGTGAGTCCAGAGAGTGCACTGGTGTTGTCGACGGAGGGAAGACACAAACGCTCAATATGAGTGTTAAGTATGCTTCAGCTTTAATGGATAGCTCAATTGTCTTTTATCGTGTACAGGATAATTAGCTCATACATATTGCAAAAGCCAAGCTCCTTATTGGTTAGCGTAATCTCCTGCCCTACCGGTTAGTTCCGCATTCTTTTAGCCGCTAGTTCCCTTTTCTAGTCTAACTATAACTCCAAGGGCAGTATGCCCTCTACTGTCATTGGTTCTAACTGCCTGGGATTTCTCGCAAGAGTTCCCGGACAAGCCTTGCGTACGTGCCTTTGCTCTTGCTCCTCTAGACCAGCTGGGTGCGGCAATCCGCCACCTCCCCACCCTGCAGCTGCACGAGATCAATGTGACCACGCGCAGCGAGCCAGTCCTCAACAATTCCCCCGTTTTTATTTTGTGCTAGAAAAACCTTATTAGTTAGTTGCTCGAGCCTTTTTGTTAGACAACTAAATATTACTCGCGCCGCTACTATGATTAGTGCGATTATTAGCAGTAAGCGTAGCCCTTCTTTTATGAGACCCAATATCCAGCCTCCCATGTTCCCAAACCAACTCGCAAATAGTTCATCAAGCCAATTATTCTGGACCACTATCTTCTTGGTGTGGTCTCTCAGCCATTTCAGCTGCTCGTGGATTGACTCGCCATGGTCCGAGAGATTAAAACAGCACATTCCTTCGAGCTCTTCACACCCGTGGCCCTGTGCCAGCAGTAGAAAATCAATCGCCGCTCTGTTCTGTAATACAGCGTGTCGCAGGCTATCCAGGTCCTGGGCCATTTCTGTGAGTATCTGCGTAGTCACATTTGCTTGTTTTACAGTCCAACAAGCTAGTTTCCCAAGGCTAGCCATAGCATGGGCTACCGCCACTCCAGGCACAAGTGCCGCCGAAAAGAATCTTTCGGCAGGACCCCAGAGTTCGACCTGGTCATCACAGTCACTCCCCAAAGTTTTTAGACTGCGTCTCGTCCGGCGTCTCCATTGTTGAGTAATGTTTCACAACTCTTGAAACCCCGGTAACTCTTTATAACAATCTATATCTGGTGTCTTACGCTTTTCTAAAAAGCACTTAAGTAAATCAACTGCCGCTTGTTTCTCCATTCTTACTTACGGTGCCGTTGCCCCCGTGTAAAGCTTCTGTTCGCGGCGTTCCGGCGGGACCCACTATGGGTTCGTCCCGGGCGCTCTTCCCGAGTCGCCTTCTGCTCGCCCCAATCTTGTGTTCCGCGGAATCCGGGTTACGTAGTCAGAACCGGCTTTCCCTTTTTCTCCGTCACCTAAGACCGGCTTACTCGTTTCGGGTCCTCGTCCAGCAAGGGTCCCTGTTCGGGCGCCATTTGTTGTCGACGGAGGGAAGACACAAACGCTCAATATGAGTGTTAAGTATGCTTCAGCTTTAATGGATAGCTCAATTTTCTTTTATCGTGTACAGGATAATTAGCTCATACATATTGCAAAAGCCAAGCTCCTTATTGGTTAGCGTAATCTCCTGCCCTACCGGTTAGTTCCGCATTCTTTTAGCCGCTAGTTCCCTTTTCTAGTCTAACTATAACTCCAAGGGCAGTATGCCCTCTACTGTCATTGGTTCTAACTGCCTGGGATTTCTCGCAAGAGTTCCCGGACAAGCCTTGCGTACGTGCCTTTGCTCTTGCTCCTCTAGACCAGCTGGGTGCGGCAATCCGCCACCTCCCCACCCTGCAGCTGCACGAGATCAATGTGACCACGCGCAGCGAGCCAGTCCTCAACACACTGGCACCAAGGGGATGCACTGCAGTGAGTCCAGAGAGTGCACTGGCACCACTGGGGATGCGGTACCGGGAGTCCAGAGAGTGCACTGGCACCACTGGGGATGCACTGCAGTGAGTCCAGAGAGTGCAGTGGCACCACTGGGGATGCACTGCAGTGAGTCCAGAGAGTGCACTGGCACCACTGGGGATGCACTGCAGTGAGTCCAGAGAGTGCACTGTCACCACTGGGGATGCAGTGCAGTGAGTCCAGAGAGTGCACTGGCACCACTGGGGATGCACTGCAGTGAGTCCAGAGAGTGCTCTGGCACCACTGGGGATGCAGTGCAGTGAGTCCAGAGAGTGCACTGGCACCACTGGGGATGCAGTGCAGTGAGTCCAGAGAGTGCACTGGCACCACTGGGGATGCAGTGCAGTGAGTCCAGAGAGTGTACTGGCACCATTGGGGATGCACTGCAGTGAGTCCAGAGAGTGCACTGCCACCACTGAGGATGCCCTTCAGTGAGTCCAGAGAGTGCACTGGCACCACTGGGGATGCACTGCAGTGAGTCCACAGAGTGCACTAGCACCACTGGGGATGCAGTGCAGTGAGTCCAGAGAGTGCACTGGCACCACTGGGGATGCACTTCAGTGAGTCCAGAGAGTGCACGCGCTCCACTGGGGATGCAGTACAGTGAGTCCAGAGAGTGCATTGGCACCACTGGGGATGCAGTGCAGTGAGTCCAGAGAGTGCACTGGCAGCACAGAGGATGCAGTGCAGTGAGTCCAGAGAGTGCTCTGGCACCACTGGGGATGCAGTGCAGTGAGTCCAGAGAGTGCACTGGCACCACTGGGGATGCAGTGCAGTGAGTCCAGAGAGTGCACTGGCACCACTGGGGATGCACTGCAGTGAGTCCAGAGAGTGCACTGGTACCACTGGTGATGCACTGCAGTGAGTCCAGAGAGTGCACTGGCACCACTGGGGATGCACTGCAGTGAGTCCAGAGAGTGCACTGGCACCACTGGGGATGCAGTGCAGTGAGTCCAGAGAGTGCACTGGCACCAGAGGGAATGCACTGCAGTGAGTCCAGTGAGTGCATTGGCACCACTGGGGATGCAGTGCAGTGAGTCCAGAGAGTGCACTGGCAGCACTGGACATGCAGTTCAGTGAGTCCAGAGAGTGCAGTGGCACCACTGGGGATGCAGTGCAGTGAGTCCAGAGAGTGCACTGGCAGCACTGGGGATGCAGTGCAGTGAGTCCAGAGAGTGCACTGGCAATACTGGGGATGCAGTGCAGTGAGTCCAGAGAGTGCACTGGCAGCACTGGGGATGCAGTGCAGTGAGTCCAGAGAGTGCACTGGCACCACTGGGGATGCAGTGCAGTGAGTCCAGAGAGTGCTCTGGCACCACTGGGGATGCACTGAAGTGAGTCCAGAGAGTGCACTGGCAGCACTGGGGATGCAGTGCAGTGAGTCCAGAGAGTGCACTGGCAATACTGGGGATGCAGTGCAGTGAGTCCAGAGAGTGCACTGGCAACACTGGGGTTGCAGTGCAGTGAGTCCAGAGAGTGAACTGGCACCACTGGGGATGCAGTGCAGTGAGTCCAGAGTGTGCACTGGCACCACTGGGGATGCAGTGCAGTGAGTCCAGAGATTGCACTGGCACCACTGGGGATGCAGTGCAGTGAGTCCAGAGATTGCACTGGCACCACTGGGGATGCACTGCAGTGAGTCCAGAGAGTGCACTGGCACCACTGGGGATGCAGTGCAGTGAGTCCAGAGAGTGCACTGGCACCACTGGGGATGCAGTGCAGTGAGTCCAGTGAGTGTACTGGCACCACTGGGGATGCAGTGCAGTGAGTCCAGAGAGTGCACTGGCACCACTGAGAATGCACTTCAGTGAGTCCAGAGAGTGCACTGCCACCACTGGGGATGCAGTGCAGTGAGTCCAGAGAGTGCACTGGCACCACTGAGAATGCACTTCAGTGAGTCCAAAGAGTGCACTGGCACCACTGGGGATGCACTGCAGTGAGTCCAGAGAGTGCACTAGCACCACTGGGAATGCAGTACAGTGAGTCCAGAGAGTGCACTGGCACCACTGGGGATGCACTGCAGTCACTCCAGAGAGTGCACTGGCACCACTGATGATGCAGTACAGTGAGTCCAGTGAGCGCACTGGCACCACTGGGGATGTAGTGCAGTGATTCGAGAGAGTGCACTGGCACCACTGGGGATGCACTGCAGTGAGTCCAGAGAGTGCACTGGCACCACTTGGGATGCAGTGCAGTGAGTCCAGAGAGTGCACTGGCACCACTGGGGATGCAGTGCAGTGAGTCCAGAGAGTGCATTGGCACCACTGGGGATGCAGTGCAGTGAGTCCAGAGAGTGCACTGGCACCACTGGGGATGCACTGCTGTGAGTCCAGAGAGTGCACTGGCAGCAGTGGAGATGCACTGCAGTGAGTCCAGAGAGTGCACTGGCACCACTGGGGATGCACTGCAGTGAGTCCAGAGAGTGCAGTGGCACCACTGGGGATGCAGTGCAGTGAGTCCAGAGAGTGCACTGGCACCACTGGGGATGCACTGCTGTGAGTCCAGAGAGTGCACTGGCACCACTGGGGATGCAGTGCAGTGAGTCCAGAGAGTGCACTGGCAGCACTGGGGATGCAGTGCAGTGACTCGAGAGAGTGCACTGGCACCACTGGGGATGCAGTGCAGTGAGTCCAGAGAGCGCACTGGCACCACTGGGGATGCACTGCAGTGAGTCCACAGAGTGCACTGGAACCACTGAGAATGCACTTCAGTGAGTCCAGAGAGTGCACTGGCACCACTGGGGATGCACTGCAGTGAGTCCATGTTGAGGACTGGCTCGCTGCGCGTAATCACATTGATATCATGCAGCTGCAAGATAAGGAAATGGCGGATTACCGCACCCAGCTGGTCTAGAAAAACAAGAGCAAAGGCACGTACGCAAGGCTTGTCTGGGAACTCTTGTGAGAAATCCCAGGCAGCTTGTCTGGGAACTCTTGTGAGAAATCCCAGGCAATTAGAAACAATGATAGTAGAGGGCATACTGCCCTGGGAGTTATAGTTAGATTAGAAAGGGGAACTAGCGGATAGAAGAATGCGGAACTAACAGATAGGGCAGTAGATGACGCTTACCAATAAGGAGCTTGGCTTTTGCAATATGTATGAGCTAATTATCCTGTACACGATAAAAGACAATTGAGCTATCCATTAAAGCTGAAGCATACTTAACACTCATATTGAGCGTTTGTGTCTTCCCTCCGTCGACAACAAATGGCGCCCGAACAGGGACCCTTGCTGGACGAGGACCCGAAACGAGTAAGCCGGTATTAGGCGACGGAGTACAAGGGGAAAGCCGGTTCTGACTACGTAACCCGGAATCCGCGGAACATAAGATTGGGGCGAGCAGAAGACGACTCGGGAAGAGCGCCCGGGACGAACCCATAGCGGGTCCCGCCGGAACGCCGCGAACGGAAGCTTTGTACGGGGGCAACGGCACCGTGAGTAAGCATGGAGAAACAAGCGGCAATAGATTTACTTAAGTGCTTTTTAGAAAAGCGTAAGACACGCTTTGCACGGGGGCAACGGCACCGTGAGTAAGCATGGAGAAACAAGCGGCAATTAATTTACTTAAGTGCTTTTTAGAAAAGCGTAAGACGCCAGATATAGATTGTCATAAAGAATTACAGGGGTTAGTGGCCTATGGGGTGGCGAAGGGCTGCTTTATTAACCCTGACACATTGTTTGAGGAGGATGAGTGGCGTAAGTTTGGTGATATATTGTTTGAGGAAATGATTAGTGAGAATAAGACGGCTAAGAAGCTGGCAAAACCGTGGCGGGCTGTTACGAATGCTTTAACAATACATCGGGTAGAACAGAAAGTAGCAGCCGCTGCAACAGAGCGGCTGGGCAAAACGTTGAGGGCGGATGAAGAGGCCAATCCGTACCCCCTCCCTCCGTCGGTCCAACAATTCACCATGAAGGCACCCGGGGGATGGGGAGAGGGGGCACGACCCAGTGCACCTCCTCTACCCCTGGAAACTCCCGAGGGAGAGGCGGCAGGCGAGGGGAGAAATAAGAATCCATTTTTGAAAGATATGCGACTCGAATCAGGGGGGTCGGAGAGAGCAGGACTCTGGGCGAAAATAGCAGGGGAGGCGTTACGTGAAGGTGATGTGGGGGCAGCGACAGAGCTTGTAGGCGCCTTCCCCGTGGTGTACTCTCCACCAGACGCCCAGGGCCAGATAACTGTTACTATGACAAATCTGGACTGGAAAATACTGACCCAATTGCGTGCCACGGTAAATGAGTCAGGAATACGTGGGGAGCCAACGAAACAGATGTTAGACTATCTGTGGTCCACTAACGTGTTGCTCCCCGGCGATATTCGTAATATCATGAAACTAATACTGACGCAGCATCAGATCCTGCTGTTTAATGCCCATTGGCATTCAGCTTGTCAGGAGGCAGTCGCGGTGCAGCGTCAGCCCGGAGATCCATTATACGGGGTCACGCTGGAGGAGCTTTTGGGGGTCGGTGCATACAATCGCTTGGAGGCCCAGGCCCTAATGGGGCCGGATAAGGCAAAAGCGACCATGACGCTAGCTAGGAGAGCACTGGACCAAATTAGGGAGCCTGGAGGAATGCCCTCCTATATGTCCATCAAGCAAGGGCGAGACGAAGCGTTTGGAACATTTATTGATAGGGTTGCCGCAGCTATACAGGTAGCTGGGTTACCCGAATATCTCAAAGGCCCTATTCTTAAACAATGCGCCCTTCAAAATTGTAATCAAACCTCTCGAAATGTTCTAAATACGCTGCCCAGTACCTGGACTATAGAAGAGGCTCTTGATCGATTGTCGCGGATACCGATAGGCTCGCAAGCGCTATTGGTTGACGCTATTCGAAAGGTAGGGGAAAGTATTACTCAGGGACTGCAGGCTAGTCAGTCGCAGGTATTCGCCGCCCTTGCCCCCCTGCAAAGTGGAAAAGGACCTCACTCGTCGAGAAGACCTGCACTACGCTGCTATCGGTGTGGCATCGCGGGTCATATAAAGAGGCAATGTGGGACGGCTAATGTGTGGTGTCCCTCTTGCCGATCTGATACGCATAATGAAACCGCTTGCCGGCGGAAGACCCAGGGAAACGGGAAGACCAGCGGGAACCGCCGCCCCGCGATGACACAAAAAGCGGCTTTCCCCTCAACAGCGGCGGCAGCTGCGGAGACTCCAACCGAGACGAATCCTTTCACCTCCAACCAGCCACCAGAGGGAGCCTGGGGATTGGACTTGGCAACCGCAGTAAATGTGACTTTGATGGACAATAAGCCTGTTGGGGTGAAAACAGGCGTTATGGGACCTGTAAAAATTAATAATGAGCCTGTTGGAGCACTTCTGATTGGAAGGTCATCGGCGACATTAAATGGGGCTTTAGTGTTAACAGGACTTATTGATAAGGACTTTACTGGGGAGATACAAATTATGGTATCAGCCATGTTCCCTCCGCTACATATACCGAAGGGAACTCGATTGGCTCAATTCTGCCTGTCTCTTGCCAAAGCGACTGATCCCTTCCGCACCTGTTTGTTCGGGGTCCCAATAGGGAACAAGGAGGAGCTGAAACAACTGTTAGCACCATATTCCGCAAGTACTGATTTGTTCGATCTTTCGTCCAACCTCTCCGACGCCGTTGTGGCGGCGCTAGTGGCTCTGAACACGAGCTTGCCATGGGATCCCCAGGAACTGGATTTGTTGGGATCAGTGGCGGTAGGGAACACCAGTAATAACTGGACACAGACGTGCTTTATGTGGAATAAAGGAAAACAAAATATGACTCAATGGACTAATGTGACCTCTCACACAAGGGGGTTCGAAGCTAATAGCAGCTATTGCGGGTACAACGACACCACCAACACCACCATGGGGGCATACGGGAACAAGTCAAGCACATGGCCAAGGCAAACTGCTAAGGCCTTACCACCTGGTATATTCCTGATCTGTGGAGATCGAGCCTGGCAGGGAATCCCAGCAAATGCGCACGGGGGGCCATGCTATTTGGGACGCTTGACTTTGTTTGCCCCTGACCTACACAGTCAAGAATTGCGAAACATTACTCAACAATGGAAACGACGGACGAGACGCAGTCTCAAAAACTTTGGGGAGTGACTGCGATAACCAGGTCGAACTCTGGGGTCCTGCTGAAAGGTTCTTTTCAGCGGCACTTGTGCCTGGAGTGGCTGTGGCTCATGCTATGGCTAGTCTAGGGAAACTAGCTTGTTGGGCTGTAAAACAAGCAAATGTGACATTTGAAAAAAAAAAAAAAAAAAAAAAAAAAAAAAAAAAAAAAGGGAGAGAGAGAAACTAGCTTGCACATTTTAGGTCTGTGAAATTTTGTGAGAATTTTTTCCTGCACTGGACAGTTGAGAGAAAAAAAAAAAAAAGGAAAGAAAAAAAAAAAAAAAAAAAAAAAAAAAAAAAAAGCACATAGGGAATTATGTTAATTGTGTTTGTGTCTTTAGGCAAAGCTGTGGAAGTCTTGAAATGTCACAGTAGTAAATAACTTTTATTACTTTTTGGCTAATTCTTTTTCTGTTGGAACACTGAATTCTGTGCATATGTATATATGAACACAAATTGAAGGCCTCTACCTCCTGGAGTATACAACTTGGTTTGTTTACCTCCACATGATTTTTTTTTTTTTTTAAGTTCAGTGTGGAGACTTGAAACTTGAATGTCCCTTCCAACTTTTATATTTAAAACAAGACTAGAAAATTGAAGACTGTTTTTCACCTGTACATAGAAATATTAAAGGGTGGTCTTAAAATTTGAACATTGGTCTGGAGAAAAACCATGGTGTTTGTTATGGACAATTAACTGTTAAAGTTATTGTAAGTTATCTGTATTTAGCAGAGTATTTTCAACGAGTGATCTGAGCTGAAATTGGAGACTATTAGTAAGTTATGTTTGGAAGTTTTAACTTCAATGAAGTAATTATTTGCTGTGAAAGAGACGAACATTGAATGACTGAACAAAGAGGGTGCAATATCTTTGTTTTTTATGAGGCTCCTGAGAATAAAACCAACTGAAGCATTTCAATTCACTTGAATGAGAAACGTGTTTAATTAAAAGAGCCCAAGAAGACACTGGTATGAAAGGTAAAATCTCAGAGGTTGGTCAGTTAATGTGGCACACTTGCTGGTCACTTTGTAAAATGTAGATTTGAAGTACAGTGGTGAAAACATTAAATGTGACTACGCAGATGCTCACAGAAATGGCCCAGGACCTGGACAGCTTGCGACACGCTGTGTTACAGAACAGAGCGGCGATTGATTTTCTACTGCTGGCACAGGGCCACGGGTGTGAAGAGCTCGAAGGAATGTGCTGTTTTAATCTCTCGGACCATGGCGAGTCAATCCACGAGCAACTGAAATGGCTGAGAGACCACACCAAGAAGATAGTGGTCCAAGATAATTGGCTTGATAGACTGTTTGCAAATTGGTTTGGGAACATGGGGGGTTGGATATTGGGTCTGATAAAAGAAGGGCTACGCTTACTGCTAATAATTGTCCTAATTATAGTAGCGGCGCGAGTAGTATTTAGTTGCCTAATAAAAAGGCTCGAGCAGTTAACTAGTAGGGTTTTTCTAGCAACAGTAATAGCATGTGTAAGGTGTAATTGCTCGAAAAAGAAAAAAAAAAAAAAAAAAAAAAAAAAAAAAAAAAAAAAAAAAGGGGTCAATGCCACACGTGCTCCTTATTGCAATGCATCTCTTTGCTGTCATTATACAAACTATAATAGCATCCTTCCTTGCGCCAGGAGCCGCTCTGCTCGGCTGTGGGATCGACTGTGGAACGGACGCCCCTAGGTGCACCCCGAGCATTTTTTCCTCGGAGGGGTCTCCACTCTCAGCCGCTCACCACGGGAGCAGACAAGGACCTCCTGAAGCTGCACACAAATTATTTTCAGTGATATTGTCTTGTGGTATGAATGAGAAGTGCAAGAGGCCTCTCTGCGTGATTGTGTGATTGTGTGATTGTGCTGTGCGAGTAAGAAGCAGTATCGCTGCGAAGCAACATTCCTAGCGCTTAGTGGCTTGTTGACTGATGTAGATTCTAGTAGGCACACTACTTTACAATCGTAGTTCTGCATGAGATTTTTGACCCTGTTGCTTATTGTACCTTGCTTATTGCAGTGTGTGCGGTGATTGATAGAAAAATCTATAGAAAGCTTTTGGTTCAAAATAAAAACGGGGGAATTGTTGAGGACTGGCTCGCTGCGCGTAATCACATTGATATCATGCAGCTGCAAGATAAGGAAATGGCGGATTACCGCACCCAGCTGGTCTAGAAAAACAAGAGCAAAGGCACGTACGCAAGGCTTGTCTGGGAACTCTTGTGAGAAATCCCAGGCAGCTTGTCTGGGAACTCTTGTGAGAAATCCCAGGCAATTAGAAACAATGATAGTAGAGGGCATACTGCCCTGGGAGTTATAGTTAGATTAGAAAGGGGAACTAGCGGATAGAAGAATGCGGAACTAACAGATAGGGCAGTAGATGACGCTTACCAATAAGGAGCTTGGCTTTTGCAATATGTATGAGCTAATTATCCTGTACACGATAAAAGACAATTGAGCTATCCATTAAAGCTGAAGCATACTTAACACTCATATTGAGCGTTTGTGTCTTCCCTCCGTCGACAACAAGTCCAGAGAGTGCACTAGCACCACTGGGGAATGCAGTGCAGTGAGTCCAGTGAGTACACTGGCACCAATGGGGATGCAGTGCAGTGAGTCAAGAGAGTGCACTGGCACCACTGGGGATGCACTGCAGTGAGCCCAGAGAGTGCACTGGCACCACTGGGGATGCGGTGCCGGGAGTCCAGAGAGTGCACTGGCACCACTGGGGATGCAGTGCAGTGAGTCCAGAGAGTGCACTGGCACCACTGGGGATGCAGTGCAGTGAGTCCAGAGAGTGCACTAGCACCACTGGGGATGCACTGCAGTGAGTCCAGAGAGTGCTCTGGCACCACTGGGGATGCAGTGCAGTGAGTCCAGAGAGTGCACTGGCACCACCGGGGATGTGTTGCCGGGAGTCCAGAGAGTGCACTGGCACCACTGGGGATGCAGTGCAGTGAGTCCACAGACTGCACTGGAACCACTGAGAATGCACTTCAGTGAGTCCAGAGAGTGCACTGGCACCACTGGGGATGCACTGCAGTGAGTCCACAGAGTGCACTAGCACCACTGGGGAATGCAGTGCAGTGAGTCCAGTGAGTACACTGGCACCAATGGGGATGCAGTGCAGTGAGTCAAGAGAGTGCACTGGCACCACTGGGGATGCACTGCAGTGAGCCCAGAGAGTGCACTGGCACCACTGGGGATGCGGTGCCGGGAGTCCAGAGAGTGCACTGGCACCACTGGGGATGCAGTGCAGTGAGTCCACAGACTGCACTGGAACCACTGAGAATGCACTTCAGTGAGTCCAGAGAGTGCACTGGCACCACTGGGGATGCACTGCAGTGAGTCCACAGAGTGCACTAGCACCACTGGGGAATGCAGTGCAGTGAGTCCAGTGAGTACACTGGCACCAATGGGGATGCAGTGCAGTGAGTCAAGAGAGTGCACTGGCACCACTGGGGATGCACTGCAGTGAGCCCAGAGAGTGCACTGGCACCACTGGGGATGCGGTGCCGGGAGTCCAGAGAGTGCACTGGCACCACTGGGGATGCAGTGCAGTGAGTCCAGAGAGTGCACTGGCACCACTGGGGATGCAGTGCAGTGAGTCCAGAGAGTGCACTAGCACCACTGGGGATGCACTGCAGTGAGTCCAGAGAGTGCTCTGGCACCACTGGGGATGCAGTGCAGTGAGTCCAGAGAGTGCACTGGCACCACCGGGGATGTGTTGCCAGGAGTCCAGAGAGTGCACTGGCACCACTGGGGATGCAGTGCAGTGAGTCCAGAGAGTGCACTGGCACCACTGGGGATGCAGTGCAGTGAGTCAAGAGAGTGCACTGGCACCACTGGGGATGCACAGCAGTGAGCCCAGAGAGTGCACTGGCACCACTGGGGATGCGGTGCCGGGAGTCCAGAGAGTGCACTGGCACCACTGGGGATGCGGTGCAGTGAGTCCAGAGAGTGCACTGGCACCACTGAGAATGCACTTCAGTGAGTCCAGAGAGTGCACTGGTACCACTGGGGATGCAGTGCAGTGAGTCCAGAGAGTGCACTAGCACCACTGGGGATGCAGTGCAGTGAATCCAGTGAGTGCACTGGCACCACTGGGGATGCAGTGCAGTGAGTCAAGAGAGTGCACTGGCACCACTGGGGATGCACAGCAGTGAGCCCAGAGAGTGCACTGGCACCACTGGGGATGCGGTGCCGGGAGTCCAGAGAGTGCACTGGCACCACTGGGGATGCAGTGCAGTGAGTCCAGAGAGTGCACTGGCACCACTGGGGATGCACTGCAGTGAGTCCAGAGAGTGCACTGGCACCACTGGGGATGCACTGCAGTGAGTCCAGAGAGTGCTCTGGCACCACTGGGGATGCAGTGCAGTGAGTCAAGAGAGTGCACTGGCACCACTGGGGATGCAGTGCAGTGAGTCCAGAGAGTGCACTGGCACCACTGGTGATGCACTGCAGTTACTCCAGAGAGTGCACTGGCACCACTGGGGATGCGGTGCGGTGAGACCAGAGAGTGCACTGGCACCACTGGGGATGCAGTGCAGTCAGTCCAGTGAGTGTACTGGCACCACTGGGGATGCACTGCAGTGAGTCCAGAGAGTGCACTGGCACCACTGGGGATGCAGTGCAGTGAGTCCAGAGAGTGCACTGGCACCACTGGGGATGCACTGCAGTGAGTCCAGAGAGTGCACTAGCACCACTGGGGATGCACTGCAGTGAGTCCACAGAGTGCACTAGCACCACTGGGGATGCAGTGCAGTGAGTCCAGAGAGTGCACTGGCACCACTGGGGATGCACTTCAGTGAGTCCAGAGAGTGCACTGGCACCACTGGGGATGCAGTTCAGTGAGTCCAGAGAGTGCACTGGCACCACTGGGGATGCAGTGCAGTGAGTCCAGAGAGTGCACTGGCAACACTGGGGTTGCAGTGCAGTGAGTCCAGAGAGTGCACTGGCACCACTGGGGATGCAGTGCAGTGAGTCCAGAGTGTGCACTGGCACCACTGGGGATGCAGTGCAGTGAGTCCAGAGATTGCACTGGCACCACTGGGGATGCAGTGCAGTGAGTCCAGAGAGTGCACAGGCAGCACTGGGGATGCAGTGCAGTGAGTCCAGAGAGTGCACTGGCACTACTGGGGATGCAGTGCAGTGAGTCCAGAGAGTGCACTGGCACCACTGGGGATGCAGTGCAGTGAGTCCAGTGAGTGTACTGGCACCACTGGGGATGCACTGCAGTGAGTCCAGAGAGTGCACTGGCACCACTGAGAATGCACTTCAGTGAGTCCAGAGAGTGCACTGGCACCACTGGGGATGCAGTGCAGTGAGTCCAGAGAGTGCACTGGCACCACTGAGAATGCACTTCAGTGAGTCCAAAGAGTGCACTGGCACCACTGGGGATGCACTGCAGTGAGTCCAGAGAGTGCACTAGCACCACTGGGAATGCAGTACAGTGAGTCCAGTGAGTGCACTGGCACCACTGGGGATGCAGTGCAGTGAGTCCAGAGAGTGCACTGGCACCACTGGGGATGCAGTGCAGTGAGTCCAGAGAGTGCACTGGTACAACTTGGGATGCAGTGCAGTGAGTCCAGTGAGTGCACTGGCACCACTGGGGATGCACTGCAGTGAGTCCAGAGAGTGCACTGGCACCACTGGGGATGCACTGCTGTGAGTCCAGAGAGTGCACTGGCAGCAGTGGAGATGCACTGCAGTGAGTCCAGAGAGTGCACTGGCACCACTGGGGATGCACTGCAGTGAGTCCAGAGAGTGCAGTGGCACCACTGGGGATGCAGTGCAGTGAGTCCAGAGAGTGCACTGGCACCACTGGGGATGCACTGCAGTGAGTCCAGAGAGTGCACTGGCACCACTGGGGATGCAGTGCAGTGAGTCCAGAGAGTGCACTGGCAGCACTGGGGATGCAGTGCAGTGAGTCCAGAGAGTGCACAGGCACCACTGGGGATGCACTGCAGTGAGTCCAGAGAGCGCACTGGCACCACTGGGGATGCAGTGCAGTGAGTCCACAGAGTGCACTGGAACCACTGAGAATGCACTTCAGTGAGTCCAGAGAGTGCACTGGCACCACTGGGGATGCACTGCAGTGAGTCCAGAGAGTGCACTAGCACCACTGGGGAATGCAGTGCAGTGAGTCCAGTGAGTACACTGGCACCACTGGGGATGCAGTGCAGTGAGTCAAGAGAGTGCACTGGCACCACTGGGGATGCACTGCAGTGAGCCCAGAGAGTGCACTGGCACCACTTGGGATGCGGTGCCGGGAGTCCAGAGAGTGCTTTGGCACCACTGGGGATGCACTGCAGTGAGTCCAGAGAGTGCACTGGCACCACTCAGGGTGCAGTGCGGTGAGTCCAGAGAATGCACTGGCACCAATGGGGATGCAGTGCAGTGAGTCCAGAGAGCGCACTGGCTCCACTGGGATGCAGTGCAGTCATTCCTGTGAGTGTACTGGCACCACTGGGGATGCAGTGCAGTGAGTCCAGAGAGTGCACTGGCACCACTGAGAATGCACTTCAGTGAGTCCAGAGAGTGCACTGGCACCACTGGGGATGCAGTGCAGTGAGTCCAGAGAGTGCACTGGCACCTACGGGGATGCACTGCAGTGAGTCCAGAGAGTGCACTGGCACCACTGTGGATGCACTGCAGTGAGTCCAGAGAGTGCACTGGCACCACTGGGGATGCACTGCAGTGAGTCCAGAGAGTGCACTGGCACCACTGGGGATGCACTGCAGTGAGTCCAGAGAGTGCACTGGCACCACTGGGGATGCACTTCAGTGACTCCAGAGAGTGCACTGGTACCACTGGGCATGCAGTGCAGTGACTCCAGAGAGTGCACTGGCACCACTGGGGATGCACTTCAGTGACTCCAGAGAGTGCACTGGCACCACTGGGGATGCAGTGCAGTGAGTCCACAGATTGCACTGGCACCACTGGGGCTGCAGTGCAGTGAGTCCAGAGAGTGCACTGGCACCAGTGGGGATGCAGTGCAGTGAGTCCAGAGAGTGCACTGGCACCACTGGGGATGCAGTACAGTGAGTCCAGAGAGTGCACTGGCACCACTTGGGATGCACTGCAGTGAGTCCAGAGAGTGCACTGGCACCACTGGGGATGCACTACAGTGAGTCCAGAGATTGCACTGGCACCACTGGGGATGCAGTGCAGTGAGTCCAGAGAGTGCACTGGCACCACTGGGCATGCAGTGCAGTGAGTCCAGAGAGTGCACTGGCACCACTGGGGATGCACTTCAGTGACTCCAGAGAGTGCACTGGCACCACTGGGGATGCAGTGCAGTGAGTCCAGAGAGTGCACTGGCACCACTGGGGATGCTGTGCAGTGAGTCCAGAGATTGCACTGGCACCACCGGGGCTGCAGTGCAGTGAGTCCAGAGAGTGCACTGGCACCACTGGGGATGCAGTTTAGTGAGTCCAGAGAGTGCACTGGCACCACTGGTGATGCAGTACAGTGAGTCCAGAGAGTGCACTGGCACCACTGGGGATGCACTGCAGTGAGTCCAGAGAGTGCACTGGCACCACTGGGGATGCACTACAGTGAGTCCAGAGATTGCACTGGCACCACTGGGGATGCAGTGCACTGAGTCCAGAGAGTGCACTGGCACCACTGGGGATGCAGTGCAGTGAGTCCAGAGAGTGCACTGGCAGCACAGAGGATGCAGTGCAGTGAGTCCAGAGAGTGCACTGACACCACTGGGGATGCAGTGCAGTGAGTCCAGAGAGTGCACTGGCACCACTGGGGATGCAGTGCAGTGAGTCCAGAGAGTGCTCTGGCACCACCGGGGCTGCAGTGTAGTGAGTCCAGAGAGTGCACTGGCACCACTGGGGATGCAGTGCAGTGAGTCCAGAGAGTGCACTGGCACCACTGGTGATGCAGTACAGTGAGTCCAGAGAGTGCACTGGCACCACTGGGGATTCACTGCAGTGAGTCCAGAGAGTGCACTGGCACCACTGGGGATGCACTACAGTGAGTCCAGAGATTGCACTGGCACCACTGGGGATGCAGTGCACTGAGTCCAGAGAGTGCACTGGCACCACTGGGGATGCACTGCAGTGAGTCCACAGAGTGCACTGGCAGCACAGAGGATGCAGTGCAGTGAGTCCAGAGAGTGCACTGACACCACTGGGGATGCACTGCAGTGAGTCCAGAGAGTACACTGGCACCACTGGGGATGCAGTGCAGTGAGTCCAGAGAGTTCACTGGCACCACTGGGGATGCAGTCCAGTGAGTCCAGTGAGTGCACTGGCACCACTGGGGATGCAGTGCAGTGACTGCAGAGAGTACACTGGCACCACCGGGGATTCACTGCAGTGAGTCCAGAGAGTGCACTGGCACCACCTGTGATGCAGTGCAGTGAGTCCAGTGAGTGCACTGGCACCACTGGGGATGCAGTGCTGTGACTCCAGAGAGCACACTGGCACCACTGGGGATGCAGTGCAGTCAGTCCAGTGAGTGCACTGGTACCACTGGGGATGCAGTACAGTGAGTCCAGAGAGTGCACTGACACCACTGGGGATGCACTGCAGTGAGTCCAGACAGTGCGCTGGCACCACTGGAGATGCAGTGCTGTGACTCCAGAGAGCGCACTGGCACCACTGGGAATGCAGTGCAGTGAGTGCAGAGAGTGCACTGGCACCACTGGGGATGCACTTCAGTGAGTTCAGAGAGTGCACTGGCACCACTGGGGATGGGTTTCAAGCCAACTGCATTAACCGCTCATGCTTCTTTCTTATGAGACGTTAGTAAACCAATTACATAGCCTTGTCAAGACTAAATCACAGGTAAAAATCCTGTACATCTCATGTGGCCAACCACTCCCAACTAGGATTCCAAGAACCAGGAGTTTCGGTGAAAATAGGGCTAGTGCTATTAGAGGGGTGATTATTAGGGTAAGCCCTAAGCTGTCTTTAATGGAGAAGTATGGGTGGAATGGGATTTTGTCGCAGTCTGATACGATTCCTAGTGGGTTATTTGAGCCTGATTCGTGTAGGAAGGTTAGGTGGACTAGGGTGATTCCTGCAATTAGGAAGGGCAGTAGGAAGTGGATGGCGAAGAATCGGGTTAAGGTTGGATTGTCTACTGAGAATCCTCCTCAGGCTCATTCTACTAGAGTTTGCCCAATGTACGGGATGGCTGAGAATAGGTTGGTGATTACGGTGGCCCCTCAGAATGACATTTGTCCTCATGGTAGGACATACCCTACGAAGGCAGTTGCTATTAGGGTGAGTAGGAGGATTACTCCTGTGTTTCAGGTTTCTTTGTATAGGTAGGAGCCGTAGTAGAGGCCTCGTCCGATGTGTAAGTAGATGCAGATAAAGAAGAGCGAAGCACCGTTGGCGTGGAGGTTGCGGATGAGCCATCCGTACTGGACGTCTCGGCATGTGTGAGCTACTGAGGAGAAGGCGAGTGAAGTGTCTGCGGTGTAGTGTATGGCTAGTAGCAGGCCTGTTAGGATTTGTGTGGCTAAGCAGATGGCTAGAAGGGAGCCGAAGTTTCATCAGGCAGAGATGTTGGAGGGGGCGGGTAGGTCGATTAGGGAGTTGTTGATTATTTTTAGTAGGGGATGGGATTTGCGGATGTTAGGGGCCATTAGTGAGTCTGTGTGTTATTAGGATTATTACCAGGATGGAGAGGGCGAAGGATCCTAGGTAGGCCTTAATTAGCCCTGTGTGTATTGAGGTTGCGGCTTTGCTTGCGGCTACTTGTAGTTCAGCAAGGCCCTCTGGCCCTATTTTTTTGAGTCAGGAGAGGTCGATCAAGTGTAGGGCAATGTTTTGTCCCTTTTCTAGTAGGTTTTTGGAGAAGAATCGGTGTACTAGGGGGTTGAAGTACCCTAATGCAGAGGAGAAGTTTATGAGGGGGTTTGGTTTGGGGTGAGTGAGGGTGTGTGTTATGTTCGATAGTTCTAGGGCTAGGATGATTCCTAGGATTGTTATGAGGATGGCAGCAGTTTTGGTGATAAGGGGTATGGTTATTGGGGGGGTTTTGGTTGGTGTGATGAAAGAGGTAATGATTATTCCTGCTGTAACGCTGCCTAGGGCGAGTCGGGTTAGGGGGGCGGTGATTAGTGGGTTGTTTTCGTTTATTGATACTATTGGGGGGATTCGGGTTTGTCCAGCTTGGACTAGGATGGTTATGCGGATGCTGTAGGTTGCGGTGAATGCTGTGGCTATAAGGGTTAGGAGTAGGGCTCAAGTATTTAGGTATGATGTGTTTAAGCTTTCGATGATGAGGTCTTTTGAGTAGAATCCGGCTAGGAATGGGGTTCCTATCAGCGCCAGGTTTCCGATGGTTAGGCAGGAAGTAGTGACTGGGAGTATTTTCTGTAGGCCTCCTATCTTTCGGATATCTTGTTCTCCGTTTAGGTTGTGGATGATAGACCCTGAGCATAGGAATAGTATGGCTTTAAAGAAGGCATGGGTTGAGATGTGTAGGAAGGCTAGTTGTGGGAGGTTTAGTCCGATAGTGACTATTATTAGTCCTAGTTGGCTGGATGTTGAGAAAGCAATGATTTTTTTGATGTCATTTTGGGTTAGGGCGCATGTGGCAGCGAATAGGGTTGATAGAGCACCTAGGCATAGGCAGGCAGTTAGGGCTGTCTGGTTGGTGGCTAGCAGGGGGTGCATGCGGATGAGCAGGAAGATTCCGGCTACTACTATGGTACTGGAGTGCAGTAGGGCTGATACTGGGGTGGGGCCTTCTATTGCTGCGGGCAGTCATGGGTGGAGTCCAAATTGGGCGGATTTTCCTGCGGCTGCGAGGATTAATCCTATGAGGGGGAGGATTGGGGTTTGGTGGGGGTGTACGGCTTGTTGGATCTCTCAGGTGTTGAATGTTGAAGCTAGTCATGCTATGCTCAGGATCAGTCCGACGTCTCCGATTCGGTTGTAGATTACGGCTCGTAGGGCGGCGGTGTTGGCATCTGCTCGGCCTTGTCATCAGCCGATGAGAAGGAAGGACATGATTCGTACTCCTTCCCAGCCTACGAATAGGAGGAATATGTTGTTTGCGGTTGTTAGGAGGAGTATGGCGACTAGGAATGTCAGTAGGTAGGTGAAAAATTTTGTTACGTATGGCTCTGAGGCCATGTATCATATGGCGAATTGTAGGATTGATCATGTTACAAATAGGGCGATTGGAAGAAATGTTATTGAGTATTGGTCTATTTTTAGGCTCAGGGGGATTTTAAAGTTTATAATGAATTTTCACTCCCAGTGGCAGGTGACAGATTCTACTCCCGAGTAGATGAATGCGGTTGTAGGGGCTAGGCTAATTAGGAATGCGGTTTTAACAGCGCGGGTGGTGGCTTGTGGGGTGTTTTTAAAGTTTTTAAATAGAAATGGCAGGATGATTGGGGTTAGGAGGATTGTCAGCGTGAGTAGTGTGAGGGAGTTGATTAGTAGTGTGGGGTTCACTATTTTTACTTGGATTTGCACCAAGATGGGTGGTTCCTAAGACCAGTGGATTGCTGTTATCCTTTAAAAGTAAGGGGGCTGAGGTTTTAGGCTCAGATGTAAGAGTTAGCAGCTCTTGTTGGTTAAACCCTCCCCTCGGCAGGTAAGAAGGTTTGAACTTCTATTCTTAGAATCACAGTCTAATGTTTGGTTTAAACTATACTTGCATGAGGGGATTCCGGAGATCAGTTCGGGTTTGAGGATTAGGAGGAATATTGGGATAATGTGGAGTGTTATGAGCAGGTGTTCTCGCGTGGTTGAGTTTTGCATAGATGTGATGTGGGAGGGGATTGAGCCTCGTTGGGTCATTAGTAGTATGAATAAGGTGTAGGAGGCGGTTAGTAGGGTTGCGATTCCTGTTAGGATGATCGTGAAGGCAGATCAGTTGAATAAGGTGATTATAATGGTTAGCTCTGCTATGAGGTTTGTTGTTGGGGGTAAGGCTATGTTTGTTAGATTGGCCAGCAATCATCAGGTAGCTATGAGTGGTAGGAGAGGTTGTAGGCCTCGTGTGAGTAGTAGAATTCGGCTGTGCGTACGTTCATAGTTTGTGTTGGCTAGGCAGAATAGTATGGAGGAAGTTAGTCCATGGGAAATTATTAGGATCATTGCCCCTGAGAATGATCAGTGGGTTTGGATTATTCCTGCGGCGATAACTAGGCCTATGTGGCTAACGGATGAATAAGCGATTAGTGATTTTAGGTCTGTCTGTCGTAGGCAGATTGAGCTAGTCATTAGGGCGCCTCATAGGGCCAGGGTTAGGAAGGGGTAGTGCAGGAGGTTGGACAGTGGGCCCATAAATAGAGTGACTCGTATAATTCCGTATCCTCCTAGCTTTAGTAGTAGGGCGGCGAGGAGTATTGAGCCTGCGATGGGTGCTTCTACGTGGGCTTTTGGCAGTCAGAGGTGTAGGCCGTATAGTGGGGCTTTTACTATGAATGCTATGAGCAGTGCTAGACCTGATAGTATTCCTGTCCATGAGGTGGATAGGGTTGGGTGGGTTAGTTGTAGGGTTGGCAGGTGCAGGGTGCCAATTTTCACGTATAGGTGTATGATTGTGATTAGCAGGGGTAGAGAGCTTACTGGCGTGTAGAATAGCAGGTAGATGCCAGCGCTTAGGCGTTCTGGTTGGTTCCCCCATCGGGTGATTAAGATTAGGGTGGGAATGAGGGTTGCTTCAAATGAGATGTAAAATAGTGCTAGTTCTGTGGTGGAAAAGGCTAGTAGGATGAATGGCTGGACTGCGACTAAGGTTGAGATAAAGATTCGTTTGCGTTGTAGGGGTTCTTGTTGCAGGTGGTTTTGGCTTGCTATGATTATGAGTGGGAGTAGTCAGCAGGATAGTACTAGGAGGGGGGATGAGATTTGGTCAATTCCTGTTCAGTTGGATAAAAATTTGTAGGGGTAGTAGGTTGGGATTAATCACTGTAGGCTTAGGGCAGCGATTAGGAGGCTGTATAAGGTGGTGTTAGTCCATAGAAATTTTGGTGGAGACAGCAGGGCTGTTGGAAGAAGTATGATTGTGGGTAGGATGATTTTTAGCATTGCAGGAGGTTTAGGTTGTGTAGATGGTCGGAGCCATGTGTGCGGGTGGAGGCTACTAGGATGGCCAGGCCTGTGCCCGCCTCACACGCTGAGAAGGTTAGCATGAGAATTGGTACCATGGTGAATGAGGAGACTTGGTTTTCGATGGATCATATTGATAGGCCTACGAATATCGATAATATTATGCTTTCAAGGCATAGTAGGGCGGATACTAGGTGGGTTCGGTGGAAGGCTAGCCCTAGTCCGCTGAAAATGAAGGCTGAGTAGAAGCTTAAATGTAGGGGCGACATAAGAAAGTTACAGGGTTGGCTGTAATCTGCTGGGTCGAAACCAGCTATCTTTTTGGTTAGACTAACTTTCTGTTATTCTGCTCATTCTAGGCCCCCTTGAATTCACTCGTAGGCCAGTCCGAGTGTTAGGAGAAGGAGGATCACTACAGTTCAGGTGAGGGTCATTAGGGGGGATTGGAGTTGGACGGCTCATGGCAGGGGGAGTAGGAGGGCGATTTCTAGGTCGAATAGGACGAACAGGATGGCTACTGAGGAAGAATCGGACTGAGAATGGTAATCGAGCAGATCCAAGTGGGTCGAATCCACATTCGTACGGTGAGAGTTTCTCTGAGTCGGGGTTTATTTGGGCGAGTCAGAAGTTTAATGCGGTTAGGGCGGCGCTTAGGATTGATGATAGGGCGAATATGAACATGAGTGCGTTCATTGCTCTCCTCTGGGTTTATACCAGATTCTAGAGATTGGAAGTCAATTGTAATTAATATACTAGAAGAGCAAGATCCTCATCAGTAGATGGTTATGTAGAGGAATAGTCAGATGATGTCTACGAAGTGTCAGTATCAGGCTGCTGCCTCGAATCCGAAGTGGTGGTCTGATGTAAAGTGGAACTTGATCAGTCGGAAGAGGCAGACGGTCAGGAAGGAGGATCCGATGATTACGTGGAGTCCGTGGAATCCAGTGGCAACGAAGAAGGTAGATCCGTAGACGCTATCGGCGATTGAGAATGGGGCTTCGTGGTATTCTATTGCTTGTAGGGCTGTGAAGTAGAATCCCATGAGGATCGTTAGGGTTAGGGCGTGGATGGCGTGTTTTCGGTTTCCTTCTGTGATGCTGTGATGGGCTCACGTTACGGTAACGCCTGAGGCTAGTAGGATGGCTGTGTTTAGTAGGGGGACTTCTATCGGGTTGAGTGGTTTAATTCCTGTTGGGGGTCATTGGCCTCCTAGTTCTGGGGTTGGGGCCAGGCTCGAGTGGAAGAACGCTCAGAAGAACCCTAAGAAGAAGAATGCTTCGGATGTGATGAAAAGGATTATGCCGTATCGTAGGCCTTTTTGGACTGTGGGAGTGTGATGGCCTTGGAAGGTGCTTTCTCGTACAATGTCTCGTCATCATTGGAGTATTACTAGGAGTATTGAGATGAGGCCTAGGGTTAGTAGTATGGATGAGTTGTAGTGGAATCACATGATTAATCCTGAGGTTGTGAGTAGGGCGGCAGCTGCCCCGAAGATTGGTCAAGGGCTTGGGTCAACTATGTGGTATGAGTGTGCTTGGTGTGCCATTAGATGTTTTCTTGTAAGTATAGGCTTAGAAGGAGCACGAAGACGTAGGCCTGGATTATGGCTACTGCTACTTCTAGGATGGTTAGGAGTAGTAGGATGATTATTGTTAGGATGGATACTGCAGGAAGGGTGGGTATTAATGCAATGGAGGCTGTAGAGATGAGTTGGATGAGTAAGTGTCCTGCTGTAAGGTTGGCTGTAAGGCGGACTCCGAGGGCTAGGGGGCGGATTAGTAGGCTGGTTGTTTCGATCAGGATTAGTGCGGGGATTAGGGGTGTAGGGGTACCTTCGGGTAATAGGTGGGCTAAAGAGGCTGATGGTTGGTTTCGTAGGCCTGTTAGTAGTGTGGCGAGCCATAGTGGGAAGGCTAGGGCTATGTTCATAGATAGTTGGGTGGTTGGGGTGAATGTATATGGAAGGAGGCCTAGAAGGTTGATTGTAAGAAGTATGATTATTAGGGATGTAAATATTATGGCTCATTTGTGGCCATTTTTGTTGAGTGGGACTATTAGTTGTTTTGTGATTAGGTGAAGGAGTCATGTTTGGATAGTAGAAAGGCGGTTGTTGATTCATCGGTTGTTTGGGGACGGGAATAGTAGGGCTGGGAAGAGTAGGGATAGTAGGATTAAGGGGATGCCGAATAGATTGGGGCTGGAAAATTGGTCAAAGAAGCTTAGGTTCATGGTCAGGATCATGGTGTGGGTTTGGTAGTGAGGGAGGTCTTATTTGATGGGGGGTTGGTTGTGGTGAAGGCTAGTAGTTTTGGTTGGATGAGGAGTGCTAGGGTTAATCAGGTTATAATTATGATTGAAAATCATGGTGCGGGGTTAAGCTGTGGCATATCATTAAGGAGGGGGAAGTCCCTCTTTGGCTAGCTTAAAAGGCTAGTGCTGTTGCATAGCTTCTTAATGATTAGGATGATGATAGAAGGGACGATCAGGCCTCGAAATGTGGGAGTGGGGTTGATTCTACTACAATGGGTATGTAGCTGTGATTAGCCCCGCAAATTTCTGAGCATTGTCCGTAAAAAATCCCAGGCCGGGTGGTAATGAATGAAGTTTGGTTTAGTCGGCCTGGGATTGCGTCTGTTTTAACTCCGAGCGTTGGGACTGCTCAGGAGTGGAGTACGTCTCCTGCAGTAATGATCACGCGGATGGGGGATTCTATTGGGATAACTACGCGGTGGTCAACTTCTAGCAGTCGGAAGTGGCCGTTGGGTAAGTCTGGGGTGGGCACTATGTAGGAGTCGAATGATAGGTCTTTGAAGTCTGTGTATTCGTAGCTTCAGTATCATTGGTGGCCGATGGCTTTTAGGGTGAGGTCTGGTTCATCGATTTTGTCCATTATGTAGAGGATTTGTAGGGATGGGAGGGCGAGGAGTACCAGGACGATAGCAGGTAGGATTGTCCAGATCAGCTCTACTTCTTGGGCGTCTACAGCATTGGACGAGAGTTTTTCTGTTAGTATGTGGGCTAAAAGGTAGAGAACTAGGCTGCAGATAGCTAGGGCAACGATTAGGGCGTGGTCGTGGAATTCAACGAGTTCTTCTATGATGGGTGATGAGGCGTCTTGGAATCTGTTGTGGTTTAACCCGGCTGGCAGCTAAACACCACACAGCCGTTCGCTCACCCTCCCCCCTCCCTCTCTGGGATGGGGGAGAGAAACGGGAAAGTGAAGCCTGTGAGTTGAGATAAAGACAGTTTATTAAGACAGGAAAATAATAATAACAATAATAATAATAATAGTGATAATGGTAATAGTATTAACAATAATAATGTGTAAGAAAACAAGTGATGCACAATGCAATTGCTCACCACCCGCTGACCGATGCCCAGCCTATTCCCGAGCAGCCGGCCCCCCCACCCCGGCCAGCCACCCCTATATATTGTTTAGCATGACGTCAGATGGTATGGAATACCCCTTTGGCCAGTTTGGGTCAGCTGTCCTGGGTCTGTCCCCTCCCAGCTCCTGCTGCACCCCCAGCCTGCTCGCTGGCAGGACAGAGCAAGAAGCCGAAAAGTCCTTGGCCTGGTGTAAACACTGCTCTGCAACAATTAAAACATCAGCATGTTATCAGCGCTCTTCTCATCCTAATCCAAAACATAGCACCCTACCAGCTACTATGAGCTACTTAACTCTGTCCTAACTGGAACCAGGACAGATATCCACCCCTTATTCCATACCATTTATGTCATGCTCAGGTTACACTCTGTCCAATACATTCTAATTAATCACCATTTTCATCTATGATATATAGCAATCATGGTAGTGATGACATACATTATTATATAATAATTAACATACTACAATTCAACTCATGGGCTATTCTCACCCAGTATCAAATCCCCTTGAGGTACACACCGGACCTCCCCATTCTTTTGCATTACCCACCAAGTGCATCCAGGTCCCTGAGCAAAAGCAATTCCACGAATGGGTTTGCCTTTTCCTGAGGCAGGAGTAGCCCAGACTGTTTTACCCAGCATGTTTCTTACGTGCACTACAGGAACTTTATCCCCTTCTACAGTGCGTAACAGGTTTGATTGGGCAGGTCCAGCTCGGTTGGCAGATCCCCTGGTATTGACTAACCAGGTGGCCTTTGCCAAATGTGTATCCCAATTTTTGAATGTCCCAGCACCCATTGCTTTCAGTGTAGTCTTCAACAGTCCATTGTATCGTTCAACTTTTCCAGAGGCTGGTGCATGATAGGGGATGTGATACACCCACTCAATACCATGTTCTTTGGCCCAAGTGTCTATAAGGTTGTTTCGGAAATGAGTCCCGTTGTCTGACTCAATTCTCTCTGGGGTGCCATGTCGCCATAAGACTTGCTTTTCAAGGCCCAGGATAGTGTTCCGGGCGGTGGCATGGGGCACAGGATATGTTTCCAGCCATCCGGTGGTTGCTTCCACCATTGTAAGTACGTGGCGCTTGCCGTTGCGGGTTTGAGGGAGTGTGATGTAATCAATCTGCCAGGCCTCTCCATATTTATATTTCAGCCATCGTCCTCCATACCAAAGAGGTTTTGACCGTTTGGCTTGCTTGATTGCAGCACATGTTTCACAGTCATGAATAACCTGTGCTGTAGTGTCCATGGTCAGGTCCACCCCTCGATCACGAGCCCATCTGTAGGTTGCATCTCTACCTTGATGGCCTGAGGTGTCATGGGCCCATCGGGCTATAAATAATTCACCTTTATGTTGCCAGTCCAGGTCCACCTGAGCCACTTCAATCTTAGCAGCCTGATCCACCTGCTGGTTGTTTTGGTGTTCTTCAGTAGCCCGATTCTTGGGCACATGAGCATCTACATGGCGTACCTTTACAACCAGGTTCTCTACCCGGGCAGCAATATCTTGCCACAATGCCGCAGCCCAGATGGGCTTGCCCCTGCGCTGCCAGTTGTTCTGCTTCCATTGCTGTAACCACCCCCACAGGGCATTTGCTACCATCCATGAATCAGTATAGAGATAGAGAACTGGCCACTTTTCTCGTTCAGCAATATCTAAAGCCAGCTGAATGGCTTTTACTTCTGCAAACTGACTCGATTCACCTTCTCCCTCAGCAGCTTCTGCAACTCGTCGTGTAGGACTCCATACAGCAGCTTTCCATCTCCGATGCTTTCCCACAATACGACAGGACCCGTCAGTGAACAAGGCATATTTCTTCTCATTTTCTGGTAGCTTGTTGTACAGGGGGGCTTCTTCAGCACGAACCACCTCCTCCTCTGGTGATATCCCAAAGTATTTGCCTTCTGGCCAGTCCATAATCACCTCCAAGATTCCTGGGCGACTGGGGTTTCCTATTCGAGCCCGCTGAGTAATCAGTGCAACCCACTTGCTCCATGTAGCATCAGTTGCATGATGCGTAGAGGGGACCCTTCCTTTGAACATCCAGCCTAGTACCGGCAGTCGGGGTGCCAGGAGGAGCTGCGCTTCAGTACCGACCACTTCCGAAGCAGATCGAACTCCTTCATATGCTGCCAATATCTCCTTTTCAGTTGGAGTATAGCGGGCTTCAGATCCTCTGTATCCCCGACTCCAAAACCCCAGGGGTCGACCTCGAGTTTCCCCAGGTTCTTTCTGCCAGAGGCTCCAGGTGGGACCATTCTCTCCGGCTGCGGTGTAGAGCACATTCTTTACATCTGGTCCTGTTCGGACTGGCCCGAGGGCTACTGCATGAACTATTTCCTGCTTAATTTGTTCAAAGGCTTGTCGTTGCTCAGGGCCCCATTCAAAAGCATTCTTCTTACGGGTTACTTGGTAGAGCGGGTTTACAATCAGACTGTAATTTGGAATATGCATTCTCCAAAACCCCACGACACCTAGGAAAGTTTGTGTTTCTTTTTTGCTAGTTGGTGGAGACATAGCTGTTATTTTGTTGATCACATCCATTGGGATTTGACGGCGTCCATCTTGCCATTTTATTCCTAAAAACTGGATCTCTCGTGCAGGTCCTTTAACTTTATTCTGTTTTATGGCAAAACCAGCCTTCAGAAGGATTTGGACTATTTTCTTCCCTTTCTCGAAAACTTCTTCTGCAGTGTCACCCCACACAATGATGTCATCGATGTACTGCAGGTGTTCAGGAGCTTCCCCCTGCTCCAGCGCAGACTGGATCAGTCCATGGCAAATGGTAGGGCTGTGTTTCCACCCCTGGGGCAGCCGATTCCAAGTATATTGGACTCCCCTCCAAGTGAAAGCAAACTGTGGCCTGCACTGTGCTGCTAGAGGGATGGAGAAAAATGCATTAGCGATATCAATTGTGGCATACCACTTGGCTGCCTTTGATTCCAGTTCATACTGGAGTTCTAGCATGTCCGGCACTGCAGCACTCAGTGGTGGCGTGACTTCGTTCAGGCCACGATAGTCCACTGTTAGTCTCCACTCACCATTAGACTTTCGCACTGGCCATATGGGACTATTAAAAGGTGAATGAGTCTTGCTGATCACTCCTTGGCTCTCCAGTTGACGAATTAGCTTATGGATGGGACTCAGGGAGTCTCGGTTGGTGCGATATTGCCGCCGGTGCACAGTTGTGGTAGCGATCGGCACTTGCTGTTCTTCAACCCTCAGCAACCCCACAACAGAAGGGTCCTCTGAGAGACCAGGCAAGGTAGACAACTGTTTAATGTCCTCTGTCTCCAAAGCAGCTATGCCAAAAGCCCAGCGGAACCCTTTTGGGTCCTTGAAATATCCTCTTCTAAGATAGTCTATGCCAAGGATGCACGGAGCATCTGGGCCAGTCACAATACGGTGCTTTTGCCACTCATTACCGGTTAGACTCACTTCAGCCTCCAATACAGTTAACTGCTGGGATCCCCCCGTCACACCATAAATACAGATGGGCTCTGGCCCTTTATAGCTTGATGGCATTAGAGTACATTGTGCACCGGTGTCTACCAAAGCCTTATACTTCTGTGCGTCTGACGTGCCAGGCCATCGAATCCACACAGTCCAATAAACTCGATTGTCCCTTTCCTCCCCCTGGCTGGAGGCAGGGCCCCTCTAGTCCTGGTCAGAATCTTCATTTCTGTGTTTAAAGGACTGCCTGCTGGAAGTTGGAGCAGCAAACCTTTCAGAGAACTCCTTTTTCCCAATTGTTTTCCTTTGCAATTCACGTACCCGTGCCTCTAGGGTCACAGTAGATTTTCCATCCCATTTTCTCATGTCCTCTCCATGGTCACGTAGGTAAAACAACAGGGTGGCGCGGTGTGTGTGCCCACCATATTGTCTTCCTTGCATAGATGAACGTTTACCCCTAATAGCTGAGACACTGGTTTGTACAGGTGGGGAGGAAAATAAACTCTCTTTAAGTTGGTGGATCTCTTCAGAAAGTTTCTCCAAGGTATTCTCTTTTAGCTGGTGGACACTGGTTCGTTCAGGTGAAGGGGAAGATAATCTTTCTTCAAGTTGGTGGATCTTTTCAGAAAGTTTCTCCAAAGCATTCTCTTTTAGCTGGTGGACACTGGTTCGTTCAGGTGAAGGGGAAGATAATCTTTCTTCAAGTTGGTGGATCTTTTCAGAAAGTTTCTCCAAAGCATTCTCTTTTAGCTGGTGGACACTGGTTCGTTCAGGTGAAGGGGAAGATAATCTTTCTTCAAGTTGGTGGATCTTTTCAGAAAGTTTCTCTAAAGCATTCTCTTTTAGCTGGTGGACACTGGTTCGTTCAGGTGGAGGGGAAGATAAATTCTCTTTAAGTTGGTGGACCTCTTCAGAGAGTTTCTCCACAGCTGAGACACAGGCCTTTAGGGAAGAGGAGAGATTTCCTTCGTACTGCCGGAGTATTTTAGTCACTTCATTCACTGTGGGATTCTCCTCCGTTTTCCAGGCTAGCATTGCCAATGAGCTGGCATATGATGATGGGGCACTCTGTACAAACTTCCGCCACATGGGTAGTGTACACCGGACTGCATCTGGATCTGCGGATGTTTGTGCGTCGTCTAGGTCCTTATAAATTACTTCCCGTACGGACAATTCCCTCAGGTACTGAATTCCCTTCTCCATGGTGGTCCATTTGCTTGGTAAACATACAAGTTCTTCCTTGAAGGGATACCTTTCCTTCACAGCTGACAGGAGACGCCTCCAGAGGCTGCGAGATTGTGCTCCATCTCCAATTGCTTTGTCAATGCATGCGTCCCTAGCAAGGGATCCCAGCCGCCTGGCTTCCTTGCCCTCTAATTCCACATAATTGGCTCCGGTGTCCCAGCACCGGAGCAGCCAGGTGACAAGCTGCTCACCTATACAGCGACCAAAATCTTTTCGCACATCTCGTAGCTCACGCTGGTATAGAGTCCGGGTAGTTACTGTTGATTTTTCGACATCCCCATCCTCATCTTCAGTCTCCTGCACCTTTGATGGCCCAGCCTCGTCTTCAGTATGCCCAGACTTAGCAGAAGACTGTTTGCGTTGTAAACGACCTGAGCCTCTATACCATTTTTTCACCTTGTCTACAGGGGCAACTTGCACTGCTACAGCTCGTTTCTCTGACCCAGACACAGGGTCTGCCACAGGGGTTGGAATACCCTCTGCGGGGTCAACTTGCACTGCTACAGCTCGTTTCTCTGACCCAGCCACAGGAGTGGGAGCAGCTGCAGGAGCTGGAGCTGCTGCAGGAGCTGGAGCTGGAGCGGCTGCAGGGGCTGGAGTGGCTGTGGGAGCTGGAGCTGGAGCGGCTGCAGGAGCCGGAACGGCTGCAGGAGCTGGAGCTGGAGCGGCTGCAGGAGCTGGAGCTGGAGCGGCTGCAGGAGCTGGAACTGGAGCAGCTGCAGGAGCTGGAGCTGGAGCGGCTGCAGGAGCTGGAGCTAGGTTGCTAGTAGCATCAATTGCAGCTCGATAGGCACAAGCCAGACCCCAGCACGCTACAGTGATTTGTGTCACTTTGGAACTGCCAGAGTCATGACACCTTTTTTTCAAGCATTCTGCCAGCTTTTTAGGATTTTGCAGTTGTTCAGGGGTGAATGTCCAAAACACTGGAGGTGACCACTGCTCTAGAAACCTGCCCATATCCTCCCACACTCCCTGCCACTCGCAACTATCCCGCCTCAAGAGAGATCTCCGGATGAGATTCCTGAGTAGTTGTTTAACCCTCCACAAAATCTGAAGCGCATTCAGGAGACATAACAACAAGAGCAGGCTGGTCTGAGTATCCCAAGGATATTCAACATCTCGGAGAACCACCGTAACTAGCTCGGGGGATAAGAGGGTGGTGGTGAAGTAGAAAGGGAGAGTGAACAGGTAGGGAAACATGTCTTCCCCTGTCCCCTTCACAGATTGGCTCCCTAACGAAAACAGGCAATAGGTGTAATTGCTAATAGTTTCCGAGATATGGGTTCCAAAGTATAGAGTCGACGTCAGTGCTGAGTACAAATACCAGGTTAGAGTCGTGACCAGATATTTCATCATTTCATAAGCCATTGCTACACCGCACAGTACCATAACAATCTTAAACCAGGGCCCGGAAAGGATAAACAGTGCAACAGGGAGCACATACAGAAAGTAACGCACCATAAAACTCAATTTGGAATACAGGTACAGCAGACTGGAGATTAAGGCAATCAACATCGTGACTAGCAACTATTAAGCAGGTCCAGTACTTATACCAATTTTAGTTTAACACACTCTGGTCAAATCTGTCGATATCTCAACCCTTCGAGCCCCACCTTGGGCGCCAAAAGGGCTGTTGTGGTTTAACCCGGCTGGCAGCTAAACACCACACAGCCGTTCGCTCACCCTCCCCCCTCCCTCTCTGGGATGGGGGAGAGAAACGGGAAAGTGAAGCCGGTGAGTTGAGATAAAGACAGTTTATTAAGACAGGAAAATAATAATAACAATAATAATAATAGTGATAATGATAATAGTATTAATAATAATAATGTGTAAGAAACAAGTGATGCACAATGCAATTGCTCACCACCCGCTGACCGATGCCCAGCCTATCCCCGAGCAGCCCGGCCCCCCACCCCGGCCAGCCACCCCTATATATTGTTTAGCATGACGCCAGATGGTATGGAATACCCCTTTGGCCGGTTTGGGTCAGCTGTCCTGGGTCTGTCCCCTCCCAGCTCCTGCTGCACCCCCAGCCTGCTCGCTGGCAGGACAGAGCGAGAAGCCGAAAAGTCCTTGGCCTGGTGTAAACACTGCTCTGCAACAATTAAAACATCAGCATGTTATCAGCGCTCTTCTCATCCTAATCCAAAACATAGCACCCTACCAGCTACTATGAGGAAAAATTAACTCTGTCCTAACTGGAACCAGGACAGTTGCAGTCGTGCCTGTTGCCACTGTCGAGGATCCAGGAGTGGCTTTACGAGCAAGTGAACATGCGGATAGAAGGCTGCATCATCGTGAGTATCAGCACGACCCCGCGTTACGTCGTTAGTTTGTTTTCCCTCATTCACAATCCTATTTTCTCTTGTCAAGAAAAACTAGCACAAGGGAAAAAAAATTCGTACTTCTCTAACAATTAGTCTTCATTGTCCAGCCTGGGTCAGCAAAGCTGATGATGGTTTGTGTTGTTGCTGAACTAATTGCCACTGTTGCTGCTTTCTAGGGCTTTGACGAGTACATGAATTCGGTGCTGGACGACGCAGAGGAGATTCACTCCAAGACAAAATCAAGGAAACAGCTGGGTATGTCGTGTGTCTGTGCAACCCGAGTGACGCGCGGTCTGAAACCTGCCCGGGTGAGCCTTCTAGGTAGCAGCACTGAGAGGTACCAACCATGTGACGAGCCTTGATGTTGAAGTTCCGTGAGCAATTACTGGCTACATCTCTGTCCCTGATGAGTTTTGAGCTGCTGATTTTGCTGGATGAAGGAGAATCTGTCCCTGCCTGAGGCCAGTTCTGGTCTTTGAAACGTGTAATACCAGGCGGCCTGCACTGGCTGGAGGAGTCTGGTCACAGCTCCTTTCAGCTGCATCTAAAGCCGGTGGCCCTGGGCGATTCTCACACTTGCTGTGATCTCTGAGTCAAAGCCGGGAGCCACGGTAGCGGCAGTGTTTATTTACCACCTGCTGGTGGACAGAAGCAACGATGTGCGCCCAGTGCTGGGGTTTTCAGCAGGGAGAGCGTGCTGCTGGAACGGGGACGGTGGCTGGCGTGGGACTTGTGAGTGTGGGGCAGCTGGCAGGAACAGGACTCTGCGTGATGGGCAAAACCCTGCTCAACCACACAAAATACTTTCTGAAAACATGAGATTATTCTCGGATTCTGGGCTCTCTCTAATCCCCTCTTTCCCTTCTCTTTGCTGCAGGCCGGATCATGTTAAAAGGGGACAACATCACTCTTCCACAGAGCGTTTCTAAGTAGAATTTGCCATCCTTAGAACAAAGGTGGCTGCCGTGCTGCGGAGTGACTGAGTGCCAGGGGAACGCGGCCCGCTGGTAGATAGGAAGTTGGGGTAGATAGTAACTGGGGTTGCATGCTGAGGACAAAAGTCCTTCCTTTGTGGGAGAGAGTTTTTTGTAGCTTGAAACAATACGTGATGTATTTCACAAATAAACATTTTTCACATTAACTGTAAATGTAAACCACTAATCTGCTTGTTTTCAGTCTCTTCCTTCCGTGAATGGAGAAGGAGGAGAAATATAGAAGCGTGGGCTTTTCGTTTAGCTGTGGATCTGATAAGTTTCGATAACGCTATGTGCTTTCTTGACCATTACATCTGCATTATGTGGCCAGGGTGGACTCGTTCAGGGCACGGAAGCCCCACACAGTCCTTGAGCTAGCAGGGTGCTAAGGAGGGTGTTGGAGATTTTGCATACAATTGCAGCCCTTTGTTGCCGCAGTGACAGGTTCCTCAGATTCTTTCTAAACAGGGTTTAGCTTGTTGAGAATCTTTTTGGGAGTGTTTATTGTGGATCAATCGGTAAGAGTATCTTAGTGGGCCTGTGAGGGATTTGGGGCTGTGGTGCAGTAACCCAGCGTTTACAAGTGTTACTGCTATGCATGCTTGTCAAATAACATCTCCAGATCAGAGAGTGAGAGCGGGCAACTGGTTTGGATTAAATCTGTCACTTCTTGCTGCTTTGGACAGAGCCTGTAGATTAAACCCATGTGCTGTTCAATAAGCTGGGGTATCAGATGTGTCGGTTGGGTGTTTATCATTTGATTTATTTTTTTTTATCCGTTTGGAGATCTGTCTGTTCTATTTAAGTTTCCCCAAGAGAGCTGAGTTGCTTGGTGCATCGACCAAAGATAAGTTCCCTGGCTGACTTGGGACAACCAGTCCCCTCATTTTCTGATCACAAAAGAAAAAAAAAAAAAACAAAGAAGAAAAATTTTGACTGTAACTGTAACTCAGAAACTAAGATTACCTGAATGGAGAGAAATGAATTTTGATGCACAGGCTGTGCTACAAATCTGTTAATCAGCATTCAGTTTTTCAAAACTTCCATTTGTGTATCATCATCGTGAAAATTAATAAATTCAAAGTGGGAGATCCTTTCCTGAAAGGGAAGGACAGAAATACGAGTCTTGCTGTGGGGCCTACCCAGCGCAGTTCTGCCGCTCCGAGAAGTAATACGTCAGGAGTGTCAAAGCAGACGTTCACTTGCCCTGCCCTACCCTGCTGCTCCTCAGCCCTTGCTCAGGCCTTTTGGGCCATCTGGCCGTCCGTCTGGCCGTCTATCCATCCATCTGGCTGTCTGTCCGTCCGTCTGGCCCTCTGTCCCTCCGTCCCACCGCCCTGCCCCGTCCCTGCCGTCTCCCTAGGGAAGCAAAGAGTCCCTGGGCTGCCTTCAGGGGGGAGGTTCTGCTGAGGAAATTAAAGCTTCCCCCGTAACGGGCGCCTTGCGAGTTATTTTGAGTTCCAACCTTCTGCCTTCCTTTCGTAGCAGTGCCTCTGAGGGGTGCGCTGTAAGGTAGCCGTCATCTGGCGCGCTGCTCCTGCGTTTCCCAAAGGAACTGCCTTCGGGATCTGACTAACTCTGGATGCACGCGGTTGTCACCTTAATTTCTCTGTTAGTTTGCTGAAAACAACCCGCTTGGGTGACCTTGGTGTTTGTTTCTTAAACCTTGGATCGAGGAGGTCTCTATTTCCTTATGCTGATGTTCACGATGAAAGTGCAGAAGGGATGCTTACTGTTGCCCGGGTCAGTCCTGTTGCCAGGATGGGAATGTTTAGCCTACCGGCCCTCTGGTGCTGTTAGGCTGCACTCGGAGTGTGAGCTCTGGGCCTTATTTCGAAAAGACTGCGTTATTTGAGTGTACAAACCCGAGATATTCTGCGGATAGGTGATTCTCAAAGCACGTCAGAACCACCACTGTGGCGTGTCCTGGAGTCGGACGCACGTTTGACTGATCAGGCGGAGCAGGTGAATTGAATTTGTTGCTGGATGGCGAGGTGTTCTGGGGGAAGAGCTAGTCTAAGGAAAACTTCCTCTTACTGCCCCTTCCCATCTCAAATGGCCACTGCCTGGGGAAATTGCTTCTTTATGACATTAACTACAACGTTACAGTGAGGATGAGGAATCATCATTACTCCCATAGTTATTTGCTGCCAAGCCGCAGCGTTGATTTCAGAGACTTAAAAAAAAAAAAAGGAAAAGAAAGGAAGTATGTATTCTTTCACATACTCTCTTTTCCCTGAGAGTAAAGGTTGTAGCTTCTGCAGTACCCTTCCTCTGGAAACGATTCCCAGTGCCTGCTCAGACACTGGGGAGGAAAATGACAGAGAGAACAATGGAGGAGAGCCACCCGATACAAAGAAAGGAAAAAAGGGGTTATGGATGAACGGAAAGCCACTACATAAAAAATTGGTGCTATCTAAAAATTGGTTAACGGTTTGGGACCTGCAGGTGCTGCCTACACGTGCGTGTGTTGCAGTCGTGCCTGTTGCCACTGCGCAAAATGGAGAGAGCTTCTTTGTCGAATGCAGCATGTTAAAGCATGCGCCATTGCCTGGAAGAAATGCACGGCCTTCCCTCGTGTGGGACTTCTTCCCCATTGATCTGTGGTTTACCTGAAGGTTTACCATAACCTACATAAGTTTCAAAAGCAAGCAAGCAACCAACCAAAAAACAACACCAACATTAAAGAGTGGCAAGGCAGATGCTCATCTGGGGACTCTGACTCATCGGTGACATCACCAAGCAAAGCATTGTGAGCGCTTCGGGTCGGGGCTGCTGTGGCGAGCCTCGCAGCCGGGAGGGAGAGCGGGTACGGTTCGCCTCTGGTGGGTCTGTGTCAGCCCTCTGCCCTGGTGGCTTCGTTAGCAGTGAGAGTTTGACTGCTGTGTTCCCAGCTTTCGCTTCTGCACCGACCGTGTGGCAGAGCCCGCAAGCTGCTTCCTCAGCTGGAAGAGGAAGAGGAGTGACCTCAACTGTGCCGAGGTAAAGCAGAACCGTTGAAAAGATTTGTCAAAGATGCGGGTTGTACCAGCGCAGCCGCTGCAGCTGCAGCAGGTCCTGGAGCATTGCAGAAGCTAGAGAGGGGTTTCTTTGTGAAAAGAATGCTGTAAAAGTGTTTTCACGCCAGAAATTAGGACAAGCGCCTCTGTTGTTTGGATATCCTCTATTGACCTGGCACACTGGCATTACAGCATACCTGGCACACTCTTTGTATTGTTGGTTAAAAAAAAAAAAAAGTGTTTTAGGGCAGGCCAAAAACCTGCCTTGGCACTTCCACATCGCAGCAGTGCTTGCAGGCCGTGCATCCTGGATGCCAGGTGTCCTGGTTCCAGTTAGGACAGAGTTAAGTAGCTCATAGTAGCTGGTAGGGTGCTATGTTTTGGATTAGGATGAGAAGAGCGCTGATAACATGCTGATGTTTTAATTGCTGCAGAGCAGTGTTTACACCAGGCCAAGGACTTTTCGGCTTCTCGCTCTGTCCTGCCAGCGAGCAGGCTGGGGGTGCAGCAGGAGCTGGGAGGGGACAGACCCAGGACAGCTGACCCAAACCGGCCAAAGGGGTATTCCATACCATCTGGCGTCATGCTAAACAATATATAGGGGTGGCTGGCCGGGGTGGGGGGGCCGGCTGCTCGGGAATAGGCTGGGCATCGGTCAGCGGGTGGTGAGCAATTGCATTGTGCATCACTTGTTTCTTACACATTATTATTGTTAATACTATTATCATTATCACTATTATTATTATTATTGTTATTATTATATTCCTTATATTCCTTATATTATTATATTCCTGTCTTAATAAACTGTCTTTATCTCAACTCACCGGCTTCACTTTCCCGTTTCTCTCCCCCATCCCAGAGAGGGAGGGGGGAGGGTGAGCGAACGGCTGTGTGGTGTTTAGCTGCCAGCCGGGTTAAACCACAACACCAGGCCAGGATCTAAATCCGATGGTGCTGTTGGTAACGTGAAGTTCAGGAAGCTCTTCTGGGTTTTTCTGCTCTTCCATGTGGATTTTTGCCCTGTGAAGGTGGTGTACTGAGCTCTTTTCTTACCAACAAATAGGTTTAAAAGCAGTTACAGTTTAACATCTACATGCTTGGGTGTTATTAACACAGCATTGCATACTGAGCTGGTGCTTGGTAGGAGAAAACATAAATCTTACCTGGGAAACTCGGACACTCTCAACTACATACTGCTATGAAGAAACTCAGCTGTAAGAGTGCCCTTAATTAACACATCACCAGAGCTATTGTGCTACTGACGGTTGAAGGCACCTTTTTCCAACGCTGTCTTATTGGAAGTCGATACAGACTGGCAGTATGCAGTTGGTTCCCATCTTCTGCTCCAGCAGAAGTCCTATTTTAATTAACCAGCAGGTCCCTCTGAGTGGCTTTGCTAAAACTCCTGCAGTAGGAAGTATCCTACGAGAGCCAAGTTACTAAACTGATGTGTGGTTTTCCCTTAATCCCCTCACCCCTGACTTTCTAGCTCCTGACGACACTGCCAACGTGTGCAGTGCTAGGTGCCAGCTGCCATGGTTTATATGTACTGTAAAATTAGTGATTTGGGACTTGTGAGCACTGAGAACAGGTTAGCAATTGCTTAAGAGCTTTACTTTCTCGTTCTGCTAATGCACATGAAATTCTTCAGGAACTGCAGCACAAGAACCGTCTTGCACAGGATCTCTGGAAGCAGGAAATAGCCGCTCTGTGGACCTCTCTCTTCCTTTGATATGTTAAGGGCTCTTTAGAAGAGCAGAAGATGGAGCAGCTCTTCCTGGGAGGGAGAACGGGGCTATTCGCAGCTCGTTCCAGTGGTCCCAGGTGTCTCATGGTTGTGACATTTGTGGCTGGGGGAGACCGCTCAGTCGAGTCATTGGTCACCTCCTGGCTTTGCAGAACACAGACTTTCAGAGTAAAGGTGTCGCTGTCGCTCTGGGCCTGGGAGATGGGCGAAACATCTTAGGCTTGAAACTGATTCTCTGCAGAGTGGCGTGCTCAGATCTGAGCACATCGTCTTGGCCTGTTCTGTGCTTCGACCATGGGAAGATGAATGGTTTACCTATGCACCGTTAAATATAATTTGACACCTAGCACACAACACTTTCAGCCCGTGGGGTGCTTTAACAAGCACGTAAATCAGCGGGGACTGTTTTGCAGCCAGGGCGATGCTGGGTGATTAAAAAGCAGGGTCAGAGCAAGGAGTTTATGGTGTTCTTTCTTGCTTGTCATCCGACTGTCCGCTTACACTGTTCTAAAAAAAAACAAAACAAAAAATCCGAAACGGGGTAAGCATCTTTAATATCTTTATTATAAATGGAAGGCACAAAACAGGCCAGCAACAGAGACTGTCCAAGAGAAATACTTTATGCTTTATAAACAAACAAGAAAGTACCCTTAGGTAGGTGTGATAATCCTTCTCTAATGCATTCTTTGGAGTGCAAAAATATTTTGTTCCCTTCTTGCTCTTCTCTCCAGGACAAAGGCAGAATAGCCAACTGGAAAGTTAGACCAGGGAGGTCAGTTTGTTCCATACTGAGAAAGACAAGCCTGTAAAACAAACCAGACAGATTTTCTTTGGACTATTTATCTTCCTTCAGCAAAGGCATGGTTTATGATACTTGTTGGCATGTATTTCCAGACCCCCAGCTACCGTGACTGTAGTGCATCTGTAATTCTTTTGTACAAAAAGAGTTCAAAATCTCGTAACGCAAAAACTTTACTAGCACCCTGGAGAAAAAAGAAATCTAAAAATCTTGCCAACTTCAATTACAGACCTGCTGAGTGCACCAGAGTTACTCATTTTTATTCAGGCTTTCAGGGGCTAGTTCAGTTGGTTTCTGTTCAGCACTTGGATCGCCATATTGGCAGATGTCAGTTAAAAAAAAAAAAAAAAAAGCTTTTGAGATCTTTTTTAAAATGAGACTGCTTTTATGGCATTTAGGGCTGTGAGGTATCCTTGGTTTTTGCTTTCTTCCCATTCCTTAGACCAGATCCGTTCATATCCTGAACAGCGTTCTGGGTCTCTTCAGGAAAATGGAAGGCAACAAGCAAAATGATGAGCTCCTTGGGCATTCAAAAGAGCTCAGTCTGGAAAAGATTTCAAGTCCAACTTCCATGCTAAGGAGCACCAGTAATTTTTAGAAGTAGATGCAGAGGAACCTGCATGGCACTAAGTGTGTTTCTGAAGGTGCTAAAGGTCAGAAGTGACGATTCCTGTCGATACTAAAGAAGAGAAGGAAACCTTGCACTTAACTTCTGTTTTTATTCCCTTTGTCAAGCAGTCAAAACCAATACCTAATATGAGAACCCAACTTTTCCTCTCTTTACTTTAGATTTGGGAAAATTCCCTGCCAAAAAAATATTTCCTGGAAAATTCACTAGTGTTTGTGTGAGTAAAAGGTTCCAACCTTTTATTATTAATTTGTAAGAACTATTTCATCCGCTTTTGTCCAGAAGAGTCCGAAATAATTTGCACAGAAATGTGCAGCATTTTAATGAAAGGATTCAGAATCACTCTAATTTGAACTTTATCTGGTCTGGTTGCAGGTTTTATGACATTTAGTGTCTTAAAAAAAAAAAAATCAAAATATCTGACTTCACATCAGAAAAAAAAAACCTGCTTGCGGCTAAATAAAATCTGTTGCAGCTCTGGTCATTGAAAAATCATTGGCTGTTAAATTGGACCTAAGTCATCTTTTCTAACCTTTCATGATCTTGCAGCAATGGATGATGACGGATATATGGATTAGGGAACAGCACGTGATGGCAAACCTGCGGTATTTGCTACAGCGCAGAAAGAAAACAAATTGCTTCCAAAAAATCAAACTAATTCAAAATTCTTGGTATCATGCAGCCATGCCACTGGCAAAGTGAGCATTGCCCTGCCTCTCAAAGCTTGCTGTATCCTTGGTCTGCTGTCTTCCTGCTGTTAATTGATTGCAACTCTACGTGTCTGATCAGGGCTACGAGTTGTTCTCGATATGGATACCATACGACATATACTGTGCACGCTTGTGTGTATAGATATGTTTATCCTGTATGCATGTACATATGTATGCATATTTGTGTGTTGGCCCCCAGATCATTCATGTTATAAAGCATTGGCCTCGAAGGCATACTCATCAAAATATTTTGTAGATCCTCCATTTTTTTCTAGCTCCCTCAAAATGAGAGAGTTTTTACGCGCTCTCTGCATCAAAAAGGCAAAAATTCTGATTTCCACTGTCGCTCTCGCTAACTTTCTATCACTCACTCCTCGTGTGTGTCTAAACACATATGTGTGTATGCGTATGCACATTTGTGTATTTATATGCACTGGTGCATTTTTTGCTGTACAGGTAATAAAGACGGGGAAAGGTTTTTGTCTTTTCTTAATAGGTGAAGAAATCTTGAAGACCAGAGATTGGAACATACTGAATTTTAAATTAAAAAAAAAAAAAAAAAGTTAAATTGTCCGGCTGTGGAAGATGGATCCTCATTTTTGCAGCCACTTTGAATCACGAGTTCATCTCTAAATGCGCTGTTTTTTTTTGTTTTTGTTTTGTTTTGTTGGGTTTTTTTTTTTTGGTTTTTATTTTTTGAAGAGCTAACTAACCCTGGCTGTCTCCAGTCTGAGAGAGTATTCAAATGGACTTGCTTCCTCCATTAGTTATAAGCTGTTTAAAAGCACATCCTATGTTTGAATTGTGGATGAGAGGCTCCCTTGGCAAAGTGAGGAGGCAAATTCTTCCTACCCCTTTATCATTAATTCACGGATTCAGTGTTGGTTCGGCCTCCAGGAGAAGTTCACTGGAAGTCTTTGAAGATCGATAACTTTGCTGAGGTTGTCCAGGTAGGTGAACTCGAAGACCCACAGTGACTGGAACATGCTATTTAACGCGTCATACTGCATTCTGTAGCAGTTACTGGTAGCCATAGTTGATCATTGCCTTGCACGTATGATCAGGTGTTTTTTTAAGAAGTGACTCCATTTTCAGGCTTTTTTTTTCCATTTTTTTCACGAAGGGGTAGAGTAGGAGGAGGAAGCAGAATGGTCTTTGGTTAACGTGATAACCAGATAGATTCTGAAGTCTGATAGATTCTGGGCCCCATAGGACCCACCCCTGTGACCCCCGGAGGGCCCCCGGGCGCAGCATAGAACCCACCCCGGTGACCTGTGGTGCTTGTACACAGTGCACTGAGCTGCTTGTACACAGTAGGGGCTTGCATTTGGGGGGGTGTTGGGAGCTGCTTGTACAATATAGGGATCTGCATCTGGAGGGGGTTGGGAGCTGCTTGTACACCTTTGGGACTTGCATCTGGGGGGTGCTTCGGAGCTGCTTGTACACTGTAGGGTCCTGCCTTGTGCAGGGTTTGTAGCTGCTTCTACACCTTTGGGGTCTGCAGCTGGGGGGGGGGGGGGGTGACAGGTGCTTGTCTGCTGTAGGTGGCCACGTTGGGGGAGTTGGGAGCTGCTTGTACACTGTAAGGGTCTGGGTCTTGGGGGGGGTTGCGGCTGTTTGTACACCTTTGGGGCCTGCCTCTGGGGAGGGTGGGGAGTTGCTTGTATGCCTTTGGGGCCTGTGTTTGGGGGGGGGGTTGGAGTCTGTGCCGGGGGGGTTGGGAGCTGCTTGTACACTCTAGGGTCCTCTGGCGGGCTTTGGGGCCTCCCTTTGAGGGGGGTGGTGGGAGCTGGTTGTACACCTTTGGGGCCTGCGTCTGGGGGGTTGGGGCTGGGGCCGGGACCTGGGGCCTGCATCTGGGTGGGGTGGGGTCCAGTTCATGGGGGGGGGGGGGTTGGGAGCTGCTTGTGGACAGTTGGGGTCTGCATCCAGGTGTGGATAGGGTAAGGGGATAGGTAAGAGGATAGGTAAGGGGATCGAGGTTGTGGGAATAAAAATATTTTTGCACAGTTACATCGTTTAGAGGGAAGGAAGGTGGTATTGATATATGCTCACAGTGATAAGAAAGCTTAACAGACAACCTTGTAAAATGCAGACAACCAGAATCCTTAGAGCAATTGGGTAGAAATCACGGTGTAAGAAACATTACCACCTCAAAGAGGAAAACAGTCAAGAAAAAAAGAAAATTGACTTGTAACAGGCCAGCAGCTGTGTATTTTCTGTGAAGCACCGGATAGATTGTGAACCTGGATTACCCAGTCAATGGGGAAACAGGGGAGGGTCCCGGTCATCAAGAGGAAAAAAAAAAATGTATATAAACTGTGTTAGGGAACTAGTAGGTGGCTTGTGGGACGCCTGCCATTGCAATCGTGAATAAAAATGCTACTTCACTGAGATCCTTGCCTGAGCCTATGGTATTGGTTACAGAGTGTTTCTAACAAGGTGTTAGGGTTTTAAGGTTTCTTTTTTTTAAGGTTAACGTGATAAGCAGCTAGATTGTGAATTCAATTGTAGCAACCTGAGGCAGTAGCACGGACGTTTTTGAGGCTGTACTATATTTTCCTTGTTGGTTTCCTTTTGGTTACAGGGAGACAACTGTTCCTTCCGCCACTGCGAAGCTGCTCTGGGGAACGAGACGGTCTGCACGCTGTGGCAGGAGGGTCGTTGTTTCAGGAATGTCTGCCTGAATGATTCAGACACATGGAAATTGATGTGAGTGCCTAAAGATGTGTTCTCAAAATAAATCAACAAAAGCATTTTTCAGTGCCGTAGGTGTGCTGATTGTGCTTTTGCAGGACAGATTCATTTGCTTTGAAATGACACTGGTTTCTGTTACCAGGAGAGGGGGTGGGAGGAAGGAGAGGGAAATAAAATCAATGCCTTAGGTACGTCTTAGCAAGATTTTCTTTTATTAGATGCCGACAGTATTTTCTCAACAGATGCAGAATAACTGCTAACTAGACTGCTAAAACCTGCTGGAGCAGGGGGGTAATAAACAGGCTGTACTAGCCTCCTGAGAGCAGGCTTGATAATGATCTATCAGGTCTCTTGTGTCCCGGAGTCCTTCAGATAATGCTGTTCTAGCTGCCTGGGCTAGGAAGCAGTGGGGAAAGTTAAAGGTGCAGAAGAACGACGTCTCCAAGAAGTAGTTCTGGATAGAGTTAACCTAGGCAATTTAAGATGTTCTTTTTCCCTCTGAATAATCCTAGTATAATCCTAGGTGTATTAGTTTAACCCACCCTAAACTGATGTCTGAGAGTGCCTGTCTTCTCAAACTGAATGATGACAAAGCTAAACGTGCATAGTGGTTACAGCTTCTGCAAACTTTGTGAATATGCCCGGAAATACTATACTTGAGTGATAAACTGACCTTTGGAATGATGTTTCAGCACTGTATTGTGACAGCCCTATCGCTGTCGTGACCTGGAACTGTGCATCTCTTTGCAAACCTTAGGTGCATGTTATCACGAGCTTGTCTTTCTTTCTGTCTTCAGAAAAAGCGCAGTGAGATTCCCTGCTACTGGGAGAAGCAGCCAGTAGGCTGTCAGAAAGCCAACTGTGCTTTTCATCACGCAAAGGGACGTTACATCGATGGAGTCTTCGTTAGAGTGAGTTTAGGTCCTTTTTCTTTAAGTATTGAGGAATTAATTTTGAATATTCCTTAGTGGGTGCCAATACTGTAGGAGACATCAGGTACCCGTTCATTTGTGAGTGCAGGAAAAGGTCTGCAGTCCTAGGTGGTCAGCTAAACCGAGTGTCCTGCTGGTGTACTGCTGGTATTTGTTTTCTGCTTTCATGCTCAGCTTCTCTCTGCTTTGTGTGATATTTGCCTTGCAGTTTGCTTTCTGTTGTTTCATCTTCTGCTGGGTGGCAGGGAGATGTGTTGTTGTTTGAAGGCAAGTCATTGTTCACGGTGTAAACAGTGGCGGGATGGGCAAAAGGAGATGCTGCATTCATTGCCTGTGCAGGTTATCTGCCTTACCTACCAATGCTCTTCGTGCATTGTGGCCAAAGTTTTAAACTGCCATGTTACTGATGATCCTCCTCTTCCTCTAGCTACACTGCCAAGTGTATCAAATCACGATGATTTGAAAGTGGCTCAGATGTCACTGCAGCAAAACAAACTTTCTGTCCAGTCCAATGCCTCTCCATAGCTAAGGGGGGTGACGAAAGTGGAAAACTCGGAAAATGTCCCAAGCCCTACACACCCTCCAGTTGTAATCAATGCTGCAGATGATGATGAAGATGACGATGGTGAGCATGCTTTGGTTCTTGGAAGGACTTTGTGCTGTAAATGAATGTATAAATCACAGATGAGCTGAGGTCTGACTAGCGATAGGGCAGGCAGTCTGGTCAGCTCGCTGGTGGCTTTGTCTGGCGGTCAGTGGACAGAACCTGAAATGCTGGAGGAAAGCTTAGAACCACTCTTGGCTTTAGCTGGTCTGTTGTGTAAAGCTCTATGTGAAAGTAGGAGGGAAATTCCTTTTTCTTCTGTCTGAAGAGTAATATGTTGTGTAGTAGTTAAAGCTGCAGAGAGAATCTAGAGTCCGAGATGTTTTGTCCTAGTGTAGTCTCCTTACGAGTTCATCAGGTCAGCGTAGCTGTATTAAAAAAAAAGAAAAAAAAAGCTTTTTTATATGAGCCATGGACTGGAGTGTCATCGCATGAGCTACATAATCATGAACAATCTGGTCTATGCATAGCTGAACAGATTTTTCCCCTTCAGACCAGCTTTCTGAGGCAGGAGAAGAAACTAAAACTCCCATCCAGCAACCAGCTGAGGAAGGCCAAAATGGATTACGGATGATTTCCACTCGGAAAGCCAGTGCTACTACTGCTAAGCAAGGTATTCCGGCACCTGTAGTAGGATAAATCGGAAGGAGAACTTGCCAATGAACTCGAAAGCAATGTGGCGTAAAAACACAACAGAATGTAGGGGTGCTGAATGGACTCGGTTATTTCCATGATCTCATTTCTCCCTGATACCATCATGTGCCCATTGGGTCAGAAAGTTGAACTGCTTTTCTTTCCTTTTGGAGAACAAAACAGGGCCACAGCATGGAGTTTAAATGGCTGCACGTGCAGCCTGGCAACCACTGTTGAAAGCCATATCTAACGATAGAGGGATCTAATATCGTGTCAATGGATTAAAATTAAAACTACAATTTTTACCCTGAAGGGGGAAAGGAGGGGCAAAATGCCATTGATTCTACGGTTCTTTCAGTTGTGAGGAGTGTTGACGGGGTTTATTGTAAATGCTTCTGAAAGTTCCTGAGCACTAAGAAGCCTGAGGATCTGTGGTCCTCAGTGAGTGCCTCTAAGCCTTAGTCTCATTAAGTGTTTTCTGTTTTCAGAGGACGGTCTGAATTTTGGAATAAAAACACTTGAAGAAATCAAATCGCAGAAAATGAAGGAAAAAACTAAGAGACACGGTGGTGAGTTAATATTCCCTACTTTCTTACCCTGTTCACCTTCATCCCGTTTGACGTTCTTTTTTAAAAAAGAAATTCTTCCAGTAATACCGGGTAGCTGGCTATGCTTTGGTGAATCCAACTATTTGCCAAAGAAGTGAAATTTGATTGGCTTCAGAATGGCAGGTGATGGTGGCTGGGAGCTGCTTGAGGGAGAGACTTCCATTTTTAGCTGGGGGCATCGAGCAACCTGATTCTCAGCCAGCTGGTATTCTAGATGGGAATTGCAAGGGCAACCAGAGGCAAATTAGTCACCTCTCTTATTTACATGCTCTGGTCACTGTATGTTTGACAGTAACGGATAATTAAAGTTCTGTGTTCTTTGCGATAGTTTGTTATGTTTGGTAAACTTCCTTATGTTTTGCTTGCTCTGAACAGAAGGTCCTTCAAGATCTTCTCTTCCTCCCGTCGATTCTATGATTTTTCCTGCTCCGGAAAAGGAAAATGTCCGGGCAGGGGTGAGAACTGTGACGCCGTCTACAGAGGAAGGTAATAATTAATGCTTTTGTTTTGATTTCATTCCTCCTAAACTGGAAGGTTAAAACAGGAGCTCCGGAGCTCCCGGGGTCCCGCCAGGGGTCACCGGGGTGGGTCCTCGGGGGCACCTGGGGGCTTGCCGGGGGTCACCGGGGTTTGTACTCGGGGGCGCCTGGGGCTTGCCGGGGGTCACCGGGGTGGGTGCTCGGGGGCGCCTGGGGTCCCGGCGGGGGTCACCGGGGTGGGTCCTCGGGGGCGCCCGGGGGCTTGCCCGTGGTTACTGGGGTGGGTCCTAGGGGGCGCCCGGGGTTTTCCAGGGGTCACCGGTATGGGTCCTTGGGGGTGCCCGGGGGCTTGCCGGGGGTCACCGGGGTGGGTCCTCGGGGACGCACGTGGGCTTGCCGCGGGTCACCAGCGTGGATCCAAGGGGGTGCCCGGGTGCTTGCCGGGGGTCACCGGGGTGGGTCATTGGAGGCGGCCGGGGGCTTGCCGGGGGTCACCGGGGTGGGTCCTCGGGGGCGCCCATGGTCCCGCCGGGGGTCACCGGGGTGGGTCCTCGGAGACGCCCGGGGGCTTGCCATAGGTCACCGGGGAGGGTACTCGGGGGCGCCCAGGGTCCCGCCGGGGTTTACCGGAGTGGGTCCTAGGGGGCACCTGGGGCTTGGCGGGGCTCACCGGGGTGGGTCCTCAGAGGCGCCCGGGGGCTTGGCGGGGGTCACCGGGGAGGGTCCTCGGAGGCGCCCGGGGGCTTGCCGGGGGTCACCGGGATTGGGTCCTCGGGGGCGCCCGGGGGCTTGCCGGGGGTCACCGGGGTGGGTCCTCGGGGCTCCTGGGGTGCCGCCGGGGGTCACCGGGGTGCGTCCTTGGGGGCTCCCGGGGGCCTGCCGGGGGTCACCGGGGTGGGTCCTCGGGGGCTCTCGGGGCCTTGTCGGCGGTCACCGGGGTATGTCCTCGGGGGCGCCCCGGGGCTTGTTGGGGGTCTCCGGGGTGGGTCCTCGGGGGCACCAGGGGTCCCTCTGGGGGTCACCGGGGTGGGTCCTCGGGGGCGCCAGGGGTCCCTCCGGGGGTCACCGGGGTGGGTCCTCGGGGGCGCCCGGGGACTTGCCATGGGTCACCGGGGTGGGTCCTCCGGGGCGCCCAGGGTCCCGCCGGGGGTCACCGGGGTGGGTCCTCGGGGGCGCCCGGGGTCCCTCCGGGGGTCACCTGGATAGGTCCTCAGGGGCGCCTGGGGTTTGCCGGGGGTCACCAGGGTAGGTCCTCTGGGGCGTCCGGGTGCTTGCCGGGGGTCACCGGGGTGGGTCCTCGGGGGCGCCCGGGGGATTGCCGGGGGTAACCGGGGTGGGTCCACAGAGGTGCCCGGGGGCTTGCCGGGGGTCACCGGGGTGGGTCCTCGGGGGTGCCCAGGGTCCCACCAGATGTCAGCAGGAGTGGGTCCTCGGGGGCGCTCGCGGTCCCGCCGGGGGTCACCGGGGTTGGTATTCGGCGGCGCCTGGGGGCTTGCCGGGGGTGACTGGGGTGGGTCCTCGGGGGCCCCCGGGGTCCCACCGGGGGTCACCGGGGTGGGTCCTCGGGGGCACCCGGGGCTTGCCGGGGGTCACCGGGGTGGGTCCTCGGGGGCGCCCGGGGGCTTGCCGGGGGTCACCGGGGTGGGTCCTCGGGGCTCCTGGGGTGCCGCCGGGGGTCACCGGGGTGCGTCCTTGGGGGCTCCCGGGGGCCTGCCGGGGGTCACCGGGGTGGGTCCTCGGGGGCTCTCGGGGCCTTGTCGGCGGTCACCGGGGTATGTCCTCGGGGGCGCCCCGGGGCTTGTTGGGGGTCTCCGGGGTGGGTCCTCGGGGGCACCAGGGGTCCCTCCGGGGGTCACCGGGGTGGGTCCTCGGGGGCGCCAGGGGTCCCTCCGGGGGTCACCGGGGTGGGTCCTCGGGGGCGCCCGGGGACTTGCCATGGGTCACCGGGGTGGGTCCTCCGGGGCGCCCAGGGTCCCGCCGGGGGTCACCGGGGTGGGTCCTCGGGGGCGCCCGGGGTCCCTCCGGGGGTCACCTGGATAGGTCCTCAGGGGCGCCTGGGGTTTGCCGGGGGTCACCAGGGTAGGTCCTCTGGGGCGTCCGGGTGCTTGCCGGGGGTCACCGGGGTGGGTCCTCGGGGGCGCCCGGGGGATTGCCGGGGGTAACCGGGGTGGGTCCACAGAGGTGCCCGGGGGCTTGCCGGGGGTCACCGGGGTGGGTCCTCGGGGGTGCCCAGGGTCCCACCAGATGTCAGCAGGAGTGGGTCCTCGGGGGCGCTCGCGGTCCCGCCGGGGGTCACCGGGGTTGGTATTCGGCGGCGCCTGGGGGCTTGCTGGGGGTGACTGGGGTGGGTCCTCGGGGGCCCCCGGGGTCCCACCGGGGGTCACCGGGGTGGGTCCTCGGGGGCACCCGGGGCTTGCCGGGGGTCACCGGGGTGGGTCCTCGGGGGCGCCCGGGGGCTTCCCGGGGGTCACGGGGGTGGATCATCCGGGGCGCCCGGGGGCTTCCCGGGTGTCACCGGGGTGGGTCCTCAGGGGCTCCCGGGGTCCCACCAGGGTTCACTGGGGTGGGTCCTTGGGGGCGCCCGGGGCTTGCCGGGGGTCACCGGGGTGGGTCCTCGGGGGCACCTGGGGGCTTGCCGTGGGTCACTGGGGTGGGTTCTCGGGGGCTCCCAGGGGCTTGCTGGGGGTCAGCGGGGTGGGTCCTCGGGGGCGCCCAGGGTCCCACCAGATGTCAGCGGGGGAGGGTCCTCCGGGGCGCTCGGGGTCCCACCGGGGGTCACTGGGGTTGGTACTCGGGTTCGCCTGGGGGCTTGGGGGGTGACTGTGGTGGGTCCTCGGGGGCGCCCGGGGTCCCACCGGGGGTCACCAGGGTGGGTCCTTGGGGTCACCGGGGTCCCGCCGGGGGTCACTGGGGTGAGTCCTCGGAGGCGCCCAGGGGCTTCAAGGGGGTCACTGGGGTGGGCCCTCGGGGGCGCCCGGAGGCTTGCCAGGGGTCAACGGGGTGGGTCCTCGGGGGCGCCCGGGGTCCCGCCGGGGGTCTCCAGGGTGGGTACTCGGGGGCGCCCGGGGGCTTGCCATAGGTCACCGGGGAGGGTCCTCGGGGGCGCCCGGGGGCTTGCCAGGGGTCACCGGGGAGGGTACTCGGGGTCGCCCGGGGGCTTGCCGGTGGTCACTGGTGTGGGTCGACGGGGGCGCCTGGGGTCCCGCCGGGGGTCACCGGGGTGGGTCCTCGGAGGCAGCTGGGGGTTTGCAGGGGGTCACCGGGGTGGGTCCTCTAAGGCGCCCGGGGGCTTGGCGGGGGTCACCGGAGTGGGTCCTCGGGGGCGCCCGGGGTGCCCCCGGGGGTCACCGGGGTGGGTCCTTGGGGGCTCCCGGGGGCCTGCCGGGGGTCACCGGGGTGGGTCCTCGGGGGCGCCCGGGGGCTTGCCCGTGGTTACCGGGGTGGGTTCTAGGGGGCGCCCGCGGGCATGTCGGGGGTCCCCGGGGTGGGTCCTCGGGGGCACCCAGGGGCTTGTCGGGGGTCTCCGGGGTGGGTCCTCGGAGGCGCCAGGGGTCCCTCCGGGGGTCACCGGGGTGGGTCCTCGGGGGCGCCCGGGGACTTGCCATGGGTCACCGGGGTGGGTCCTCCGGGGCGCCCAGGGTCCCGCCGGGGGTCACCGGTGTGGGTCCTCGGGGGCGCCCGGGGTCCCTCCGGGGGTCACCGGGATAGGTCCTCAGGGGCGCCCGGGGTTTGCCGGGGGTCACCAGGGTAGGTCCTCTGGGGCGTCCAGGGGCTTGCCGGGGGTCACTGGGATGGGTCCTCGGGGACGCCCGGGGGATTGCCGGGGGTAACCGGGGTGGGCCCACGGAGGTGCCCGGGGGCTTGCCTGGGGTCACCGGGGTGGTTCCCGGTGACTCCAGAGAATCCACTGGCACCACTGGGGACCCACCCCGGTGACCCCAGAGAGTCCACTGGCAGCACTGGGGACCCACCCCGGACACTCCAGAGAGTCTACAGGCACCACTGCGGACCCACCCCGGTGACTCCAGAGAGACATCTGGAACCTATGTGGACCCACCCCGGTGACTCCAGAGAGTCCACTTGCACCACTGGGGACCCACCCATGTGACCCCAGAGAGTGCACTGGCACCACAGGGTACCCACCCCGTTTACTCCAGAGAGTCCACTGGCACCTCTGGGGACCCACCCCGGTGACTCCAGAGAGTCCACTGGCACCACGGGGGACCCACCCTGGTGACAAAAGAGAGTGCACTAGCACCAAAGGGGACCCACCCCGGTGACTTCAGAGAGTCCACTTGCACCACTGGGGACCCACCCCGGTGGCTCCAGAGAGTCCACTTGCACCACTGGGGACCCACCCAGGTCACTCCAGAGAGTCCACTTGCGTCACGAGGGACGCACCCCGGTGACTCCAGACAGTCCATTGGCACCACTGGGGACCCACCGTGTTGACTCCAGAGAGTCCACTGGCACCACTGGGGACCCACCACGGTGACTCCAGAGAGTCCACTGCCACCACTTGGGACCCACCCCGGTGACTTCAGAGAATCCACTTGAACCACTGGGGACCGGCCACGGTGACTCCAGAGAGTCGACTGGCACCACTGCGGACCCACCCCGGTGACTCCAGAGAGTCCACTTGCACCACTGGGGACCCACCCAGGTGACTCCAGAGAGTCCACTTGCATCACGATGGACCCACACAGGTGACTCCAGAGAGTCCAGTTGCATCACGAGGGACCCACCCTGTTGACTCCAGAGAGTCTCCTGGCACCACTGGGGACCCACCCCGGTGACAAAAGAGAGTCCAGTTACATCACTGTGGACCCACCCCGCTGACTCCAGAGAGTCCACTGGCAGAACTGGGGACCCACCCTGGTGACTCCACTGGCACTACTAGCACCACTGGAGACCCACCCCGGTGACTCCAGAGAGTCCATTTGCACCACTGGGGACCCACCCCGGTGACTCCAGAGAGTCCATTTGCACCACTGGGGACCCACCCCGGTGACTCCAGAGAGTCCACTGGCACCACCGGGGACCCAGCCTGGTGGCTCCAGAGAGTGCACTGGCGCCACAGGAGACCCACTCCGGTGACTCCAGAGAGTGCACTGGCGCCACCGGGGACCCTCCCTGGCGACTCCAGAGAGTGCACTTGCGCAACTGGGGACGTACAACGGTGACTCCAGAGAGTGCACTGGCACCACTGGGGACGCACCGCCGTGACTCCAGAGCGTGCACTGGCGCCATTGGGTACGCACCGCCGTGACTCCAGAGAGTGCACTGGTACCACAGGGGATGCACCCGGGCGACTCCAGAGAGTGCACTGGCACCACCGGGGATGCACCCCTGGCGACTCCAGAGAGTGCACTGGCACCACCGGAGATGCACTCCGGTGACTCCAGAGAGTGCACTGGCACCACTGGGGATGCACCCCGGAGACTCCAAAGAGTGCAGTGGCATCACCGGGGATGCACCCGGGTGACTCCAGAGAGTGCACTGGCGCCACCGGGGACCCACCCAGGTGACTCCAGAGAGTGCACTGGCACCACCGGGGACCCTCCCTGGCGACTCCAGGGAGTGCACTGGTGCCCCTGGGGACCCACCCCGGCGACTCCAGAGAGTGCACTGGCACCCCTTGGGACGCACCCCGGTGACTCCAGAGGGTGCACTGGCGCCACTGGGGACGCACCGCGGTGACTCCAGAGAGTGCACTGGCTCCACTGGGGACGCACCCCGGTGACTCCAGAGAGTGCCCTGGCGTTACTGGGGACGCACCGCGGTGAGTCCAGAGTGTGCCCTGGCGCCACTGGGGACGCAGCGCCGTGACTCCAGAGAGTGCCCTGGCGCCACTGGGGACGCAGCGCTGTGACTCCAGAGAGTGCCCTGGCGACACTGGGGACGCACCCCGGTGACTCCAGAGAGTGCCCTGGCGCCACCGGGGATGCACCCGGGCGACTCCAGAGAGTGCACTGGCGCCACTGGGGACGCACCGCGGTGAGTCCAGAGAGTGCACTGGCGCCCCTGGGGACGCACACCGGTGACTGCAGAGAGTGCACTGGCACCACCGGGGATGCACCCCGGTGACTCCAGAGAGTACACTGGCGCCACCGGGGACCCAGCCCGGTGACTCTGGAGAGTGCACTGGTGCCACTGGGGACGCACTCCGGTGACTCCAGAGAGTGCACTGGCGCCCCTGGGGACGCACACCAGTGACTCCAGAGAGTGCACTGGCACCACCGGGGATGCACCCTGGTGACTCCAGAGAGTGCACTGGCACCACCGGGGATGCACCCGGGCGACTCCAGAGAGTGCACTGGCAAAACCGGGGACCCACCCCGGTCATTCCAGAGAGTGCACTGGGGCCACCGGGGACCCACCCCGGTGACTCCAGAGAGTGCACTGGCGCCCCTGGGGACCCACTCCGGTGATTCCAGAGAGTGCACTGGCGCCACTGGGGACCCAGCCTTGTGACTCCAGAGAGTGCACTGGCACCACCGGGGACTGACCCCGGTGACTACAGAGAGTGCACTGGCGCCACCGGGGACCCTCCCTGGCGATTCCAGAGAGTGCACTTGCGCAACTGGGGACGTACAACGGTGACTCCAGAGAGTGCACTGGCACCACTGGGGACGCACCGCCGTGACTCCAGAGCGTGCACTGGCGCCATTGGGTACGCACCGCCGTGACTCCAGAGAGTGCACTGGTACCACAGGGGATGCACCCGGGCGACTCCAAAGAGTGCACTGGCACCACCGGTGTTGTACCCTGGCGACTCCAGAGAGTGCACTGGCGCCCCTTGGGACGCACCCCGGTGACTCCAGAGGGTGCACTGGCGCCACTGGGGACGCACCACGGTGACTCCAGAGAGTGCACTGGCGCCACTGGGGACGCACCGCCGTAACTCCAGAGAGTGCCCTGGCGACACTGGGGACGCACCCCGGTGACTCCAGAGAGTGCCCTGGCGCCACCGGGGATGCACCCGGGCGACTCCAGAGAGTGCACTGGCGCCACTGGGGACGCTCCGCGGTGAGTCCAGAGAGTGCACTGGCAGGACTGGGGATGCAGTGCAGTGAGTCCAGAGAGTGCACTGGCACCAGTGGGGACGCACCGCCGTGACACCAGAGCGTGCACTGGCTCCACTTGGGACGCACCGCCGTGACTCCAGAGAGTGCACTGGCACCAAAGGGGATGCACCCCCGGAGACTCCACAGAGTGCCCTGGCACCACCTGGGATGCACAACCGGTGACTCCAGAGAGTGCACTGGCGCCCCTGGGGACGCACACCGGTGACTCCAGAGAGTGCACTGGCACCACCGGGGATGCACCCTGGTGACTCCAGAGAGTGCACTGGCACCACCGGGGATGCACCCCGGTGACTCCAGAGAGTGCACTGGCGCCCCTGGGGACCCACTCCGGTGATTCCAGAGAGTGCACTGGCGCCACTGGGGACCCAGCCTTGTGACTCCAGAGAGTGCACTGGCGCCACCGGGGACCGACCCCGGTGACTACAGAGAGTGCACTGGTGCCACCGGGGACCCTCCCGGGCGACTCCAGAGAGTGCACTTGCGCCACTGGGGACGTACACCGGTGACTCCAGAGAGTGCACTGGCACCACTGGGGATGCATCCCTGTGACTCCAGAGAGTGCACTGGCACCACTGGAGATCCACCCCGGTGACTCCAGAGAGTGCACTGGCACCACTGGGGATGCACCCCGGTGACTCCAGAGTGCACTGGCACCACCGGGGATGCACCCTGGTGATTCCAGAGAGTGCACTGGCGCCACAGGGGACCCACCCCGGCGACTCCAGAGAGTGCACTGGCGCCACCCGGGACCCACCCCGGTGACTCCAGAGAGTGCACTGGAACCACCGGGAACGCACCCGGGCGACTCCAGAGAGTGCACTGGCACCATCGGGGACCGACCCCGGTGACTCCAGAGAGTGCACTGGCGCCACCCGGGACCCACCCCGGTGATTCCAGAGAGTGCACTGGCGCCACCGGGGACCCACCCCGGTGACTCCAGAGAGTGCACTGGCGCCACAGGGGACCCACCCAGGTTACTCCAGAGAGTGCACTGGCGCCACCGTAGACGCACCCCGGTGACTCCAGAGAGTGCACTGGCACCACCGGGGACCCTCCCGGTGACTCCAGAGAGTGCCCTGGCGCCCCTGGTAATGCACACCGGCGACTCCACAGAGTGCCCTGGCGCCCCTGGGGAGGCACCCCGGTGACTCCAGAGCATGCCCTGGCGCCACTGGGAACGCACCCCGGCGACTCCAGGGAGTGCCTTCGCGCCACTGGGGACGCAGCGCCGTGACTCCAGAGAGCGCCCTGGCGCCACTCGGGACGCACCCCGGTGACTCCTGAGAGTGCCCTGGCGCCCCTGGGGACGCACCTCGGCGACTCCAGAAAGTGCCCTGGCGCCCCTGGGGACGAACCCCGGTGACTCCAGAGAGTGCACTGGCGCCCCTGGGGACGCGCCCCGGCGACTCCAGATAGTGCACTGGAGCCCCTGGGGACACACCCCGGCGACTCCAGAGAGTGCACAAGCGCACCTGGGGACGCAACCCGGCGACTCCAGAGAGTGCACTGGCACCACCGGGGATGCACCACCGTGACTCCAGAGAGTGCACTGGCAGCACCGGTGATGCACCCCCGGTGACGCCAGAGAGTGCACTGGCACCACTGGGGATGCACGCCGGAGACTCAAAAGAGTGCAGTGGCACCTCCGGGGATGAACCCCGGTGACTCCAGAGAGTGAACTGGAACCACCGGGAACGAACCCGGGCGACTCCAGAGAGTGCACTGGCACCACTGGGGACCGACCCCGGTGACTCCAGAGAGTGCACTGGCGCCACCCGGGACCCAGCCCGGTGACTCCAGAGAGTACACTGACGCCACCGGGGACGCACTCCGGTGACTCCAGAGAGTGCACTGGCGCCACCGGGGACCCACCAGGGTGACTCCAGAGAGTGCAATGGCGCCCCTGGGGACCCTCCCGGGCGACTCCAGGGAGTGCACTGGCGCCACCGGGGACGCACCCCGGTGACTCCAGAGAGTGCACTGGCGCCCCTTGGGATGCACCCCGGTGACTCCAGAGAGTGCCCTGGCGCCCCTGGGGACGCATCGCGGTGACTCCAGGGAGTGCCCTCGCGCCCCTGGGGACGCAGCGCCGTGACTCCAGAAAGTGCCCTGGCGCCCCTGGGGATGAACCCCAGTGACTCCAGAGAGTGCGCTGGCACCAGTGGGGATGCACCCCGGTGACTGCAGAGAGTGCACTGGCGCCACCGGGGACCCAGCGCGGGGACTCCAGAGAGTGCACTGGCGCCACCGGGGACCCAGCCCGGCGACTCTGGAGAGTGCACTGGCGACCCTGGGGACGCGCCCCGGCGTCCAGAGAGTGCACTGGCGACCCTGGGGAAGCGCCCCGGCGACTCCAGAGAGTGCACTGGAGCCCCTGGGGACGCACCCCGGCGACTCCGAGAGTGCACCGGCTCCCCTGGGGACGCACCCCGGTGACTCCAGAGAGTGCACAAGCGCACCTGGGGACGCAACCCGGCGACTCCAGAGAGTGTACTGGCACCACCGGGAATGCACCACCGTGACTCCAGAGAGTGCACTGGCACCACTGGGGATGCAGTGCAGTGAGTCCAGAGAGTGCACTGGCACCACTGGGGATGCAGTGCAGTGAGTGCAGAGAGTGCACTGGCACCACTGGGGATGCAGTGCAGTGAGTCCAGAGAGTGCACTGGCGCCAGTGGGAATGCAGTGCAGTGAGTCCAGAGAGTGCACTGGCAGCAGTGGGGATGCAGTGCAGTGAGTCCAGAGAGTTCACTGGTACCAGTGGGGATGCAGTGCAGTGAGTCCAGAGAGTGCACTGGCACCAGTGGGGATGCAGTGCAGTGAGTCCAGAGAGTGCACTGGCACCACTGGGGTTGCAGTGCAGTGAGTGCAGAGAGTGCACTGGCACCAGTGGGGATGCAGTGCAGTGACTCCAGAGAGTGCACTAGCACCAGTGGGGATGCACTGCAGTGACTCCAGAGAGTGCACTGGCACCAGTGGGCATGCAGTGCAGTGAGTTCTTATAGTGCACTGGCACCAGTGGGGATGCAGTGCAGTGAGTCCAGAGAGGGCATTGGCACCAGTGGGGATGCAGTGCAGTGAGTCCAGAGAGTGCACTGGCACCAGTGGGGATGCAGTGCAGTGAGTCCAGAGAGTGCACTGGCACCAGTGGGGATGCAGTGCAGTGAGTCCAGAGAGTGCACTGGCACCACTGGGGATGCAGTGCAGTGAGTCCAGAGAGTGCACTGGGACCAGTGGGGATGCAGTGCAGTGAGTCCAGAGAGTGCACTGGCACCACTGCGGATCAGTGCAGTGACTCTAGAGAGTGCACTGGCACCAGTGGGGTTGGAGTGCAGTGACTCTAGAGAGTGCACTGGCACCAGTGGGGATGCAGTGCAGTGAGTCCAGAGAGTGCACTGGCACCAGTGGGGATGCAGTGCAGTGAGTCCAGAGAGTTCACTGGCACCTCTGGCGATGCAGTGCAGTGACTCCGGAGAGTGCACTGGCACCACTGGGGATGCAGTGCAGTGAGTCCAGAGAGTGCACTGGCACCACTGGGGATGCAGTGCAGTGACTCCAGAGAGTGCACTGGCAGCAGTGGGGATGCAGTGCAGTGAGTCCAGAGAGTGCACTGGCACCACTGGGGATGCAGTGCAGTGACTCCAGAGAGTGCACTGGCAGCAGTGGGGATGCAGTGCAGTGAGTCCAGAGAGTGCACTGGCACCACTGGGGATGCAGTGCAGTGAGTCCAGAGAGTGCACTGGCACCACTGGGGATGCAGTGCAGTGAGTCCAGAGAGTGTACTGGCACCACTGGGGATGCAGTGCAGTGACTCCAGAGAGTGCACTGGCACCACTGGGGATGCAGTGCAGTGAGTCCAGAGAGTGCACTGGCACCAGTGGGGATGCAGTGCAGTGAGTCCAGAGAGTGCACTGGCACCAGTGGGGATGCAGTGCACTGAGTCCAGAGAGTGCACTGGCACCAGTGGGGATGCAGTGCACTGAGTCCAGAGAGTGCACTGGCACCACTGGGGATTCAGTGTAGTGAGTCCAGAGAGTGCACTGGCACCAGTGGGGTTGCAGTGCAGTGAGTCCAGAGAGTGCACTGGCACCACTGGGGATGCAGTGCAGTGAGTGCAGAGAGTGCACTGGCACCAGTGGGGATGCAGTGCAGTGAGTCCAGAGAGTGCAATGGCGCCAGTGGGGATGCAAAGCAGTGAGTCCAGAGAGTGCACTGGCACCAGTGGGAATGCAGTGCAGTGAGTTGAGAGAGTGCACAGGAACCAGTGGGGATGCACTGCAGTGTCTCCAGAGAGTGCACTGGCACCACTGGGGATGCAGTGCAGTGAGTCCAGAGAGTGCATTGGCACCAGTGGGAATGCAGTGCAGTGAGTCCAGAGAGTGCACTGGCTCCAGTGGGGATGCAGTGCAGTGACTCCAGCGAGTGCACTGGCACCAGTGGGGATGCAGTGCAGTGACTCCAGAGAGTGCACTGGCAGCAGTGGGGATGCAGTGCAGTGAGTCCAGAGAGTGCACTGGCACCACTGGGGATGCAGTGCAGTGACTCCAGAGAGTGCACTGGCAGCAGTGGGGATGCAGTGCAGTGACTCCAGAGAGTGCACTGGCAGCAGTGGGCATGCAGTGCAGTGAGTCCAGAGAGTGCACTGGCACCAGTGGGGATGCAAAGCAGTGAGTCCAGAGAGTGCACTGGCACCAGTGGGGATGCACTGCAGTGAGTCCAGAGAGTGCATTGGCACCAGTGGGGATGTAGTGCAGTGAGTCCAGAGAGTGCACTGGCACCAGTGGGGATGTAGTGCAGTGAGTCCTTAGACTGCACTGGCACCAGTGGGGATGCAGTGCAGTGAGTCCAGAGAGTGCACTGGCACCACTGGGGATGCAGTGCAGTGACTCCAGAGAGTTCACTGGCACCAGTGGGGATGCAGTGCAGTGAGTCCAGAGAGTGCGCTGGTACCAGTGGGGATGCAGTGCAGTGAGTCCAGAGAGTGCACTGGCACCACTGCGGATCAGTGCAGTGACTCTAGCGAGTGAACTGGCACCAGTGGGGATTCAGTGCAGTGACTCTAGAGAGTGCACTGGCACCAGTGGGGATGCAGTGCAGTGAGTCCAGAGAGTGCACTGGCACCAGTGGGGATGCAGTGCAGTGAGTGCAGAGAGTGCACAGGCACCAGTGGGGATGCAGTGCAGTGAGTCCAGAGAGTGCACTGGCACCAGTGGGCGTGCAGTGCAATGAGTCCAGAGAGTGCACTGGCACCAGTGGGGATTCAGTGCAGTGAGTCCAGAGGGTTCACTGGAACCACTAGGGATGCAGTGCAGTGACTCCAGAAAGTGCACTGGCACTACTGGGGATGCAGTGCAGAGAGTACAGAGAGTGTACTGGCACCAGTGGGGATGCAGTGCAGTGACTCCAGAGAGTGCACTGGCACCAGTAGGGATGCAGTGAAGTGAGTCCAGAGAGTGCACTGGCACCACTGGGGATGCAGTGCAGTGAGTCCAGAGAGTTCACTGGCACCACTGGGGATGCAGTGCAGTGAGTCCAGAGAGTGCACTGGCACCAGTGGGGATGCAGTGCAGTGAGTCCAGAGAGTTCACTGGCACCACTTGGGATGCAGTGCAGTGACTCCAGAAAGTGCACTGGCACCAGTGGGGATGCAGTGCAGCGACTCTAGAGAGTGCACTGGCACCAGTGGGGATGCAGTGCAGTGAGTCCAGAGAGTGCACTGGCACCAGTGGGGATGCAGTGCAGTGAGTCCAGAGAGTGCACTGTCAACAGTGGTTATGCAGTGCAGTGACTCCAGAAAGTGCACTGGCACCAGTGGGGATGCAGAGCAGTGAGAGCAGAGAGTGCACTGGCACCAGTGGGGATGCAGTGCAGTGAGTCCAGAGAGTGCACTGGCACCACTGGGGATGCAGTGCAGTGAGTCCAGAGAGTGCACTGGCACCAGTGGGGATGCAGGGCAGTGAGTCCAGAGAGTGCACTGGTACCAGTGGGGATGCAGTGCAGTGAGTCCAGAGAGTGCACTGGCACCACTGCGGATCAGTGCAGTGACTCTAGAGAGTGAACTGGCACCAGTGGGGATTCAGTGCAGTGACTCTAGAGAGTGCACTGGCACCAGTGGGGATGCAGTGCAGTGAGTCCAGAGAGTGCACTGGCACCAGTGGGGATGCAGTGCAGTGAGTGCAGAGAGTGCACTGGCACCAGTGGGGATGCAGTGCAGTGAGTCCAGAGAGTTCACTGGCACCACTAGGGATGCAGTGCAGTGACTCCAGAAAGTGCACTGGCACTACTGGGGATGCAGTGCAGTGAGTCCAGAGAGTGTACTGGCACCAGTGGGGATGCAGTGCAGTGACTCCAGAGAGTGCACTGGCGCAAGTAGGTATGCAGTGAAGTGAGTCCAGAGAGTGCACTGGCACCACTGGGGATGCAGTGCAGTGAGTCCAGAGAGTTCACTGGCACCACTGGGGATGCAGTGCAGTGAGTCCAGAGAGTGCACTGGCACCAGTGGGGATGCAGTGCAGTGAGTCCAGAGAGTTCATTGGCACCACTTGGGATGCAGTGCAGTGACTCCAGAGAGTGCACTGGCACCAGTGGGGATGCAGTGCAGCGACTCTAGAGAGTGCACTGGCACCAGTGGGGATGCAGTGCAGTGAGTCCAGAGAGTGCACTGGCACCACTGGGGATGCAGTGCAGTGAGTCCAGAGAGTGCATTGGCACCAGTGGGGATGCAGTATAGTGAGTCCAGAGAGTGCACTGTCAACAGTGGTTATGCAGTGCAGTGACTCCAGAAAGTGCACTGGCACCAGTGGGGATGCAGAGCAGTGAGTGCAGAGAGTGCACTGGCACCAGTGGGGATGCAGTGCAGTGAGTCCAGAGAGTGCACTGGCACCAGTGGTGATGCAGTGCAGTGAGTGCAGAGAGTGCACAGGCACCAGTGGGGATGCAGTGCAGTGAGTCCAGAGAGTGCACTGTCACCAGTGGGGATTCAGTGCAGTGAGTCCAGAGTGTTCACTGGCACCACTAGGGATGCAGTGCAGTGACTCCAGAAAGTGCACTGGCACTACTGGGGATGCAGTGCAGTGACTCCAGAGAGTGCACTGGCACCAGTAGGGATGCAGTGAAGTGAGTCCAGAGAGTGCACTGGCACCACTGGGGATGCAGTGCAGTGAGTCCAGAGAGTTCACTGGCACCACTGGGGATGCAGTGCAGTGAGTCCAGAGAGTGCAATGGCACCAGTGGGGATGCAGTGCAGTGAGTCCAGAGAGTGCCCTGGCACCACTGGTGATGCAGTGCAGTGACTCCAGAAAGTGCACTGGCAGCAGTGGGGATGCAGTGCAGCGACTCTAGAGAGTGCACTGGCACCAGTGGGGATGCAGTGCAGTGAGTCCAGAGAGTGCACTGGCACCACTGGGGATGCAGTGCAGTGAGTCCAGAGAGTGCACTGGCACCAGTGGGAATGCAGTGCAGTGACTCCAGAGAGTGCACTAGCAACAACTGGGGATGCACTGCAGTGTCTCCGGAGAGTGCACTGGCACCACTGGGGATGCAGTGCAGTGAGTTCAGATAGTGCACTGGCACCAGTGGGGATGCAGTGCAGTGAGTCCAGAGAGTGCACTGGCATCTGTGGGGATGCAGTGCAGTGACTCCAGAGAGTGCATTGGCACCACTGGGGATGCAGTGCAGTGAGTCCAGAGAGTGCACTGGCACCAGTGGGGATGCAGTGCAGTGAGTCCAGAGAGTGCACTGGCACCACTGTGGATAAGTGCAGTGACTCCATAGAGTGCACTGGCACCAGTGGGGTTGGAGTGCAGTGACTCTAGAGAGTGCACTGGCAGCAGTGGGGATTCAGTGCAGTGAGTCCAGAGAGTGCACTGGCACCAGTGGGGATGCAGTGCAGTGAGTGCAGAGAGTGCACTGGCACCAGTGGGGATGCAGTGCAGTGAGTCCAGAGAGTGCAGTGGCACCAGTGGGGATGCAGTGCAGTGAGTCCAGAGAGTGCACTGGCACCAGTGGGGATGCAGTGCAGTGAGTCCAGAGAGTTCACTGGCACCAGTGGGGATGCAGTGCAGTGAGTCCAGAGAGTGCACTGGCACCACTGGGGATGCAGTGCAGTGACTCCAGAGAGTTCACTGGCACCACTGGGGATGCAGTGCAGTGCAGTGAGTCCTTAGAGTGCACTGGCACCAGTGGGGATGCAGTGCAGTGAGTCCAGAGAGTGCATTGGCACCAGTGGGGATGCAGTGCAGTGACTCCAGAGAGTGCACTGGCAGCAGTGGGGATGCAGTGCAGTGAGTCCAGAGAGTGCACTGGCACCACTGGGGATGCAGTGCAGTGAGTCCAGAGAGTGCACTGGCACCACTGGGGATGCAGTGCAGTGAGTCCAGAGAGTGCACTGGCACTACTGGGGATGCAGTGCAGTGAGTCCAGAGAGTGCACTGGCACCAGTGGGGATGCAGTGCAGTGAGTCCAGAGAGTGCACTGGCACCAGTGGGGATGCAGTGCAGTGAGTCCAGAGAGTTCACTGGCACCAGTGGGGATGCAGTGCAGTGTAGTGAGTCCTTAGAGTGCACTGGCACCAGTGGGGATGCAGTGCAGTGAGTCCAGAGAGTGCACTGGCACCACTGGGGATGCACTGCAGTGACTCCAGAGAGTGCACTGGCACCAGTGGGGATGCAGTGCAGTGAGTCCAGAGAGTGCACTGGCACCACCGGGGATTCAGTGCAGTGAGTCCAGAGAGTTCACTGGCACCACTAGGGATGCAGTGCAGTGACTCCAGAAAGTGCACTGGCACTACTGGGGATGCAGTGCAGTGAGTCCAGAGAGTGCACTGGCACCAGTGGGGATTCAGTGCAGTGAGTCGAGAGAGTGCACTGGCACCAGTGGGGATGCAGTGCAGTGAGTCCAGAGAGTTCACTGGCACCAGTGGGGATGCAGTGCAGTGAGTCCTTAGACTGCACTGGCACCAGTGGGGATGCAGTGCAGTGAGTCCATAGAGTGCACTGGCACCAGTGGGGATGCAGTGCAGTGACTCCAGAGAGTGCACTGGCACCAGTGGGGATGCAGTGCAGTGAGTCCAGAGAGTGCACTGGCACCAGTGGGGATGCAGTGCAGTGAGTCCAGAGAGTGCACTGGCACCACTGCGAATGCACTGCAGTGAGTCCGGAGAGTGCCCTGGCACCACTGGGGATGCAGTGCAGTGAGTCCAGAGAGTGCACTGGCACCACTGGGGATGCAGTGCAGTGAGTCCAGAGAGGTCACTGGCACCACTTGGGATGCGGTGCAGTGACTCCAGAAAGTGCACTGGCACTACTGGGGATGCAGTGCAGTGAGTCCAGAGAGTGCACTGGCACCAGTGGAGATGCAGTGCAGTGAGTCCAGAGAGTGCACTGGCACCAGTGGGGATGCAGTGTAGTGAGTCCAGAGAGTGCACTGGCACCACTGGGGTTGCAGTGCAGTGAGTGCAGAGAGTGCACTGGCACCAGTGGGGATGCAGTGCAGTGACTCCAGAGAGTGTACTAGCACCAGTGGGGATGCACTGCAGTGACTCCAGAGAGTGCACTGGCACCAGTGGGCATGCAGTGCAGTGAGTTCTTATAGTGCACTGGCACCAGTGGGGATGCAGTGCAGTGAGTCCAGAGAGTGCATTGGCACCAGTGGGGATGCAGTGCAGTGAGTCCAGAGAGTTCACTGGCACCAGTGGGGATGCAGTGCAGTGAGTGCAGAGAGTGCACTGGCACCAGTGGGGATGCAGTGCAGTGAGTCCAGAGAGTGCACTGGCACCACTGGGGATGCAGTGCAGTGAGTCCAGAGAGTGCACTGGGACCAGTGGGGATGCAGTGCAGTGAGTCCAGAGAGTGCACTGGCACCACTGCGGATCAGTGCAGTGACTCTAGAGAGTGCACTGGCACCAGTGGGGTTGGAGTGCAGTGACTCTAGAGAGTGCACTGGCACCAGTGGGGATGCAGTGCAGTGAGTCCAGAGAGTGCACTGGCACCACTGGGGATGCAGTGCAGTGAGTCCAGAGAGTTCACTGGCACCAGTGGGGATGCAGTGCAGTGACTCCGGAGAGTGCACTGGCACCAGTGGGGATGCAGTGCAGTGAGTCCAGAGAGTGCACTGGCACCAGTGGGGATGTAGTGCAGTGACTCCAGAGAGTGCACTCGCAGCAGTGGGGATGCAGTGCAGTGAGTCCAGAGAGTGCACTGGCACCACTGGGGATGCAGTGCAGTGACTCCAGAGAGTGCACTGGCAGCAGTGGGGATGCAGTGCAGTGAGTCCAGAGAGTGCACTGGCACCACTGGGGATGCAGTGCAGTGAGTCCAGAGAGTGCACTGGCACCACTGGGGATGCAGTGCAGTGAGTCCAGAGAGTGCACTGGCACCACTGGGGATGCAGTGCAGTGACTCCAGAGAGTGCACTGGCACCACTGGGGATGCAGTGCAGTGAGTCCAGAGAGTGCACTGGCACCAGTGGGGATGCAGTGCAGTGAGTCCAGAGAGTGCACTGGCACCAGTGGGGATGCAGTGCACTGAGTCCAGAGAATGCACTGGCACCAGTGGGGATGCAGTGCAGTGAGTCCAGAGAGTGCACTGGCACCACTGGGGATGCAGTGTAGTGAGTCCAGAGAGTGCACTGGCACCAGTGGGGTTGCAGTGCAGTGAGTCCAGAGAGTGCACTGGCACCACTGGGGATGCAGTGCAGTGAGTGCAGAGAGTGCACTGGCACCAGTGGGGATGCAGTGCAGTGAGTCCAGAGAGTGCAATGGCGCCAGTGGGGATGCAAAGCAGTGAGTCCAGAGAGTGCACTGGCACCAGTGGGAATGCAGTGCAGTGAGTTGAGAGAGTGCACAGGAACCAGTGGGGATGCACTGCAGTGTCTCCAGAGAGTGCACTGGCACCACTGGGGATGCAGTGCAGTGAGTCCAGAGAGTGCATTGGCACCAGTGGGGATGCAGTGCAGTGACTCCAGAGAGTCCACTGGCTCCAGTGGGGATGCAGTGCAGTGACTCCAGCGAGTGCACTGGCACCAGTGGGGATGCAGTGCAGTGAGTCCAGAGAGTGCACTGGCACCAGTGGGGTTGCAGAGCAGTGAGTGCAGAGAGTGCACTGGCACCAGTGGGGATGCAGTGCAGTGAGTCCAGAGAGTTCACTGGCACCAGTGGGGATGCAGTGCAGTGACTCCAGAGAGTGCACTGGCAGCAGTGGGCATGCAGTGCAGTGAGTCCAGAGAGTGCACTGGCACCAGTGGGGATGCAAAGCAGTGAGTCCAGAGAGTGCACTGGCACCAGTGGGGATGCACTGCAGTGAGTCCAGAGAGTGCATTGGCACCAGTGGGGATGTAGTGCAGTGAGTCCAGAGAGTGCACTGGCACCAGTGCGGATGTAGTGCAGTGAGTCCTTAGACTGCACTGGCACCAGTGGGGATGCAGTGCAGTGAGTCCAGAGAGTGCGCTGGTACCAGTGGGGATGCAGTGCAGTGAGTCCAGAGAGTGCACTGGCACCACTGCGGATCAGTGCAGTGACTCTAGCGAGTGAACTGGCACCAGTGGGGATTCAGTGCAGTGACTCTAGAGAGTGCACTGGCACCAGTGGGGATGCAGTGCAGTGAGTCCAGAGAGTGCACTGGCACCAGTGGGGATGCAGTGAAGTGAGTGCAGAGAGTGCACAGGCACCAGTGGGGATGCAGTGCAGTGAGTCCAGAGAGTGCACTGGCACCACCGGGGATTCAGTGCAGTGAGTCCAGAGAGTTCACTGGCACCACTAGGGATGCAGTGCAGTGACTCCAGAAAGTGCACTGGCACTACTGGGGATGCAGTGCAGGGAGTACAGAGAGTGTACTGGCACCAGTGGGGATGCAGTGCAGTGACTCCAGAGAGTGCACTGGCACCAGTAGGGATGCAGTGAAGTGAGTCCAGAGAGTGCACTGGCACCACTGGGGATGCAGTGCAGTGAGTCCAGAGAGTTCACTGGCACCACTGGGGATGCAGTGCAGTGAGTCCAGAGAGTGCACTGGCACCAGTGGGGATGCAGTGCAGTGAGTCCAGAGAGTTCACTGGCACCACTTGGGATGCAGTGCAGTGAGTCCAGAGAGTGCACTGGCACCAGTGGGGATGCAGTGCAGCGACTCTAGAGAGTGCACTGGCACCAGTGGGGATGCAGTGCAGTGAGTCCAGAGAGTGCACTGTCAACAGTGGTTATGCAGTGCAGTGACTCCAGAAAGTGCACTGGCACCAGTGGGGATGCAGAGCAGTGAGTGCAGAGAGTGCACTGGCACAAGTGGGGATGCAGTGCAGTGAGTCCAGAGAGTGCACTGGCACCACTGGGGATGCAGTGCAGTGAGTCCAGAGAGTGCACTGGCACCAGTGGGGATGCAGTGCAGTGAGTCCAGAGAGTGCACTGGTACCAGTGGGGATGCAGTGCAGTGACTCTAGAGAGTGAACTGGCACCAGTGGGGATTCAGTGCAGTGACTCTAGAGAGTGCACTGGCACCAGTGGGGATGCAGTGCAGTGAGTCCAGAGAGTGCACTGGCACCAGTGGGGATGCAGTGCAGTGAGTGCAGAGAGTGCACTGGCACCAGTGGGGATGCAGTGCAGTGAGTCCAGAGAGTTCACTGGCACCACTAGGGATGCAGTGCAGTGACTCCAGAAAGTGCACTGGCACTACTGGGGATGCAGTGCAGTGAGTCCAGAGAGTGTACTGGCACCAGTGGGGATGCAGTGCAGTGACTCCAGAGAGTGCACTGGCGCAAGTAGGTATGCAGTGAAGTGAGTCCAGAGAGTGCACTGGCACCACTGGGGATGCAGTGCAGTGAGTCCAGAGAGTTCACTGGCACCACTGGGGATGCAGTGCAGTGAGTCCAGAGAGTGCCCTGGCACCACTGGGGATGCAGTGCAGTGAGTCCAGAGAGTGCACTGGCACCACTGGGGATGCAGTGCAGTGAGTCCAGAGAGGTCACTGGCACCACTTGGGATGCGGTGCAGTGACTCCAGAAAGTGCACTGGCACTACTGGGGATGCAGTGCAGTGAGTCCAGAGAGTGCACTGGCACCAGTGGAGATGCAGTGCAGTGAGTCCTGAGAGTGCACTGGCACCAGTGGGGATGCAGTGTAGTGAGTCCAGAGAGTGCACTGGCACCAGTGGGGTTGCAGTGCAGTGAGTCCAGAGAGTGCACTGGCACCAGTGGGGATGCACTGCAGTGTCTCCAGAGAATGCACTGGCACCACTGGGGATGCATTGCAGTGACTCCAGAGAGTGCACTGGCACCAGTGGGGATGCAGTGCAGTGAGTCCAGAGAGTGCACTGGTACCAGTGGGGATGCAGTGCAGTGAGTCCAGAGAGTGCACTGGCACCACTGTGGATCAGTGCAGTGACTCTAGAGAGTGAACTGGCACCAGTGGGGATGCAGTGCAGTGAGTCTAGAGAGTGCAGTGGTACTACTGGGGATGCAGTGCAGTGAGTCCAGAGAGTGCACTGGCACCAGTGGGGATGCAGTGCAGTGAGTGCAGAGAGTGCACTGGCACCAGTGGGGATGCAGTGCAGTGAGTCCAGAGAGTGCACTGGCACCAGTGGGCGTGCAGTGCAATGAGTCCAGAGAGTGCACTGGCACCAGTGGGGATGCAGTGCAATGACTCCAGAGAGTTCACTGGCACCAGTGGGGATGCAGTGCAGTGAGTCCAGAGAGAGCACTGGCACCAGTGGGGATGCAGTGCAGTGACTCCAGAGAGTGCACTGGCACCACTAGGGATGCAGTGCAGTGAGTCCAGAAAGTGCACTGGCACTACTGGGGATGCAGTGCAGTGAGTCCAGAGAGTGCACTGGCACCAGTGGGGATGCAGTGCAGTGAGTCCAGAGAGTGCACTGGCACCACTGGGGATGCAGTGCAGTGAGTCCAGAGAGTGCACTGGCACCACCAGGGATGCAGTGCAGTGAGTCCAGAGAGTGCACTGGCACCACTGGGGATGCACTGCAGTGAGTCCAGAGAGTGCCATGGCACCACTGGGGATGCAGTGCAGTGAGTCCAGAGAGTGCACTGGCACCACTAGGGATGCAGTGCAGTGACTCCAGAAAGTGCACTGGCACTACTGGAGATGCAGTGCAGTGAGTCCAGAGAGTGCACTGGCACCAGTCGGGATGCAGTGCAGTGAGTCCAGAGAGTGCACTGGCACCACTGGGGATGCAGTGCAGTGAGTCCAGAGAGTGCACTGGCACCAGTGGGGATGCAGTGTAGTGAGTCCAGAGAGTGCACTGGCACCAGTGGGTTTGCAGTGCAGTGAGTCCAGAGAGTGCACTGGCACCAGTGGGGATGCACTGCAGTGTCTCCAGAGAGTGCACTGGCACCACTGGGGATGCATTGCAGTGACTCCAGAGAGTGCACTGGCACCAGTGGGGATGCAGTGCAGTGAGTCCAGAGAGTGCACTGGTACCAGTGGGGATGCAGTGCAGTGAGTCCAGAGAGTGCACTGGCACCACTGCGGATCAGTGCAGTGACTCTAGAGAGTGCACTGGCACCAGTGGGAATGCAGTGCAGTGAGTCCAGAGAGTGCACTGGCACCAGTGGGGATGCAGTGCAGTGAGTGCAGAGACTGCACTGGCACCAGTGGGGATGCAGTGCAGTGAGTCCCGAGAGTGCACTGGCACCAGTGGGCGTGCAGTGCAATGAGTCCAGAGAGTGCACTGGCACCAGTGGGGATGCAGTGCAGTGAGTCCAGAGAGTTCACTGGCACCAGTGGGGATGCAGTGCAGTGACTCCAGAGAGTGCACTGGCACCAGTGGTGATGCACTGCAGTGAGTCCAGACAGTGCACTGGCACCAGTGGGGATGCAGTGCAGTGAGTCCAGAGAGTGCACTGGCACCAGTGGGGATGCAGTGCAGTGAGTCCAGAGAGTGCACTGGCACCAGTGGGGATGCAGTGCAGTGACTCCAGAGAGTGCACTGGCACCAGTGGTGATGCAGTGCAGTGAGTGCAGAGAGTGCACAGGCACCAGTGGGGATGCAGTGCAGTGAGTCCAGAGAGTGCACTGGCACCACTAGATGCAGTGCAGTGACTCCAGAAAGTGCACTGGCACTACTGGAGATGCAGTGCAGTGACTCCAGAAAGTGCACTGGCACTACTGGGGATGCAGTGCAGTGAGTCCAGAGAGTGCACTGGCACCAGTGGAGATGCAGTGCAGTGAGTCCAGAGAGTGCACTGGCACCAGTGGGGATGCAGTGTAGTGAGTCCAGAGAGTGCACTGGCACCAGTGGGGTTGCAGTGCAGTGAGTGCAGAGAGTGCACTGGCACCAGTGGGAATGCAGTGCAGTGAGTCCAGAGAGTGCACTGGCACCACTGGGGATGCATTGCAGTGACTCCAGAGAGTGCACTGGCACCAGTGGGGATGCAGTGCAGTGAGTCCAGAGAGTGCACTGGTACCAGTGGGGATGCAGTGCAGTGAGTCCAGAGAGTGCACTGGCACCACTGCGGATCAGTGCAGTGACTCTAGAGAGTGAACTGGCACCAGTGGGGATGCAGTGCAGTGACTCTAGAGAGTGCACTGGCACCAGTGGGGATGCAGTGCAGTGAGTCCAGAGAGTGCACTGGCAGCAGTGGGGATGCAGTGCAATGAGTCCAGAGAGTGCACTGGCACCAGTGGGGATGCAGTGCAGTGAGTGCAGAGAGTGCACTGGCACCAGTGGACGTGCAGTGCAATGAGTGCAGAGAGTGCACTGGCACCAGTGGGGATGCAGTGCAGTGAGTCCAGAGAGTTCACTGGCACTACTGGGGATGCAGTGCAGTGAGTCCAGAGAGTGCACTGGCAGCAGTGGGCATGCAGTGCAGTGAGTCCAGAGAGTTCACTGGCACCAGTGGGGATGCAGTGCAGTGACTCCAGAAAGTGCACTGGCACCAGTGGGGATGCAGTGCAGTGAGTCCAGACAGTGCACTGGCACCAGTGGGGATGCAGTGCAGTGACTCCAGAGAGTGCACTGGCACCAGTGGGGATGCACTGCAGTGAGTCCAGAGAGTGCACTGGCACCAGTGGGGATGCAGTGCAGTGACTCCAGAGAGTGCACTGGCACCAGTGGGGATGCAGTGCAGTGAGTCCAGAGAGTGCCGTGGCACCACTGGGGATGCAGTGCAGTGAGTCCAGAGAGTGCACTGGCACCACTAGGGATGCAGTGCAGTGACTCCAGAAAGTGCACTGGCACTACTGGAGATGCAGTGCAGTGACTCCAGAAAGTGCACTGGCACTACTGGGGATGCAGTGCAGTGAGTCCAGAGAGTGCACTGGCACCAGTGGAGATGCAGTGCAATGAGTCCAGAGAGTGCACTGGCACCAGTGGGGATGCAGTGTAGTGAGTCCAGAGAGTGCACTGGCACCAGTGGGGTTGCAGTGCAGTGAGTCCAGAGAGTGCACAGGCACCAGTGGGGATGCACTGCAGTGTCTCCAGAGAGTGCACTGGCACCACTGGGGATGCATTGCAGTGACTCCAGAGAGTGCACTGGCACCAGTGTGGATGCAGTGCAGTGAGTCCAGAGAGTGCACTGGTACCAGTGGGGATGCAGTGCAGTGAGTCCAGAGAGTGCACTGGCACCACTGCGGATCAGTGCAGTGACTCTAGAGAGTGAACTGGCACCAGTGGGGATTCAGTGCAGTGACTCTAGAGAGTGCACTGGCACCAGTGGGGATGCAGTGCAGTGAGTCCAGAGAGTGCACTGGCACCCGTGGGGATGCAGTGCAGTGAGTGCAGAGAGTGCACTGGCACCAGTGGGGATGCAGTGCAGTGAGTCCCGAGAGTGCACTGGCACCAGTGGGCGTGCAGTGCAATGAGTCCAGAGAGTGCACTGGCACCAGTGGGGATGCAGTGCAGTGAGTCCAGAGAGTTCACTGGCACCACTAGGGATGCAGTGCAGTGACTCCAGAAAGTGCACTGGCACTACTGGGGATGCAGTGCAGAGAGTACAGAGAGTGTACTGGCACCAGTGGGGATGCAGTGCAGTGACTCCAGAGAGTGCACTGGCACCAGTAGGGATGCAGTGAAGTGAGTCCAGAGAGTGCACTGGCACCACTGGGGATGCAGTGCAGTGAGTCCAGAGAGTTCACTGGCACCACTGGGGATGCAGTGCAGTGAGTCCAGAGAGTGCACTGGCACCAGTGGGGATGCAGTGCAGTGAGTCCAGAGAGTTCACTGGCACCACTTGGGATGCAGTGCAGTGAGTCCAGAGAGTGCACTGGCACCAGTGGGGATGCAGTGCAGCGACTCTAGAGAGTGCACTGGCACCAGTGGGGATGCAGTGCAGTGAGTCCAGAGAGTGCACTGTCAACAGTGGTTATGCAGTGCAGTGACTCCAGAAAGTGCACTGGCACCAGTGGGGATGCAGAGCAGTGAGTGCAGAGAGTGCACTGGCACAAGTGGGGATGCAGTGCAGTGAGTCCAGAGAGTGCACTGGCACCACTGGGGATGCAGTGCAGTGAGTCCAGAGAGTGCACTGGCACCAGTGGGGATGCAGTGCAGTGAGTCCAGAGAGTGCACTGGTACCAGTGGGGATGCAGTGCAGTGAGTCCAGAGAGTGCACTGGCACCACTGCGGATCAGTGCAGTGACTCTAGAGAGTGAACTGGCACCAGTGGGGATTCAGTGCAGTGACTCCAGAGAGTGCACTGGCACCAGTGGGGATGCAGTGCAGTGAGTCCAGAGAGTGCACTGGCACCAGTGGGGATGCAGTGCAGTGAGTGCAGAGAGTGCACTGGCACCAGTGGGGATGCAGTGCAGTGAGTCCAGAGAGTTCACTGGCACCACTAGGGATGCAGTGCAGTGACTCCAGAAAGTGCACTGGCACTACTGGGGATGCAGTGCAGTGAGTCCAGAGAGTGTACTGGCACCAGTGGGGATGCAGTGCAGTGACTCCAGAGAGTGCACTGGCGCAAGTAGGTATGCAGTGAAGTGAGTCCAGAGAGTGCACTGGCACCACTGGGGATGCAGTGCAGTGAGTCCAGAGAGTTCACTGGCACCACTGGGGATGCAGTGCAGTGAGTCCAGAGAGTGCCCTGGCACCACTGGGGATGCAGTGCAGTGAGTCCAGAGAGTGCACTGGCACCACTGGGGATGCAGTGCAGTGAGTCCAGAGAGGTCACTGGCACCACTTGGGATGCGGTGCAGTGACTCCAGAAAGTGCACTGGCACTACTGGGGATGCAGTGCAGTGAGTCCAGAGAGTGCACTGGCACCAGTGGAGATGCAGTGCAGTGAGTCCTGAGAGTGCACTGGCACCAGTGGGGATGCAGTGTAGTGAGTCCAGAGAGTGCACTGGCACCAGTGGGGTTGCAGTGCAGTGAGTCCAGAGAGTGCACTGGCACCAGTGGGGATGCACTGCAGTGTCTCCAGAGAATGCACTGGCACCACTGGGGATGCATTGCAGTGACTCCAGAGAGTGCACTGGCACCAGTGGGGATGCAGTGCAGTGAGTCCAGAGAGTGCACTGGTACCAGTGGGGATGCAGTGCAGTGAGTCCAGAGAGTGCACTGGCACCACTGTGGATCAGTGCAGTGACTCTAGAGAGTGAACTGGCACCAGTGGGGATGCAGTGCAGTGAGTCTAGAGAGTGCAGTGGTACTACTGGGGATGCAGTGCAGTGAGTCCAGAGAGTGCACTGGCACCAGTGGGGATGCAGTGCAGTGAGTGCAGAGAGTGCACTGGCACCAGTGGGGATGCAGTGCAGTGAGTCCAGAGAGTGCACTGGCACCAGTGGGCGTGCAGTGCAATGAGTCCAGAGAGTGCACTGGCACCAGTGGGGATGCAGTGCAATGACTCCAGAGAGTTCACTGGCACCAGTGGGGATGCAGTGCAGTGAGTCCAGAGAGAGCACTGGCACCAGTGGGGATGCAGTGCAGTGAGTCCAGAGAGTGCACTGGCACCACTGGGGATGCAGTGCAGTGAGTCCAGAAAGTGCACTGGCACTACTGGGGATGCAGTGCAGTGAGTCCAGAGAGTGCACTGGCACCAGTGGGGATGCAGTGCAGTGAGTCCAGAGAGTGCACTGGCACCACTGGGGATGCAGTGCAGTGAGTCCAGAGAGTGCACTGGCACCACCAGGGATGCAGTGCAGTGACTCCAGAGAGTGCACTGGCACCAGTGGGGATGCACTGCAGTGAGTCCAGAGAGTGCCATGGCACCACTGGGGATGCAGTGCAGTGAGTCCAGAGAGTGCACTGGCACCACTAGGGATGCAGTGCAGTGACTCCAGAAAGTGCACTGGCACTACTGGATATGCAGTGCAGTGAGTCCAGAGAGTGCACTGGCACCAGTCGGGATGCAGTGCAGTGAGTCCAGAGAGTGCACTGGCACCACTGGGGATGCAGTGCAGTGAGTCCAGAGAGTGCACTGGCACCAGTGGGGATGCAGTGTAGTGAGTCCAGAGAGTGCACTGGCACCAGTGGGTTTGCAGTGCAGTGAGTCCAGAGAGTGCACTGGCACCAGTGGGGATGCACTGCAGTGTCTCCAGAGAGTGCACTGGCACCACTGGGGATGCATTGCAGTGACTCCAGAGAGTGCACTGGCACCAGTGGGGATGCAGTGCAGTGAGTCCAGAGAGTGCACTGGTACCAGTGGGGATGCAGTGCAGTGAGTCCAGAGAGTGCACTGGCACCACTGCGGATCAGTGCAGTGACTCTAGAGAGTGCACTGGCACCAGTGGGAATGCAGTGCAGTGAGTCCAGAGAGTGCACTGGCACCAGTGGGGATGCAGTGCAGTGAGTGCAGAGAGTGCCGTGGCACCACTGGGGATGCAGTGCAGTGAGTCCCGAGAGTGCACTGGCACCAGTGGGCGTGCAGTGCAATGAGTCCAGAGAGTGCACTGGCACCAGTGGGGATGCAGTGCAGTGAGTCCAGAGAGTTCACTGGCACTACTGGGGATGCAGTGCAGTGAGTCCAGAGAGTGCACTGGCACCAGTGGGGATGCAGTGCAGTGAGTCCAGAGAGTTCACTGGCACCAGTGGGGATGCAGTGCAGTGACTCCAGAGAGTGCACTGGCACCAGTGGTGATGCACTGCAGTGAGTCCAGACAGTGCACTGGCACCAGTGGGGATGCAGTGCAGTGAGTCCAGAGAGTGCACTGGCACCAGTGGGGATGCAGTGCAGTGAGTCCAGAGAGTGCACTGGCACCAGTGGGGATGCAGTGCAGTGACTCCAGAGAGTGCACTGGCACCAGTGGTGATGCAGTGCAGTGAGTGCAGAGAGTGCACAGGCACCAGTGGGGATGCAGTGCAGTGAGTCCAGAGAGTGCACTGGCACCACTAGATGCAGTGCAGTGACTCCAGAAAGTGCACTGGCACTACTGGAGATGCAGTGCAGTGACTCCAGAAAGTGCACTGGCACTACTGGGGATGCAGTGCAGTGAGTCCAGAGAGTGCACTGGCACCAGTGGAGATGCAGTGCAGTGAGTCCAGAGAGTGCACTGGCACCAGTGGGGATGCAGTGTAGTGAGTCCAGAGAGTGCACTGGCACCAGTGGGGTTGCAGTGCAGTGAGTGCAGAGAGTGCACTGGCACCAGTGGGAATGCAGTGCAGTGAGTCCAGAGAGTGCACTGGCACCACTGGGGATGCATTGCAGTGACTCCAGAGAGTGCACTGGCACCAGTGGGGATGCAGTGCAGTGAGTCCAGAGAGTGCACTGGTACCAGTGGGGATGCAGTGCAGTGAGTCCAGAGAGTGCACTGGCACCACTGCGGATCAGTGCAGTGACTCTAGAGAGTGAACTGGCACCAGTGGGGATGCAGTGCAGTGACTCTAGAGAGTGCACTGGCACCAGTGGGGATGCAGTGCAGTGAGTCCAGAGAGTGCACTGGCAGCAGTGGGGATGCAGTGCAGTGAGTCCAGAGAGTGCACTGGCACCAGTGGGGATGCAGTGCAGTGAGTGCAGAGAGTGCACTGGCACCAGTGGACGTGCAGTGCAATGAGTGCAGAGAGTGCACTGGCACCAGTGGAGATGCAGTGCAGTGAGTCCAGAGAGTTCACTGGCACTACTGGGGATGCAGTGCAGTGAGTCCAGAGAGTGCACTGGCAGCAGTGGGCATGCAGTGCAGTGAGTCCAGAGAGTTCACTGGCACCAGTGGGGATGCAGTGCAGTGACTCCAGAAAGTGCACTGGCACCAGTGGGGATGCAGTGCAGTGAGTCCAGACAGTGCACTGGCACCAGTGGGGATGCAGTGCAGTGACTCCAGAGAGTGCACTGGCACCAGTGGGGATGCACTGCAGTGAGTCCAGAGAGTGCACTGGCACCAGTGGGGATGCAGTGCAGTGACTCCAGAGAGTGCACTGGCACCAGTGGGGATGCAGTGCAGTGAGTCCAGAGAGTGCCGTGGCACCACTGGGGATGCAGTGCAGTGAGTCCAGAGAGTGCACTGGCACCACTAGGGATGCAGTGCAGTGACTCCAGAAAGTGCACTGGCACTACTGGAGATGCAGTGCAGTGACTCCAGAAAGTGCACTGGCACTACTGGGGATGCAGTGCAGTGAGTCCAGAGAGTGCACTGGCACCAGTGGAGATGCAGTGCAATGAGTCCAGAGAGTGCACTGGCACCAGTGGGGATGCAGTGTAGTGAGTCCAGAGAGTGCACTGGCACCAGTGGGGTTGCAGTGCAGTGAGTCCAGAGAGTGCACAGGCACCAGTGGGGATGCACTGCAGTGTCTCCAGAGAGTGCACTGGCACCACTGGGGATGCATTGCAGTGACTCCAGAGAGTGCACTGGCACCAGTGTGGATGCAGTGCAGTGAGTCCAGAGAGTGCACTGGTACCAGTGGGGATGCAGTGCAGTGAGTCCAGAGAGTGCACTGGCACCACTGCGGATCAGTGCAGTGACTCTAGAGAGTGAACTGGCACCAGTGGGGATTCAGTGCAGTGACTCTAGAGAGTGCACTGGCACCAGTGGGGATGCAGTGCAGTGAGTCCAGAGAGTGCACTGGCACCCGTGGGGATGCAGTGCAGTGAGTGCAGAGAGTGCACTGGCACCAGTGGGGATGCAGTGCAGTGAGTCCCGAGAGTGCACTGGCACCAGTGGGCGTGCAGTGCAATGAGTCCAGAGAGTGCACTGGCACCAGTGGGGATGCAGTGCAGTGAGTCCAGAGAGTTCACTGGCACTACTGGGGATGCAGTGCAGTGAGTCCAGAGAGTGCACTGGCACCAGTGGGCATGCAGTGCAGTGAGTCCAGAGAGTTCACTGGCACCAGTGGGGATGCAGTGCAGTGACTCCAGAGAGTGCACTGGCACCAGTGGGGATGCAGTGCAGTGAGTCCAGACAGTGCACTGGCACCAGTGGGGATGCAGTGCAGTGACTCCAGAGAGTGCACTGGCACCAGTGGGGATGCAGTGCAGTGAGTCCAGAGAGTGCCGTGGCACCACTGGGGATGCAGTGCAGTGAGTCCAGAGAGTGCACTGGCACCACTAGGGATGCAGTGCAGTGACTCCAGAAAGTGCACTGGCACTACTGGAGATGCAGTGCAGTGAGTCCAGAGAGTGCACTGGCACCAGTCGGGATGCAGTGCAGTGAGTCCAGAGAGTGCACTGGCACCACTGGGGATGCAGTGCAGTGAGTCCAGAGAGTGCACTGGCACCAGTGGGGATGCAGTGTAGTGAGTCCAGAGAGTGCACTGGCACCAGTGGGGTTGCAGTGCAGTGAGTCCAGAGAGTGCACTGGCACCAGTTCGGATGCAGTGCAGTGAGTCCAGAGAGTGCACTGGCATCTGTGGGGATGCAGTGCAGTGAGTCCAGAGAGTGCACTGGCACCACTGGGGATGCAGTGCAGTGACTCCAGAGAGTGCACTGGCACCAGTGGGGATGCAGTGCAGTGAGTCCAGAGAGTCCACTGGCACCAGTGGGGATGCAGTTCAGTGAGCCCAGAGAGTGCACTGGCACCAGTGGGGATGCAGTGCAGTGAGTACAGAGAGTGCACTGGCACAAGTGGGGATGCAGTGCAGTCAGTCCAGACAGTGCAATGGCACCAGTGGGGATGCAGTGCAGTGAGTCCAGAGAGTGCACTGGCACCAGTGGGAATGCAGTGCAGTGAGTTGAGAGAGTGCACTGGAACCAGTGCGGATGCACTGCAGTGTCTCCAGAGAGTGCACTGGCAGCAGTGGTTATGCAGTGCAGTGAGTCCAGAGAGTGCATTGGCACCAGTGGGGATGCAGTGCAGTGAGTCCAGAGAGTGCACTGGCACCAGTGGGGATGCAGTGCAGTGAGTCCAGAGAGTGCACTGGTACCAGTGGGGATGCAGTGCAGTGAGTCCAGAGAGTGCACTGGCACCACTGCGGATCAGTGCAGTGACTCTAGAGAGTGCACTGGCACCAGTGGGAATGCAGTGCAGTGAGTCCAGAGAGTGCACTGGCACCAGTGGGGATGCAGTGCAGTGAGTGCAGAGACTGCACTGGCACCAGTGGGGATGCAGTGCAGTGAGTCCAGAGAGTGCACTGGCACCAGTGGGCGTGCAGTGCAATGAGTCCAGAGAGTGCACTGGCAGCAGTGGGGATGCACTGCAGTGAGTCCAGACAGTGCACTGGCACCAGTGGGGATGCAGTGCAGTGACTCCAGAGAGTGCACTGGCACCAGTGGGGATGCAGTGCAGTGAGTCCAGAGAGTGCCCTGGCACCACTGTGGATGCAGTGCAGTGACTCCAGAGAGTGCACTGGCACCAGTGGGGATGCAGCGCAGTGAGTCCAGAGAGTGCCGTGGCACCACTGGGGATGCAGTGCAGTGACTCCAGAGAGTGCACTGGCACCAGTGGGGATGCAGTGCAGTGAGTCCAGAGAGTGCCGTGGCACCACTGGGGATGCAGTGCAGTGAGTCCAGAGAGTGCACAGGCACCAGTGGGGATGCACTGCAGTGTCTCCAGAGAGTGCACTGGCACCACTGGGGATGCATTGCAGTGACTCCAGAGAGTGCACTGGCACCAGTGGGGATGCAGTGCAGTGAGGCCAGAGAGTGCACTGGTACCAGTGGGGATGCAGTGCAGTGAGTCCAGAGAGTGCACTGGCACCACTGCGGATCAGTGCAGTGACTCTAGAGAGTGAACTGGCACCAGTGGGGATTCAGTGCAGTGACTCTAGAGAGTGCACTGGCACCAGTGGGGATGCAGTGCAGTGAGTCCAGAGAGTGCACTGGCACCAGTGGGGATGCAGTGCAGTGAGTGCAGAGAGTGCACTGGCACCACTGGGGATGCAGTGCAGTGAGTCCCGAGAGTGCACTGGCACCAGTGGGCGTGCAGTGCAATGAGTCCAGAGAGTGCACTGGCAGCAGTGGGGATGCAGTGCAGTGAGTCCAGAGAGTTCACTGGCACTACTGGGGATGCAGTGCAGTGAGTCCAGAGAGTGCACTGGCAGCAGTGGGCATGCAGTGCAGTGACTCCAGAGAGTTCACTGGCACCAGTGGGGATGCAGTGCAGTGACTCCAGAGAGTGCACTGGCACCAGTGGGGATGCAGTGTAGTGAGTCCAGAGAGTGCACTGGCACCAGTGGGGATGCAGTGTAGTGAGTCCAGAGAGTGCACTGGCACCAGTGGGGATGCAGTGTAGTGAGTCCAGAGAGTGCACTGGCACCAGTGGGGTTGCAGTGCAGTGAGTCCAGAGAGTGCACAGGCACCAGTGGGGATGCACTGCAGTGTCTCCAGAGAGTGCACTGGCACCACTGGGGATTCAGTGCAGTGACTCTAGAGAGTGCACTGGCACCAGTGGGGATGCAGTGCAGTGAGTCCAGAGAGTGCACTGGTACCAGTGGGGATGCAGTGCAGTGAGTCCAGAGAGTGCACTGGCACCACTGCGGATCAGTGCAGTGACTCTAGAGAGTGAACTGGCACCAGTGGGGATGCAGTGCAGTGAGTCCAGAGAGTGCACTGGCACCAGTGGGGATGCAGTGCAGTGAGTCCAGAGAGTGCACTGGCACTTTGGGGATGCAGTGCAGTGAGTGCAGAGAGTGCACTGGCAGCACTGGGGATGCAGTGCAGTGAGTCCCGAGAGTGCACTGGCACCAGTGGGCGTGCAGTGCAATGAGTCCAGAGAGTGCACTGGCAGCAGTGGGGATGCAGTGCAGTGAGTCCAGAGAGTTCACTGGCACTACTGGGGATGCAGTGCAGTGAGTCCAGAGAGTGCACTGGCAGCAGTGGGCATGCAGTGCAGTGACTCCAGAGAGTTCACTGGCACCAGTGGGGATGCAGTGCAGTGACTCCAGAGAGTGCACTGGCACCAGTGGGGATGCAGTGCAGTGAGTCCAGACAGTGCACTGGCACCAGTGGGGATGCAGTGCAGTGACTCCAGAGAGTGCACTGGTGTTGAGGACTGGCTCGCTGCGCGTAATCACATTGATATCATGCAGCTGCAAGATAAGGAAATGGCGGATTACCGCACCCAGCTGGTCTAGAGAAACAAGAGCAAAGACACGTACGCAAGGCTTGTCTGGGAACTCTTGTGAGAAATCCCAGGCAATTAGAAACAATGATAGTAGAGGGCATACTGCCCTGGGAGTTATAGTTAGATTAGAAAGGGGAACTAGCGGATAGAAGAATGCGGAACTAACAGATAGGGCAGTATATGACGCTTACCAATAAAGAGCTTGGCTTTTGCAATATGTATGAGCTAATTATCCTGTACACAATAAAAGACAATTGAGCTATCCATTAAAGCTGAAGCATACTTAACACTCATATTGAGCGTTTGTGTCTTCCCTCCGTCGACAACAGATGGCGCCCGAACAGGCCTTGCTGGACGAGAACCCTGAACGAGTAAGCCGGTATTAGGCGACGGAGTACAAGGGGAAAGCCGGTTCTGACTACGTAACCCGGAATCCGCGGAACATAAGATTGGGGCGAGCAGAAGGCGACTCGGGAAGAGCGCCCGGGACGAACCCATAGCGGGTCCCGCCGGAACGCCGCGAACGGAAGCTTTGCACGGGGGCAACGGCACCGTGAGTAAGCATGGAGAAACAAGCGGCAATTAATTTACTTAAGTGCTTTTTAGAAAAGCGTAAGACACGCTTTGCACGGGGGCAACGGCACCGTGAGTAAGCATGGAGAAACAAGCGGCAATTAATTTACTTAAGTGCTTTTTAGAAAAGCGTAAGACGCCAGATATAGATTGTCATAAAGAATTACAGGGGTTAGTGGCCTATGGGGTGGCGAAGGGCTGCTTTATTAACCCTGGCACATTGTTTGAGGAGGATGAGTGGCGTAGGTTTGGCGATATATTGTTTGAGGAAATGATTAGTGAGAATAAGACGGCTAAGAAATTGGCAAAGCCTTGGCGGGCCGTCACGAACGCTTTAGCGATATATCGGGTAGAGCAGAAAGTGGCAGCCGCTGCGACACAGCGGCTGCGCAAAACGATGAGAGCAGATGAAGAGACCAATCCGTACCCCCTCCCTCCATCAGTCCGGCAATTCACTATGAAAGCCCCCGGGGGAGGGGAGGAGGGAGCACGACCCAGTGCACCTCCTCTACCCCTGGAAACTCCCGAGGGAGAGGCGGCAGGCGAGGGGAGAAATAAGAATCCATTTTTGAAAGATATGCGACTCGAATCAGGGGGGTCGGAGAGAGCAGGACTCTGGGCGAAAATAGCAGGGGAGGCGTTGCGTGAAGGCGATGTGGGGGCGGCGACAGAGCTTGTAGGCGCCTTCCCCGTAGTGTACTCTCCGCCCAACGCCCAGGGCCAGACAACTGTTACTATGACGAATCTGGATTGGAAAATTCTGACCCAATTGCGTGCCACAGTAAATGAGTCAGGAATACGTGGGGAGCCAACAAAACAGATGTTAGACTATCTGTGGTCCACTAATGTGTTGCTCCCCGGCGACATTCGTAACATTATGAAGCTAATACTGACGCAGCATCAGATTCTGCTGTTTAATGCCCACTGGCAGTCAGTTTGTCAGGAGGCAGTTGCGGTGCAGCGCCAGCCCGGAGATCCACTACACGGGGTCACGCTGGATGAGCTCTTGGGGGTCGGTGCATACAATCGCTTGGAGGCCCAGGCTCTAATGGGGCCGGATAAGGCAAAAGCTGCCATGACACTAGCTAGGATGGCACTGGACCAAATTAGAGAGCCTGGAAGAATGCCCTCCTATATGTCCATCAAGCAAGGGCGAGATGAAGCGTTTGGAACCTTTATTGATAGGGTTGCCGCAGCTATACAGGTAGCTGGGTTACCCGAATATCTCAAGGGCCCTATTCTTAAACAATGTGCCCTTCAAAATTGTAATCAAACTTCTCGAAACGTACTAAATACGCTGCCCAGTACTTGGACTATAGAAGAGGCTCTTGATAGATTATCGCAAATACCAATAGGTTCACAGGCCCTTTTGGTCGATGCCATCCGCAAGGTAGGAGAGAGTATCAGCCAGGGATTGCAAGCTAGTCAGTCGCAAGTATTTGCCGCCCTTGCCCCCCTGCAAAGTGGAAAAGGACCTCACTCGTCGAGAAGACCTGCACTACGCTGCTATCGGTGTGACATCGCGGGTCATATGAAGAGGCAATGTGGGACGGCTAATGTGTGGTGTCCCTCTTGCCGATCTAATACGCATAATGAAACCGCTTGCCGGCGGAAGACCCAGGGAAACGGGAAGACCAGCGGGAACCGCCGCCCCGCGATGACACAAAAAGCGGCTTTTCCCTCAACAGCGGCGGCAGCTGCGGAGACTCCAACCGAGACGAATCCTTTCACCTCCAACCAGCCACCAGAGGGAGCCTGGGGATTGGACTTGGCAACCGCAGTAAATGTGACTTTGATGGACAATAAGCCTGTTGGGGTGAAAACAGGCGTTATGGGACCTGTAAAAATTAATAATGAGCCTGTTGGAGCACTTCTGATCGGAAGGTCATCGGCGACATTAAATGGGGCTTTAGTGTTAACAGGACTTATTGATAAGGACTTTACTGGGGAGATACAAATTATGGTATCAGCCATGTTCCCTCCGCTACATATACCGAAGGGAACTCGATTGGCTCAATTCTGCCTGTCTCTTGCCAAAGCGACTGATCCCTTCCGCACCTGTTTGTTCGGGGTCCCAATAGGGAACAAGGAGGAGCTGAAACAACTGTTAGCACCATATTCCGCAAGAACTGATTTGTTCGATCTTTCGTCTAACCTCTCCGACGCCGTTGTGGCGGCGCTAGTGGCTCTGAACACGAGCTTGCCATGGGATCCCCAAGAACTGAATTTGTTGGGATCAGTGGCGGTAGGGAACACCAGTAATAACTGGACACAGACGTGCTTTATGTGGAATAAAGGAAAACAAAATATGACTCAATGGACTAATGTGACCTCTCACACAAGGGGGTTCGAAGCTAATAGCAGCTATTGCGGGTACAACGACACCACCAACACCACCATGGGGGCATACGGGAACGAGTCAAGCACATGGCCAAGGCAAACTGCTAAGGCCTTACCACCTGGTATATTCCTGATCTGTGGAGATCGAGCCTGGCAGGGGATTCCAGCAAATGCACACGGTGGGCCGTGCTATTTGGGACGCCTGACCCTGTTTGCCCCTGATCTGCATAGTCAAGAGCTGCGAAACATTACTCGACAATGGAAACGCCGGACGAGACGCAGTCTAAAAACCTTGGGGAGTGACTGTGATGATCAGGTCGAGCTCTGGGGTCCAGCCGAAAGATTCTTTTCGGCGGCACTTGTGCCTGGAGTGGCTGTGGCTCATGCTATGGCTAGTCTTGGGAAACTAGCTTGTTGGGCTGTAAAACAAGCAAATGTGACTACGCAGGTACTCACAGAAATGGCCCAGGACCTGGATAGCTTGCGACACGCTGTGTTACAGAACAGAGCGGCGATTGATTTTCTGCTGCTGGCACAGGGCCACGGGTGTGAAGAGCTCGAAGGAATGTGCTGTTTTAATCTCTCGGACCATGGCGAATCAATCCACGAGCAGCTGAGATGGCTGAGAGACCACACCAAGAAGATAGTGGTCCAGAATAATTGGCTTGATAGACTGTTTGCAAGTTGGTTTGGGAACATGGGAGGTTGGATATTGGGTCTGATAAAAGAAGGGCTACGCTTACTGCTAATAATTGTCCTAATTATAGTAGCGGCGCGAGTAGTATTTAGTTGCCTAATAAAAAGGCTCGAGCAGTTAACTAGTAGGGTTTTTCTAGCAACAGTAATAGCATGTGTAAGGTGTAATTGCCCGGATAGCTCAGTCGGTAGAGCATCAAAAAAAAAAAAAAAAGGGGGGTCAATGCCACACGTGCTCCTTATTGCAATGCATCTCTTTGCTGTCATTATACAAACTATAATAGCATCCTTCCTTGCGCCAGGAGCCGCTCTGCTCGGCTGTGGGATTGACTGTGGAACGGACGCCCCTAGGTGCACCCCGAGCATTTTTCCTCGGAGGGGTCTCCACTCTCAGCCGCTCACCACGGGAGCAGACAAGGACCTCCTGAAGCTGCACACAAATTATTTTCAGTGATATTGTCTTGTGGTATGAATGAGAAGTGCAAGAGGCCTCTTTGCATGATTGTGTGATTGTGCTGTGCGAGTAAGAAGCAGTATCGCTGCGAAGCAACATTCCTAGCGCTTAGTGGCTTGTTGACTGATGTAGATTCTAGTAGGCACACTACTTTACAATCGTAGTTCTGCATGAGATTTTTGACCCTGTTGCTTATTGTACCTTGCTTATTGCAGTGTGTGCGGTGATTGATAGAAAAATCAATAGAAAGCTTTTGGTTCAAAATAAAAACGGGGGAATTGTTGAGGACTGGCTCGCTGCGCGTAATCACATTGATATCATGCAGCTGCAAGATAAGGAAATGGCGGATTACCGCACCCAGCTGGTCTAGAGAAACAAGAGCAAAGACACGTACGCAAGGCTTGTCTGGGAACTCTTGTGAGAAATCCCAGGCAATTAGAAACAATGATAGTAGAGGGCATACTGCCCTGGGAGTTATAGTTAGATTAGAAAGGGGAACTAGCGGATAGAAGAATGCGGAACTAACAGATAGGGCAGTATATGACGCTTACCAATAAAGAGCTTGGCTTTTGCAATATGTATGAGCTAATTATCCTGTACACAATAAAAGACAATTGAGCTATCCATTAAAGCTGAAGCATACTTAACACTCATATTGAGCGTTTGTGTCTTCCCTCCGTCGACAACACACTGGCACCAGTGGGGATGCACTGCAGTGAGTCCAGAGAGTGCACTGGCACCAGTGGGGATGCAGTGCAGTGACTCCAGAGAGTGCACTGGCACCACTGGGGATGCAGTGCAGTGAGTCCAGAGAGTGCACTGGCACCAGTGGGGATGCAGTGCAGTGAGTCCAGAGAGTGCACTGGCACCACTAGGGATGCAGTGCAGTGACTCCAGAAAGTGCACTGGCACTACTGGAGATGCACTGCAGTGTCTCCAGAGAGTGCACTGGCACCAGTGGGGATGCATTGCAGTGAGTCCATAGAGTGCACTGGCACCAGTGGGGATGCAGTGCAGTGAGTCCAGAGAGTGCACTGGTACCAGTGGGGATGCAGTGCAGTGAGTCCAGAGAGTGCACTGGCACCACTGCGGATCAGTGCAGTGACTCTAGAGAGTGAACTGGCACCAGTGGGGATGCAGTGCAGTGACTCTAGAGAGTGCACTGGCACCAGTGGGGATGCAGTGCAGTGAGTCCAGAGAGTGCACTGGCACCAGTGGGGATGCAGTGCAGTGAGTGCAGAGAGTGCACTGGCACCAGTGGGGATGCAGTGCAGTGAGTCCCGAGAGTGCACTGGCACCAGTGAGCGTGCAGTGCAATGAGTCCAGAGAGTGCACTGGCACCAGTGGGGATGCAGTGCAGTGAGTCCAGAGAGTTCACTGGCACTACTGGGGATGCAGTGCAGTGAGTCCAGAGAGTGCACTGGCACCAGTGGGCATGCAGTGCAGAGAGTCCAGAGAGTTCACTGGCACCAGTGGGGATGCAGTGCAGTGAGTCCAGAGAGTGCACTGGCACCAGTGGGGATGCAGTGCAGTGAGTCCAGACAGTGCACTGGCACCAGTGGGGATGCAGTGCAGTGACTCCAGAGAGTGCACTGGCACCAGTGGGGATGCAGTGCAGTGAGTCCAGAGAGTGCCGTGGCACCACTGGGGATGCAGTGCAGTGAGTCCAGAGAGTGCACTGGCACCACTAGGGATGCAGTGCAGTGACTCCAGAAAGTGCACTGGCACTACTGGAGATGCAGTGCAGTGAGTCCAGAGAGTGCACTGGCACCAGTCGGGATGCAGTGCAGTGAGTCCAGAGAGTGCACTGGCACCACTGGGGATGCAGTGCAGTGAGTCTAGAGAGTGCACTGGCACCAGTGGGGATGCAGTGTAGTGAGTCCAGAGAGTGCACTGGCACCAGTGGGGTTGCAGTGCAGTGAGTCCAGAGAGTGCACTGGCACCAGTGGGGATGCAGTGCAGTGAGTCCAGAGAGTGCACTGGCAGCAGTGGGGATGCAGTGCAGTGAGTCCAGAGAGTGCACTGGCACCAGTGGGGATGCAGTGCAGTGACTCCAGAGAGTGCACTGGCACCAGTGGGGATGCAGTGCAGTGAGTCCAGAGAGTCCACTGGCACCAGTGGGGATGCAGTGCAGTGAGTCCAGAGAGTGCACTGGCACCAGTGGGGATGCAGTGCAGTGAGTCCAGAGAGTGCACTGGCACCAGTGGGGATGCAGTGCAGTGAGTCCAGAGAGTGCACTGGCACCAGTGGGGATGTAGTGCAGTGAGTCCAGAGAGTGCACTGGCACCAGTGGGGATGCAGTGCAGTGAGTCCAGAGAGTGCACTGGCACCAGTGGGGATGCAGTGCAGTGAGTCCAGAGAGTGCACTGGCACCACTAGGGATGCAGTGCAGTGAGTCCAGAGAGTTCACTGGCACCACTGGGGATGCAGTGCAGTGTAGTGAGTCCTTAGAGTGTACTGGCACCAGTGGGGATGCAGTGCAGTGAGTCCAGACAGTGCACTGGCACCACTGGGGATGCAGTGCAGTGAGTCCAGAGAGTGCACTGGCACCAGTGGGGATGCAGTGTAGTGAGTCCAGAGAGTGCACTGGCACCAGTGGGGTTGCAGTGCAGTGAGTCCAGAGAGTGCACTGGCACCAGTGGGGATGCAGTGCAGTGAGTCCAGAGAGTGCACTGGCAGCAGTGGGGATGCAGTGCAGTGAGTCCAGAGAGTGCACTGGCACCACTGGGGATGAAGTGCAGTGACTCCAGAGAGTGCACTGGCACCAGTGGGGATGCAGTGCAGTGAGTCCAGAGAGTCCACTGGCACCAGTGGGGATGCAGTGCAGTGAACCCAGAGAGTGCACTGGCACCACTGGGGATGCAGTGCAGTGAGTCCAGAGAGTGCACTGGCACCAGTGGGGATGCAGTGCAGTGAGTCCAGAGAGTGCACTGGCACCAGTGGGGATGCAGTGCAGTGAGTCCAGAGAGTGCACTGGCAGCAGTGGGGATGCAGTGCAGTGAGTCTAGAGAGTGCACTGGCACCAGTGGGGATGCAGTGCAGTGACTCCAGAGAGTGCACTGGCACCAGTGGGGATG